>NW_007577750.1:1216296-1235643 GCF_000690725.1 Stegastes partitus | reverse complement strand
AAACTCCACGCAGAAAGATTCCGGTGCCCCCACCGGGACGCGAACCGGCAACCTTCTTGCTGCGAGGCAACAGTGCTACCAACTGCGCCACCTTGCAGCAGTAATGTAATAATACTATGTATATCATGGGGTAAATTGAGCAAAACCAAAGCCTGTGTGTGTGTGTGTGTGTTCTTTACTTGACAGTTGCCATTTACCACACAAGATTTGATAGTAATCGTGCCTGATTTTCAGTGGTTTATAGTAATTTAAATCAAGGTAAAGTTTTAAATAATGACTTGGGTATGTTTTAAAATATTCTTTCATGTAGGTGAATTTCTAAACCGATATTTAAGCATCATTTGTCAAGTTTTCAGTAAATCAAATTGAAATAAGAAAGATCGACAGAATAAAAATGGAATGCAAGTACGGACAGTTTCTTGCACTGAGAAAGTAGATGTCTAACTCTGTAATCACTGATGTCTAAACTTCCGACAAGCACTTAACAACACACCGGCAAGGAGGCATTTAAAGTTCTCATCCCACAGATATTTTGATGATAGTGTGAAATATTTTGTACACCACAAAACATACTGAACATTCTACAGTTGAAAATCAACTTGTCATTTGTTGTCAAAAAACGTCTCTCTGAATTACTTCAAATCTAGATTGGATTTTCTCTCCTGCAACCTCTTGTTAATTACTAGTCAGCATATAAACCAGTATGATATAGTATCTGTAGTACACCATTATCAGTATATATCACAAATATTACAAGTCTGTTATAAACCAGATTACTGATGAGATTACATAGCTTCAAAGCACAAGTACAAGTTGTCTTTGAGACGAGAAGGCACAGCAGAAGCCAGGAGTCCGCCGGCTCCTCATCCAACGTAACAGATACTTAAAAAACAGACAAACAAACAAACAAACAAACAAACAAACAAACAAACAAAAAAACAAAAAAACGAAGCCCAATACAACAAACACCAGATGACACAAAAAGCAGCATTTACCTCGCATAATAATCCCAAGAAACAAACATAGGACAAGTACAAGAATACAGACAGCAAATCACGCTGGTCATAAATATAACGTGACCTTATGGCTTCTGTATACAGATATGTTTATCGTGCCAGTTATTAAGACATGCTTGTAACTTCATTAAGCGAGAGGAAATGTTTGGGTGTTTTTTGAAGTGTGCTCCACCGAAACATCCCGCCTCTCTGACTTTCATTTCTTCTCAAGCATTTATTCATAAGTATGGTATTCAGGAATGTGTGTTGCTTAGTCAAGGCTATAATTTACTTATCAGTCTAAATAAAATATGTAAACAACCTTGCAGCTGCTGAACAATATTGAAACAATTCTAAAACAATGTTATGTATAGCTGTCATTAAGGTTTAGAATAACAATTACAAATTACTATAACTAGCTAAAGCTTTTAAGTCCATGTTGTACCATCCTCTGCTCTGTCAAAGTTGTAAAACAACCTTTCTTCTCCGCAGATAAACATCTACTGTCGTCAACCTAGTGGCCTACGAGCTAAAATGTAATTTGCTTTGTCCCAAATGCAATTAGGATGTAAACAATGTGATTTACCATGGCTTGGATGTTGCTGTGTGTATGTAGAACTCCTTTGGGTCGCCCTGTGGTACCGCTGGTGTAGATGATCATAGCCGGTCGATCAGCCCAGTCTGCGACGGCTGTGTCTTCTTCTCGTTTGTCTGCCTCATGTAAAGCACCCAGGTTAGAAGTAGGGGGAAGTGTCAGGCATGGCAGCCCCAGTTTCTGTGCCAGTGGCTCAAGGGTTTCAGTGTAGGGATGCGCTGCCACAAGCAGTGAACTCTGGGAATCAGAGATTATGTATTCCAGTTCAGATGGAGGGTGTTTTCGGTAGAGTGGCACTGCTGTCCCGCCACTCATCCAAGCTGCCCACTGTGCCACTGTGTAGGAAGCATCATTAGCACACAGGAAGGAGATTCGCTTTCCTTCCAGACGACCAAATTCAGAGTTCAGAGCCGCACTGATTCTACTTGCAAGACCTACGCTGCTGCAGTATAGCTGCTTGTAGCTGTGGCTGCCACTGCTGTCTATGATTGCAAGCTTTTCTGCAAATGATGGAGCTCTGGCAAATACTGGCTTCTGGTTTATCCTCATTGATGGTGCAACAGTCCATCTCTGAGCCCTGCTTTGAACTGTAGTTCCCAGTAGCCATTTCCCTGGCTCTGATGGACAATGAGTTCTGTAAAGAGTGGCTTTCCAGCGAGGGAAAGTCCATTTCAGAGAACTGCAGGCAGCAGCAGCAACTCCTGGCAGCATGTTTAAATCTTAGCTGTTCACACTCTCCAGAGTTAGAAGCTCATGACGACTCCATCCTGAGTCTTAAGCATCGACTGATATCAGATGACATCTCTGTGAGTTGAGAAGAAAAAAAGCATTTGAGCTTAAATTTGAAGAAGCAGCACATAAAAGACAAATCTAATTAGTCTCCTGACCTCTTTAATAATTATAATAACAATAATAATAATAATAATAATAATAATAATAATATTTGACCAACTGGCAATCACTATTTTCATTCATCCAGCATCGCACTCATTAACCTAAATTTACTGCATGTGGCTTAATGGTATTGGTAGTGCAATACTTTGACAAGTGGATTGATAAAAGATACATGATTGGCTGAATGAAGAATTAAAAGAGCACTCCGTCTTCAATCGATTTAGCATTGCACTTCCACAAACCTGGGGACATAGCAAGAGAATGGTCTTTAAAATTAGAGCAGCAAAGGTATTCTGACTTTTAGTCTCAAGTATGGGGGAAGCGAATGAACTCCAGATCCTACATACATTCCATAATTAGAGCTGCAATGATTAATCAATTCTTCTTAAGTATTTATATTTACTATTTTCTTTACTGCTTCATTACAGAAAATGGAAATATTCTGGGATCAAAACAAGACATTTAAGAACATCTTGGTCATTGAGGAACGCTGATCGGCATCTTCCTCAAATTTATGAAATCTGATCGAGGGTTTAAGCTGTTGTGCCAGTGTTGTGTCACTATATAAATTTATCTTGTCCTCCTTGTGTAACAGCTTCATATGGTATCTCACGTGGCAATACTCCATCATGTTCCACAGTGAATATTGAGCTGAAGCACTGAAATCATGATTAGATATTTTCCCTAACTGGCTCATTCCTACCTCACAGCTCCAGTTTATAACCCAGTTTTTGGCTGAAAAACACAATCTCAAGCAAGATTATTTTGTCAGACTTTGGAAAGATCCCTCCACAGCCACAGAAACGAGTTCACAGAAGTCATCTATTTTATTCTCTTTTGTTTCATAATTTTACCCTTGTTTTTTTACAGTGTACTTGTTTTTTTTATTCTCTTAATATTTTTTTCTGTTATCTTACCAGTATTTTTCTTTTCTTTAATGTGCTATGGCATGTTTTGTGCTCATGCCATTTTTTAAAATTAAAAACAAAACAAAATTGTTTTTTGTATTGATTAATTTATAGTGAAACTCTGCATTTTACTTTTGTTGTTGTTGTTGTTTTACTGCACTTCACTCTATTTCTCCACTTTTTTTCTAATCTACTCTTTTATTCTTTCTGTTGGGCCTGACTTGTTTTTTTGTTTTACTATTGTGTTTCTGTGTATCCTCCTTTATTTGTGGCTTGTCTATCTAAACATTTTGTGAAGGTGCTATACAAAAATGTATTATTTTAAAAAAAAAATAATTATATGACTAGTGTTTATATTTACTAGTGTTCAGGCAGAATAGTAATCAATGTGATAATTAACCTGCAGTTAATATGTGAAATTGGTGCTCAAGCTTTGAGTTTTTGAAGGTCACTTGCATGTAAAAAAAAAAAACTAAAAAAAAAAACCCAAACAAACAAGATGTCACATTAATTATATAAAGAAACGGTATATTTAAGCAACAAAGGAAAATATCTGATAGCCACCAGTGTCTATAGTATTTTCGTATTTATTTCCAAAATCAAATTTTTGCCTTTTTCAGAACCAAGAAAAGATGGGTTATCTGCTGTGTGTGAACATTTTCAAGTATAACGTTTCCACGGTTAATTTTCATATATGAAGTATACAGCCGATGTCACCATTTAAATCAAACAATATGCTGTGAGAAGACGGACTGACGATGATAATTACAGCCGAAAACAACCGAGAAGCTGCTCTGTTGGTTGTTTACGCTGTGGAGTTTCTGACTTTATTTCGGTAACTGACGGATGAAGACAAATGACGGCGTTTCAGCAACACAAACACGAAAAATAAAAAAACACACTTCAACAGCAAATTAAACATTACTGTTTCTTAAATAACACCCGTGTTCCACTGTGCCCGTATCTCCTTTCACAATTTCACATTCACCTTACCTACAACAAAAGCCGGTACCACTTGCAGTGAAGGACGGTGTAACGGCATTAATCTTCCGGCATAAAACAACAGTCGTTGAATGGTTCCTGCCTCGTAAGTACGCAGTATGCACCCAGCTCTTGTCTTTAATGGCATAAATTAAAAAGTATAGTTATTACGATTGTAGTGCTCTTAATTATTTAACACATATCACTACACTTTAAATGCACACACAGAGAGATTATGATCTTATTGCTGCAGACAATTTTATTATTATTTTTGTAGATAATTAGATATTTTTGTCTTATTTTGATATTGTTTATGTTTAAATATTGCACCTAATCTGATGTAGTCCTCCAACATTTAGGCGCCTGTGCAGTGATTGCAAGTGAGACAGCGACTTTGACATATTTGTATCATTAATTATAGATCTAGTATGACTTGTGCCCGTCATTCTGTGGTTCTTAACTCAGCTTGGGGGTTGTTGGCTAGACCTCCCTCTTCAGCCCAATTTTGGAATACCTGCAGATCCAGTGGAGTAGCTGCTCACCAGAGACGAGGACTGGGGAGGGGAGAGCACAGCATATATGCATCTACCCCACACAGAGCTGTGTTTGGCTTTAGATCACATGCCAGTCCTAACACTTAGTGTGCCAACTAGCTTGGCTGGCTCCATCGTCATAGTGCAAGTGGGCACATTCAGCCGCCAGCTGGCAGTCGTGGGCCTCAGATAAGAGAATGGTACAGACATGGCACACGTTCAAAAAGTTTTCACTTCCCTCCCCAAACCCCCTACACTGTAGACGAGGATGGCATGTTCCTAACGAAATTGGTGCCTTTGTTTCAGAGAACTCCCCTCCACTCTCAGGAATAGTATCGTCAAAGACCGCTCGTTCCCATTCGTGGGGAAAACGCTATTGAAGGGGATGCTATGCTACCCCAGCAACTATGTAGTTTCCATCCAATCCTTTTTGTAGTGCGTTTGCGCCGTCTTTAGTCTTTTTTTTTTTCTTTTTTTTTTGATGCAGATGGCACTGACACATTTTCCCAGGATTCAACCAAAAAATGATCGAATGTCGCTTCTGACGAAACAAAATAAGGCACAGACGACCCATGTTTTTGGATTTGTTTCCTGGAAGTTGGCCATATTTTTTCGACACGCATTATATGGGGACTGGAATCTGAGCCAGTGAGACACTTATTCACAGCTACTGGAGACGCACAAGGACGTATAAAGAGTGGAGGATAATAAGCAGCATCATGGCTATCATAAGGAGTTATGGTTACGGTTATGGCAAAAAACATGGTTAAACAGAGTATCTAGCAAGCAGCGACTGCCATTCTGCTGCAATGGCCTGCTGCCAGAGCACCATTCAGAAAAGCCCACCTAATAGGATCTCGCCACTGATGGGCAGGACGGCCGCAAGCAGGCGCCAACTCCCATCTTGGCAAAGGACTGCATCTGAGGAAAAGAGAAAGAGGGGACCCCCCACAGATCTGTGAGAGAGGCTGAGATGGTAACACAAACTGTGGGGAGTACCCAAGCATGTGTCAGGTTGGCATCAATGTGAGAATGTCTTGGCAAGCGCTCCGTTCTCTCCCCTCCCACCCCAGCTCACACACAAACACACTGTTGCCCTGCTTGGAACACATGGTACATCAGCAGCGGCATCTGGCCACGCTGACTCCTGGCAGCTGCGCTTCGTCTTCGCCAGTTGGGAGTCTTGGCACTGCCACTTCATCAACTACCTGTGGCTCCTCCTGGGTAAAAAGGCGAGCGATGAATTATTCCGAGGCTGCAGCTGCAAACTTGAATTTCATCCAAGAGATTCACTATAAACATATGACTACCTCACAGAGCACATGCCACCCACATACTAATATGGTGCTGACAACACGACTTGTATTCTGCACGGTGGGACTTTTGTATCATCATGTGATGGTATGGCGCAGTTTAAGGTGAAAGCTGAAGGCTGCTCTGTGAGGATTCTGTGCATGTTGCGCTTACATCAAAGTCAAGTGTTTTTAAATTGACCCAAGGAGAAGCTCGCCATGGACAGCTGCGGGCTTTTGGCTTAGAAAAACGGATTTATAAAGATTCAAATCAACAGAAGCGAGAGGAAAAGACAAATCTAAGTGGCACTAACACAACATTCAGAAGGGCATGGTGCTCTTCATCCGGCAGCACCAGCCTTTGTGTTGGGAAATGATGTTGAAAGATCAAATCAAAAGCCAAGGATTACACTGAAAGGAATTTCCCTCCATTTTTACAATGAACAAATGGATGGGTGACCTTTCAACTCCACAATTACTGCCTCACATTCCATTTCAAATGGAGGTTTTGACAACCAGGGACATTTGCCTGAAGCACTTTGAATATATTTCAGCTGTGACACTGTGGATTGCTAACAAAGGTTAGAAGCACTTTGTCTGAAGATTACCTTCCCTCTGGAAAGAGAATCCAATAATATTAATACCAATAATAAGATTCATTTCTCTTTTTTTAAAAATGGCATCTTTCTTGCCAGCGAAGGTCAACGTAGATCATGTAAAATCCTTTTCTCAATGGCAGAAGTGCTCACAAGGATTTAATTTGTTACAGCTTGTTTTGGAAAGTTCAAAATGATAGACAGTATCATGTGAAACTGATTTGTCAGTGAACATGCCATCTACTGGTCTGGATGATTCTGTTTCAACACTGTAGTGCATTTAATGCCAACCCCTCTCCATCTGTCCAGAAATGTGTTTGGGTTCTCTGGCACGCCCCCTTGATTTTTCCTGCAGAGAAGCCCTCACATGGAACGTAAAGCTTTCTATTTATCCCAAATGTCAGCTCTTCTGCCGACCAAGACTGACATCAGAGCTCTGTAAAAGAATAAAAGCGTATTTATTGCGAGCACTGTTATGTTTTGAGTGGCAACATGGGCACTGCCTCAAGTTATTGATCATATTTGTTTTTGTTCTCTTAACACATAAGTAAACTCACAGGAAGCAGAAGACGGAAGAGAAAAGCAGAAAGCCAAATCAAGCATTAGGAATTCTTGACATCTGCTCGCTTTCCATACAGTTCTTGGTTTGCTCTTGGCTACTCTAGAACTGCATGACCCAATTTGAACTCAAAACTTGTTGTGTTAGTATGTTGTTTCAAGAGAAATGTTGTTGGCAAGCTGTTAGAAACTGTCAAAATTTAAATGCATTTCTCACTTGAACACAAACACACACGCACACACACACACACACACACACACACACACACACACACGCACACACACACACACACACACACACACACACACGCGTGTTCGCACTCCTTTTTTTTTTTTCTGTGGGTGTTAGTCAACTGACAGTGACCCAGTGGGAGTTTTTTCTCCATCTGTGTCAGTCTGACCCATTTTAGCCCTCGGCCACGTCCAACTGTTCCATGTCCCAAACATATGTGGGGTGGCAGGGGGATAAGCGAACCATTGCCACACGGGACCTGCAGACACACACTGCAGATATGACACTGGACCCTGCTCTCCTGTCCGCCTGCTTCCCACAGCATATGCCATCATCACTTCCTCTACGTCCTCTGAGTTGAGCATGTTTGTCATGAATGTGATTACCTGGTGAACTGAAGTGAACCTTGTAAATATTAGGTGTGCTTTATTGTAGTTTTTTTTTTAATGCATTCCTGTTCATGCTCTCTCTCTTTTCAGTTGTTGTCCTGACTTTGCATCTCATTCGCTGCTTAACCTCTACTCTTGAGTATGCGCCTGTATTTCTTCTATTTCTACTGGCCAGCCTTTGATTGGCCACTTGACTCGGTGGACAGACTGGCTACACTGTGTGTGCAAATCATAATACTAGCCAGTGAGGGCAGAATAGGCCAACCAGAAGAGGGATTGTTTTTTTGTTTTTTTTGGTACATGTTGGCAGATGAGATGGTTTCGTTGCACAGAGCCAGGACCCGCTGGGGACTGAGGGGTGTGAGGCACATATGGGCAAACAGGCTGCTGATGAGCTGCTTGTATGAGCCTCTCATCATGGCCTGGGAGAGTGATGTCTCCACCAGAGGATTTGAAGTGGCTACGTGCTGCGGATTTGCATTGTCTGGTCTGGCACCAGATCTTAGATTCATGATACAGATACATTTGTCTGCTTGAATGTTCTCCCATTAGATTGCTCTAAAAATATCCAAATCTATAGGGAGCACACGCTGTATAACAATAAAGGGTGTATAAAAATGCCTGTAAGTTGTTATTGTAATTTACACGTTCTGTGAATAACTGAGGCAGACAGAGTGGTCAAATGGACAGAATAAAGTTGATTTAACTGTAGTCTTAAGGTAACTCACCCTAAATAAATTATATCCAACTTCCTGACCTACTGGCTTTAATAAGCTTTAGATCGTTCCAGAATTTTTTGATGGCTTTCCACTAATGCCTTATCGATTCCCCTTCTTTCCCTTTTAACTCCCACGTATGGAAATGGAAAGTATTTTGCCAGACAGATGATCAGGACTTCCACCCTCCTATCTAATTCAGCTCACTAAGCCTGTCCTTCATCCTCAACAGTGTGCTACCTCTGAGCATTTCAAGCGTTATAGCGTCATATCCAAACAAGTCTGCCAGTGGATGCACTGCATCGCATCCAGATGTTTATTTTTATTTTATTTATTGTTTATTTGATGTGAACATCACAATTACATTGGACAAACCAGATGCATTGTTTGAGTGTTTTAGCACATGTGCTAATTCGCAACACTTGTCCACAGGAGTCTTTTGAAATGATAAAAAGTAATGAGAACAAAAAAACAAAACAAAAGATAAACAAACAACAAAAACAAACAAACAAAACAAAAAATACAGTGTACAATAACATCACAACAGTAAAAGAGAGGCAGTTTTACAGGTTAAACACATAAATAAGCTTCAGGGCAAAGGCAACATGTTCAAGCAATCAACCAGTTAAAACTATTCATGTGAGCACTCTTGTTGTGAATGTAAACTGAAATAATTAGTTCTCACATCTTTCTGCTCATTTTTGAAACACGTTTGCAATAAAAATTGACAGAGTTCAAATCAGGAGATGGTTGTTTATCATGTTTCCAAATGCCTTGCAAACGTCAGTCACATTTGATGTCTCTTTGGCTTTAGTGACTGCGCAAGAACAAGAAAAAAAAGAAAAAAGTTACACATCCTCTTTGTAGAATTTCCTTCGATGTATTATTCTACTTGCCAGCCATCTGTCTTGCTCCATCTCCCACAAAACATACACATAGTACAGTACAAGCATCCAGACACACACACACACACACACACACACACACACACACACACACACACACACACACACACACACACACACACACACAAACATACATTCTCACTCTGAGGCTGCCAGGCTGCTTGGGTGGTGTGTTGTTCTCTGGGAGACAGTGCCATATGCTGTCTAGCCTCCCAGAGCCCGCCGCTGCACCGTTGTCTTGACTCTAAAGGGGAAACCCACTGCAGCACAGCTCCTCACCTAGCGGCACCCTCGAAACTCAACCTATTCATGTGCATTTAATGCGACTGATTTTTCAACTTGTTAATGTTTACACTGAGACTGCCTTTCGCACACTCAGGGATATACTCAGTGAATGTCTGTCTAAGAAAAATAAAATTTACGTTAAACGCATAAACAATTCATTCAAAGAGGATTTGAGGATTTTTATTTATTAATGCGTTAAACTGATATCTAGACTTGAAAGATACATTGACGAACAAGAGCAGCTTTTACTAGTGTAATAAGTTCACGCTTCAAAAAAAGAAACCTAATGCCCCTTATGTTTTTGTTCTTGCAGTTTTTCAAAGAAAGAAGAAATACGCACAAATATATTGTACGTTCCTGTATGCACTTAGCACCCCTGCCTCGTTAGGTGATAGAAAGCACTACCAGCAGTGCAGTATTAACACTTCTGGCAAAATGTAAACAAGCAAAGAGCTGTTGAGATGGATTCTAGACAATGACTAACCTTGCAGTGAGAGGACCTGTCAGTGCCTCTGCACATCTGCAGATAAGATGTCTTGAAAATTAATTACAGTCAGGGAAAGTTGAACAAAATGAAGAAGGTTTTGTTCACTAGTGCCATGGTGGGTCTTTTAAAGTCACTGGATGCGTGCTTTCTTCTCTTTTCGAGAGAAGACGAGGCGGACAGTCAAATCATAGAGTGCAAAGTGATGGAAAACGTGTTTGGATACCTTTGGTCAGGAGTGCAGGGTGTTGATGGGTGTGTTTGTTGAAAATGGGGCGAAGCAAGGAGCAGGGCTAAGAGTGTGTTTGTGCATTGACTTGAGGGGTAGGGGACGCGTGTTCAGAATTTATCTTATCTGTGTGTTCATTACTACTTTGCATTTCAGGCAGAGAGCTTGGGTGCTCCACTAAATCGCAGGAAGGATTGTTAGACACGCGTGTTATTAATTTTTTCAGGGTCCCTGTGGCGTCTGTATGAATCTTAATGCTGCTGACTGGGCTGCAGCTCTATCGACTTTCTTTAAAATATGAAGAAGCTTTGCTGGAAGCGCCTGGGGTCATTAGCTGAAGAGTAGGCGCAAATCCCTCACTGAGCCTGCTCCGGCTTCGCCATGTTAAATGTGCTCTTAAAATATTCATAATCATACTCTTGCCTGCACTCGCACACGCACACACACACGCACACGCACGCACACACACACACACACACACACACACACACACAGACAATGCACTGGGGACACAAGGGGATCAATATTAAAATGTATTCCTGTTTTGGTGTGCAGTTAATAAGCTGTGGTTCTTTTAAACCATGAACTTTGAGAACAGATTAACAGTATCTTTTCGTACACAACATACTATTTACCTCTACTCCATCTATGCAGGCACATATAAAATGCATATCAGAGGATGTTAGCACAGAAAAAAAAAAAAACTTCAACAAAAAGAAAAATACAATGAATTCACTGTTTAATGATGCTTCTTTATCATTTTTCAGGGATATTTATTAGCATTATATAATGATAAGTAAAACAGGTATGTCTTCTACCTTGTATTAATTAATATATTTCTGCATTTTTAAGATTCAGACTGGATTTGCATTAAATTTACATGAAATATATCCCATCTACTTTGATCCACTATAATTAAATGGCGGATTCATGCATTTCTGATTCGTTTACTGTGTTGCTTTTATTGCTTGCTTGTAAAATAACAGTTTGGAAGAACTAGACTGAGGTGTTTGATAACTTCAATGACTAAGACACAAATGTCCAAATAAAGTCAACATATCAGCACTATTTCAGTTTTAAACAGACATTTTTTAGTGCTCATCGGTGGTCTGATTTCAGCCTACTGCCATTCTTGGCGTGTTGCCACAGTAAGAGTTCTTTCTATATCCTTGTTAGGAGCTCTGTGACACTTGTAGCAGCTAAGTGTCAGCTCCTTGCAGCACTCTGTTTTTATTATCTAATAGCTGCTCTCTGCTACCTGCAGTCTGCAGTGGAAGAGTATAAAGTGTCTTTAGAAAAATTCTGTTGAACCCAAATAACACATTATAGCCTGCAAACTAATCCAACACTGCATGGTTTCACTGCATTTCGACAGAGCATCTACAAAAAGGAATGATGTCTAAAGCTCATATGTTAACATTTGCTCCTGACGTTTTCAGAGAAAACACATCTATGACACATAGTTAAAGGGAGATCCATTCAGAACAGCTTCTTTACTGTAATAGTTCCATCAGGGGATCAAGTTGAGCAATGAGTATATGTTGAGTAATTTGTGGTCTTTGAAGCCATTGCAGACATTTGTGACAATATTCAGCTCCTTTGCATTTTTCAACAAAAGCAAAACATTCTTGTAAGGGTAGAAAATCCACAGAAACATCATTCAAACTGTGGAGAATTCATTTTCTCCACTGAATCCCAAGGAAAAAGGGTTTTTAATGCAGTGGTTAGGACAAAACCACTGCACAATATCCGACTTGAGTAAACTGATTGTGGTCAAGTTGCTGTAAGTTCACTGAATTACAAATATATCCAAACATCAAAAGTAAACAGCAGATAAAGCTCTGCTGAGAAAGAAAAATTAGCTGCTCTCCAGGAGCCTCATTTATCATCAGTGCGTATGCACAGATATGTGCGTAGAGCATGCGTACGAACATTCCTATGCAAAGTATGGAATTTATCAACTTGTACTTATACTTAGGATTGTGCATAAATATACGCACACCTCTGACCATGCATACGCACATAATCTAGCGGTAGAACAGTGAAAGTACATATAGAAAATATTCGGGGATTTTGATCACCAATACATTCCAGCATGAGGTTGGAGACATATGCGGCATTTCCAGCCACCACTGAGCAGGATCAAGCCGGCAGTGTTGGTTGCCATACCTCCCCTGGCCCCAGCCTACATCCAGTTCCCTTACAACCATCACCAATGAGCCCAAATCAAAAGGGGACTTAACGCCGTCGCTGGATTCCCAAGCATATGTGGAGCCATAGACAGCACCCACATCACAATCAAAGCAGCATTACTAAACGAATAATTTTGTAAATAGAAAAGGGTTTCATTCAATCAATGTACTGACAATTTGCGATGCACATTTGTGGCTATCCAACGTTGTTGCCCAGCAGCTTGAAGGAACACGACTCATTCATTGAGCAGAACAGCTATGTGGGTCTCCCAACAGGAGCTGCTGAAGACAGCTGGCTTATTGGTGAGTGTCACAGAGTGTGGAAATTTTTTAGCTGGACTTAGTTTGGTTATTAAAACATGTCATCTGCAGTGATCAGGGTTATCCACTGGGTGAACGTTTGGTATTAATTCGTCCTCCTCCAGTTGCAGCCATTTCTCTTTTATGGACTGTGATGCATTTCTTGGCACTGAGCATAACATCAAACCGCTTTTAAAATTTTTTGCCAGCGATTTCTTTCTGACCCAACAGAAATAACTGTGGTGGTTATTTTGTCTGCAGTATTTTTTCTTTCGCTGCTTATCCCAACATTTCACGCAACAAACAATATTTTCTGGTTTGCTTCAGCCTCGCTGACAAGTACCACGATCTCAGTTTCATAAAAGTTCCTCTTTTTCGCCCTTTTTACCACGATGATGACGACAGGTGAGGAAAAAATACATTTTCACTTGCTTTATAAAGAGGTGTGTTGTTACCCTATATGGTGATTTGGAGGTGTTCCTGAAGGCGACGTGCACGAGCACGGAGGTTAAGAACAAGTGGGATTTATCAACACTAATGTGCGTACGACCCCCGTATGCATGTTTGATAAATAAGGATTTTTTTGTACTTACGCACACTCTAAATTTCATTCGTACAACAGAATTTAGAACCTTTTCTACGCACTGATGATAAATGAGGCCCGAGGAGTTTAAGGCTTTTAATATGAATTGCAGTTTCCCTGGTTTGAGTCCCACTCCGAGTGAAATGTCCATAAACTACTGAAAAAAAGAAACATTGTTGCATGTTTTCTGCACAGCCTTGAAAGGCTGAGAAACAGAGTGACAATATGTTACTCAACAGATTCGACATGAACAAATTAAGTGAAAAACTACACACAAAGCAATGAGAACAATTTGTTACTTTCAGCCTTGTGCTAATGCAGGTT
Source organism: Stegastes partitus (assembly GCF_000690725.1). Lineage (NCBI taxonomy): Eukaryota > Metazoa > Chordata > Actinopteri > Pomacentridae > Stegastes > Stegastes partitus. The sequence goes on along the minus strand of NW_007577750.1, from coordinate 1,221,652 downwards.
AGATCAAAATTCTTTTCTGTCTTCTCCCACTTTATGTCTTCTTTAAAAACTGAACAAACTAATGAATGATGACGAATAGATGACGTGTGGCAGGGAAATAAACTTTGAGTACTTGCAGGTTCTATTTTGAAGTTGTGGGCATTGACTGGCTTACAGTACATTTAATATAAGCCTGGGATTAGAATAGAATAGAATAGAAAAATACTTTATTTATCCCAGTCTGGGAAATTACTGTGGTACAGCAGCTGCAAGAAAAAACACCAATCACAACAGAAAAAGGGCTAAAGTTAAATGCTATTTAAAAAATAAATAAATACAAATAAGTGAATAAAATAAAATAAAATAAATACAATAACTGTACAAAATGTGTAAATTGAAAAAACAGTGCAAAGACAAAAAGGGTTTTACAGAGCAGAGAGCTAAGAATGCTCTCTGCCAGACAGACATGAGGTGTTGTACATGGTTATTGCTCTGGGCAGGAATGATTTCCTGTAACGGTCCTTGTGACAGCGGAGCTGAATCAGTCTGTTTGAGAAGGAGCTCCTCTCCACCACTGCCTCCATGGTGTCCGGCTTGCAGTCGATTACGGAGCCAGCCTTCCTGATCAGTTTGTTCAGTCTGTTGGTGTCGCTGGCTCCGATGCTGCCTCCCCAGCAGACTACAGCAGGGAACACTGCACTGGCAACAACGGACTGATAAAAAATGTTCAACATCTTGCTGCACACGCCGAAGGATCTCAGCTTCCTCAGGAAGTAGAGTCTGCTCATCCCCTTCTTGTTTACAGCCTCGGTGTTGATCTTCCAGTTCAGTCTGCTGTCAATGTAGACGCCCAGGTACTTATAGTCCTCTACCGCTTTAATGTCCTCTCCCAGGATGTTCAGGGGCTGTGTGGCCGTCCTCTTCTTCCTGAAGTCGATCACCATCTCCCTGGTCTTGGCCACATTCAGGAGCAGATGGTTCCTCCCAGACCACTCCACAAAATCACTCACCAGCACTCTGTACTCTTCATCCCGTCCACCACGTATACACCCAACCACTGCAGAGTCGTCAGAGAACTTCTGCAAGTGGACCAACTCAGAGTTGTACTGAAAGTCTGAGGTGTACAGGGTGAACAGGAATGGAGAGAGCACAGTGCCCTGTGGGGCTCCTCCGTCACTAACCACCACATCAGACAGGGCAGCTCCAAGACGGACAAACTGCGGCCTGCCTGTCAGGTAGTCAGTAACCCAGGAGACCGTGGGTGAGTCTACCATCATCGTCTGCAGCTTCTCCCTCAGCAAAAGTGGCTGGATGGTGTTGAATGCACTGGAGAAATCAAAGAAAGTGATTCTCTCTGTGCAGCCAGCACCATCCAGGTGTGAGTGAACCCTCTGCAGCAGGTAGATGACGGCATCTTCGACTCCCAGATGAGGCTGGTAAGCAGACAGCAAAGGGTCAAGGGAAGATTTCACCTGCGGATGGAGATGGGCCAAGGCCAGCCTCTCTAGTACCTTCATCACATGAGATGTGAGGGCTATTGGTCGGTAGTCTTTGGGATCAGAGGGCCTCGAAGCAAATGGACTTCCTGCATGACCATAACATTATGGCTTGCATTCACTACTATCACCACTCATTATCAAGCCCAGCCAACTCCACAAAGACTGACCTCACTAAATGCTCTTGAAAACAACAGTAATCCGAGCAGTGCGATTTCTTATATAGCACTATTAGTACGCCTTTTATTTATGTAAAAAGAAAAAATGCGTGACGACCGGAATAAAAAATGGCACTAAAGTCACAAATACTGCCTGGGTAACAATTTGTACAGGAACAAGATCTTAACTGAACTAGCCATTAGCCGAACATGATCTGTGTGGCACATTGCTATGTTTACCCCTGTGTAATTTGAACAGGGGTTAAGTCAAAGGAGTCCAACATGTCTGAGACAGGTGCTGCGATGGAGACCAGGCCAAAACAATCATGTTGCTACAGAAAGGGACAGCTTGCCTAATTGATGCCTGTTTGTGTGGCACGTTGCTGGACAATAGATTAGGGCTGGCAGATGTATCGGAGGGCGAATGATAGGCACAAAGCCAATGGGAACAATACTGCCGGAACAATGGGAACAGGCAAGTGCATGTGTGGTTTGTGTGGGTTTTTATTGTGTGTGTGCCCAGAGAGAGAAAGTATAGGGGATTCAGGAGTCTGTAAGTTTGTACTCTTTAATGACCTTATCACTATTACAATATATAAAGTTAGTATTACTGCTCCAATACTGGCATTAAAATTGAGCAATTCTTTATTGTACAGCTCTTATATTTATGTTTTCAAAGTCTCAGAATGAGAGACTCTTGTTTTCTTTTCTTTTTTTTTTTTTAAATTTCTAATATCATTAATGTATTTTATTGATCACATTCTGTCTTGGTTCTTACCCAAGCTCACAGTTATAAGTGTAACAGTGCAAATTCTAATCAGGATGTGAAAGTAACAGAATAAAAACTGCAGGAAAAGAGGAGAAAGAATGAAATATATCTATAGTACATTACTCCACTGTTTACAAAGACTGTATTTCCAGTATCTCCTTCCTTTATAGTTTCATGCAAACTGACAACTACCCAACAGTATACGCATACATTAGCTGGATCTAGCAGCACCTGGATGAACTACACCATTATAATGCTGCTTACACATTAAAACATTAATATTTAACAACTTGGAAGGAACCAGTCTTTTGAATGACTCATTCTAATACATTAGTTAAATTTATGGCTAATGCTTCCCTACTTTTCCTCAAATAAAGTTTGAACACAAGAGTTTCTAATGGATTATTTGTACACTGTGGCGCTGCTACTTTTTAAGTAGCTTGGAGGATGTGAGTCCTTTTTTTTTACTTGGAAAAAAAAAGTGGAGCACTTACCAGGTGATAAACATTTCGGCTACTTTAGTATAAAGCTGCTTTAGATCAGTGGTTGGCTTGTAGTCCTTGACTGAAAGTTTATTTCTGACATCTCATCCCAATAATATCTATAAGTTATGGGTGATCAAAAGCAGCATTTTCGAGTTAGGTTGTTAAATTGCGTCACACACACACATATATATGTGTGTGTGTGTGTGTGTGTGTGTGTGTATGTATGTATGTATGTATATATATATATATATATATATATATATATATAATTTATGTTTATTTTCTTAAAATATTTTTGCACCACCTGCAAAGTCCTGACCACTGCTGTTGTTAACCTCGAATTCAGGGGCAAGTTATTTCCTGTAAGAGAGCAGAAGTCCAGCTCACGCAAAAGGAGTTAAAAGATTTTTTATATGGGAAGAACATTTACCTTTTAATATGGAAAGGCTTAATCAAGGTCTTACTCATGATCCCCCCCTTCCAGTGGTACATATTGATCTGCGTGTCGCTTAATGTTGGTCTTTATGGCTACATTGTGGTTAGACAAGCCAGTAGGAAAACTACTTACTCTAGCCCACTGTTATAACTGAATCAATCCATTAGGTGAATATTGAAGCTGTGGTCAGTCTCACAATGTGTAGTGATTATATATGGCTGCAAATTGAATTATTCAATATGCAATTCAGTTATGAGCAGCATGTAAAAAACCAGATGGAGATGAATGTTTTCCTCAGGCCACAATGCATTACATCTATACATTAAATTGAAAATGGGAACCATGACATTAACTATGAGACGTAATTATGGGCGTTTCAAAAACACTAGGGCTCCGTCTCTGGGAAAGTGACTGCTGTTTGGCTTGGCCCCCTGTCCCTCTTTTAAAGGACTGTGAAATCAGAAATTAAACGCTTCGCCATCATGAAGCAATTCAGCCTGATACATCTTCCTCTTGTGTAATTGTTTGTTTACTGGACCTTGTTCAAATACAATATTGTGAAGGTCTCTGCAGGCTCAGGGAGCCTGTCTTTTTCTGGAGGGAGGTAACACCATGTCAATTAGCATAAGTGGAAAAGTAGGAAAGACATAAAGAAGGAAAGCAATATAGAGTAGCAGGAAGATTAATCTTTTCCAGCATTCAGACACATTTAAGCATACATCTATTTGAAGCATATTCTTTACTGTTTGTAGGCCTGCTGTGAGAGGGCAGATAGAGGTGATCTGACCAGCAATAACAAGCTGTGGAGGTGGTGGCAGCACAGTCCACACTGATACTAACTGACTACAGGGGTCGTGACCGATATGACCTTTTGACCTTTGCTTCTGTGGTCCTTGTCCACTTTCATTCTAGTTCGTTTGCTCTTCCTTGCTCCCCTCTGTTCAAAGTATTGCACAATATGGGGAGGAGGGGGGAGGAAACATGGCCAAACATAACATTTTAGTTAATGAAATGACAGACAGAAGCGACATTAAAGACCTGAGCAAAGAGATACAGCAATTTAGTAATTCAAGGCAAAATGGCAAAAGGGCTGCAGAGGTCAGAAATAGCAGGATCGAAAAGCAGAGTTGGTCAACGTCCTAACAAAATTCTACTTTAGGATCTTAATAAAACCGTGTTGGTTGGTGATGATAATAACCCTGGGGTCATTCAAACTGGAATTTTTATCATGCTATATATTTGGATGCTAAAATATCAGAACATTTGTCCTTATTAGGTATTGTGGCTGTAAAGATTTGACTTTTGCTTTTAATAAATGAGCAAAATATTAATATCTTATGATAATTTTAAAAAACCATTGAAAATGCAACCTTGAATTATGTCATCACTTTTAGATGTAATAATAGCTGCGTTATTTAAGTAATAGTAGCAGTGCTCCACTGTGAAGGTCCTGCATTCAAAATTTTCCCTAAAAGTATATAAAACTTAGCAACAAAATGCACTTAAAGCCCCAAGTAATGTTATTTAAAATGGATATTTTTAAAGGGGTAAATATATATATATATAGTTTTAATAGAATATTATTGATGTAAGTTGATGTAATTGCTGGTCAAAGGAGCTTATTTTAAGTGTTTATTATAGAGTTGAGTATTTAGTTTTGTACCACTGAACGCATTAAAGTGCACAATGTGTAAAGCAACTTATAACTAAAACTGTTATATAAATAAAGTGAAATGAAAAGTAGAGTATTTATCTCTAAAACATGGTAGAATGCAAATACAAAGAATAAGAAAGCTGAAAAATTGCCCCTGAAGTTCATGTAAGTTCTCAAAAAATGTACTGAATGTGTGTAAATGTAACGTTTTAATGTTCATATTACTTCTAGGGACATTATTTGACGATAGATAGACAGACAGACAGACAGACAGACAGACAGAGAGATAGATAGATAGATAGATAGATAGATAGATAGATAGATAGATAGATAGATAGATAGATAGATAGATAGATAGATAGATAGATAGATAGATAGA
>NW_007577750.1:1182545-1216186 GCF_000690725.1 Stegastes partitus | reverse complement strand
ACAGACACACACAGCCATGACACCGCAACATCATCTTTTCTCAACTCCCGGCACCTCTTCCTGGTTGTGTGTGTCTGACTATATCTGTGTGTGTGTGTGTGTGTGTGTGTGTGTGTGTATGCACACATGCCATATAGACTCATAGACACCTGTCAATTGAAGGTAAAAAAGACTGGCAATGTCAGATGAATAATTCAACTTTAGCTCTCCTGAACTTTCCCTGTGAGCTCACCGCACATGACATCTTCTCGACCTCACTCTATTCTTGGACATTATTTTTTTCTGATTATATATCGCAATAGTTCTCCCAACACGACTTCTTTAAGAATCGTTGCTTCTCTTTCTGACAAATAGCTTGATTTTGTTCATTTGCAAGTCACTTACAAGCTGATTGACATATATCAGGTGCCTCCGCAGAAAGTTGAAGAAAATAATGATCAGATCTGAATGAAAATTACTTAACTCTCACAGCTAATCGATGTTTATTCATGAAACACATCGTATCTTCACTAACATTTTGATGCAGCTACACAAGGATTTTTATTCAGCTTACAAGGTCTTAAGATACATCCATTATACTCAGCTTGGTTAACTTTTTTTTTTTTTTAAGGTGAATTGAGTTTCCAAATAAAATGATCCAATTCTGAAAATAAAAGATTTGCTTCTGTTCAGACATTAAAAACAGCCTATTGATGAGTTAATGGACATTATGCTGTTCAGGGAAAGACCTTAGTAAGGAAACAGATCACAGGGTTAAAATGTATAAATTATCTCCCTGTTTTGTTGCTGTTTGATTTAATATCTTATATCTATGATGGGTATTTTACTACAGTGATTGATCAAGCAGGAACTTTCTGATATCATCGCTCTCATTCATGTGGTGCGGCCTTTGAAAAATTATGGGCTTGTTTTCAAAACACTGAGTTATTCGACTGCTGTGAGTTCGCCAGGAATAGTTCAAATGCTCGTTGCGGTCTCTTTTCCAGCCAGACACAATCAAATCTGCCTCCTAATGAAGGCAAAACAGTTGGAATTAAATGTGCACAGGCTGTTTAGAGAAACCAACAAAGTAAGTTTCCTACTTTGCACACAGGTTTGAGTTACCTTAAAAGACAGCACGCTCTTCACGATGGTTTAATTTGTCCAAACATTACACCTGTCCAAGTTCTAAAATCCCACTTCCCATAGTGATTACTTTTCTTTGTTTTGTTTTGTTTTGTTGTCAATAAAGTCCTGTGCAGCATCACTTTTATCAGCAATTAACCAAAGATTAATAAATTAACAAGTGCAAGGCTCCGCACAGCTCCGGCAGAGCAGCAAAACAGCAACTCAGCTCAGGAGCGAATGAAAATAAAATTAAACACAATCCATATTCATTCGTCATGGCAACCTAATATCATACAATACATGCCAATGAGTTGTCAGTGTTTGAAGCCTGAGCCGTGGAAGTGAGCTCCCACTGAGCTGCGACGTGCGTGATGATTGTGAAATGTGATCGAGGAACCAAGACAGTCAGTAGGAGAGCCGAGCCCCACTGCCCCGAGATCTCACTATGGCAAAATATGCTGAACGGTGAGGAAAATGTGTTGCTGCAAACTACTCTGTGTAACTGTGAGTAATACATGTGCTTGTGTGTTTGTGTAAGGGGTTAGCTGAGGTTGGCAGATGTCAGACCTCTCAGCCCCACCCCCACTATGGGACCACCTGTTGGACCGAGGCCATCTGGAAGGTGGGCCGTCTCCCTCGCACTGATGCTACAAGAGTCTGACCCAGCATGTTGACCAATCACACAATATCACACCACATGACAGGAAGCGCCTTGTGTGTCTGGTGCTCGTTCTTCTGTATGCAAGTCTATTTTTTTTCTCCGTCATTCACGTCTTTATCTTTAGCAGTTTTCCTCTGGCTGATTTACTGTCATAACGTTTGGTATTGGTGGCAGGAAAACTGAGGTTACTACTATTAAAAGTTCCCTCCCCCCCAAAAAAATGCTAAATTGATGGTCACAAGTTAGAATTTGAGTTTCAAAAATGTTCACCTCTGCATCACTGTGAGACTTATAAACTTAGAAGGTTTTATTCTCCTTACACCTTGCCCGTAAACTAGAATCTTGACGTCTTGCTGTAAACATCATAAAGTGAACCTGTAGTTCCTGAGCCTCAGAACTTGTCTCATTGGTTTTGATTGTCAGCAGCTAAACAGAAAGCCTCAGCCTGGATTTTTATATTTTTTTTAAATCAGAAAAAAAGATATTTCACTGAATATCATCATTTTCAAGAACACAGAATAACACTGTGCTCTCCTACACATCATTATTAAAACGGTGCAACAGGAAAAAATATTTTACATCATTCTCTACACAGGCGTCCTCCCTCCAAACATGATTTCTCTCTTTTACACTTCCTATGTTTTTTCTTTTTTCTTTTTTTTCCAATGCAGTTTTCATTGTATTTTCTTTTCTGGTTATGTCTCCATTTATCTGCAGCTGTCCTCCAGACTGTAGCTACCAGCTTCACCGTGGCTAACACTGTTTAGCCACTCTATTTAAGTATTCTCCATATGAGATTACTTACAGATTCAATCAAATATAGTACACATTTAAAATTACATTTCTCACTGAGAAACAAGTAACCTGTAGCTCCAAACCCCTCCAAACCACAGCAAACACCTACATTATAGGTATACATCTAAACTGTTTGGTTACTAAATGTTGATCCACATCTTCCAACCAGTCGGAATTCAGAATTTTCAGAGACTATGATATAAACCTTGGTAATGTAAAAAAAAAAAAAAGTGAGACTTACAAACTCAGAGGGTTTTATTCTCCTTATACCTTGCCTGTAAACTATAATCTGGATATCTTACTGTAAACATCATAAAGTAAACCTGCAGTTTCTGAGCCTCAGTACCTATCTCATTGAAAGCCTCAGCCAGAATTTTTATGCTTTTTAAATCACAGCAAACATCTACGTTATAGGTATGCAGCTAAACTGTATGGTTGCTAAATGTTGATCCACATCTTCCAACAAGTCAGAACTTTCACAGACTATGAAACAAACCTTGGCAATGTTTACAAAATTTTTTTTTATAACCAGTTGTTATAACTATGACCTTGGTAATGTTATGAGTGAAACCTGTGTTTTGTTTTTTTCTTTTTAATTTATTTATTTTTATTATTATTACAAGTCAAAAGATTGCTGGGGTTTTAATGGAGTGGTTCCTTACCTGCAACACCCAAATCATTACATATGGTTGCTTTGTCAGGACACCTTGGTATCATTTTTTCAACACACAGGTAGTATGATAGATGCATGAAAATCTATAAACACCAGCAAAAGATGCATTGAGAAGTAGCAAATGTCATGTCTGTCAAGTTCCTGTTCATGTCTGCACATTTGATGTCTTGTCTTTCCTGTTTCATTTTGTAAACACGAACCGGTTGTCTCTGTCTTAGCTTTACTTCCTGCACCTGTCTCGTCACACCTGCTCCCTGATGGCTTTCCCTCACCTGTTTCCCATCTCCCCTCATTACCTCATGTATATTACCCTGTGTGTCTCACAGTCTCGTTGTCAGTTCGTTGCACTTTCAGTCTTCGTACCAGCGTTCTTCAAGCTACAGTCATAGTCTGTTTTGTTACAACTTTGCTTCTGTCTTTGACCTTGCCTTTCACCTCCCGCTTTTTGGATACCTCTGCCTGTTTTGACTGACCTCCTGTGTACCGAACCCTGACCGGTAATAAATCTGCTTTTCTGCCTGAACCCTGTCTGAGTTGAGCATTTGTGTCCGTCTGTTCTGATCTGAGTGAGTTCTTGACAGCAAAATGTCCTTTGTTGGTGTCATCACTGTTACTCTTTTTTCGGAAAAAGAAAAATTTGCCTTTTAATGTCTGCTTAACAAGATAAAATGGGGTGTTTTAACTAAAATTGTGATCTTGAAACATAACCAATTAGTTTTGGAGCCTAAAATTAACCAAACAGTGCAAAAAAAAAGAAAAAGAAAGAAAGCTGCCTTTACAAAATGTCTGTTCAAAACAATATTAGTATTTCAGAGATGACACTGTATTTGAATAGTCAACTGTTTTTCCTAAAAAGAGCTTTTTGAACTGTTCTTTCACCTTGACATCTAAAGGGAGAGACTGAAACTGTTAAGTTGAAGCACATTAATATTTTGTTTTTACAATGTGGTTTTTTAAATCCACTTTTGTAGGATGGTTTCCTGGCACTACGTCTTCACACTCCAGATTGAAGTGCGGGAATATTGACAGGTTGCGGAGATTAAAGAGACATTACACAGACAGAAGGATATTCTGTGATTCTGAAACAGAAATGAGTGAAAAGAAGAAGTGCTATACAAGGAGGTGTCCAAATGACTGTGCTGGCACTCTATAGGTGCTCTGTTGGAAAGGGTGTGTGTGTAAATGACTGCATTAACTTTAGGAACTTCATCTGATAACATTAAATCTCTGTTGTAGCATACTGCAGCTGAGAAAAAGTCACTGTAGAAAACGTTGGATTCTTGCACCTGCTCAGTCAAAGAAAAGGTCACTGAGCTCCCTCCTGGTATTTAATAGTAGTTCTAGTAGTTTCTGTCAAGCAAATACTATCTATCTGAGTACAACTTATATTACTAACAGTCATTTCACAATTGACACAGTTGTACTTTATATCAAAAATCATCTTTAGAAATAGATGTAACAGTTATTTTGAAGACCTCAGAGCAGTAGATTGGTGGAAAATCTGCATACGAGGTGGTGAACAAACAGCAGCTAGCAAAGAAGCAACTCTGGGAAGCAGTGATGCTTTCAAGACAAAATATCAGGCAGTAAACATCTTGATGAGTGTGAAGTCAAACTGGAGGTTTTGTGAAAAGAAAGCTGTAGTCTTAAAGGAACGGGGCAAAGCAAACAAAAACATAGGTGCAAAATCAGCTGGGCGGAACCAATCTCTGCAGCTAACTGTGCAAGACTCGATTCATCTACAATATCCAGGTGGCAGCCAGTAAGATGAAAAACTCGGAAGATGAACTCTGACTGCCTAAACCTGCCGAAGGCTGCTGCTGCGGGTTGTGTTAGCATTAGCCTTCACTGCGAAGATCAGCTTGCACTTTAACTCTTTCATGTCAATGTGAAAATGGTTGTTTGTCAATTTCCATATTTGCTAATTGTAAATAGGTTTGTAGGTAGATAGGGATGTTAATGGGACTACAGTTTACAATTCAAGACGCTATGTGATGGCCGTGACCACAGAGTGTGCTTGTGGACCCAAACGAAGAGGAGACGGAGAAAGGATAAATAATAATAGGTTTTATTAAGGAGGGTGAGGGAGTGATGGGCACCAGGAGGCAGGGGAAGAATCCAGTGTAGAGGTGCAGGTTGTTGGGGTGGTGCTGAGGGAGGTCTTCGGTGCAGGTGGCTTGTGTGGTGAGTTCCCCGTGCTGGAATCCGTGCGGAGGGTTGTATCCGTGGCTGTGCTCAGGGAGCGGTGCTCCTGTGGAGGGTTCCCCGTGGAGGTGTTCGGGTGCGGTGCTCATGTGGAGGTTTTTCTGGTGAGGGTGCCTGTGACGTGTAAGATCCCGACTCGTGACTTCGTGGCAGTGGGGGCTGGTGTGTTGAGCCGATGGCTGGACGCTGGAGCCGACGGAGAGACGCTGGAGTAAACACATAGTGAATACAACGTTACTTGAAATTAGATTAGCAGGAGAACTCAATTCTTTTCAGCAGCTGCTACAGGGCCTGACTGTACCACTAGCGAAGTATCACAATCATCTGGCGCTGGAGTCCTGTGAAACTGTGGCTTTAAGGCTATCTGCTGATGAGCAGATGAGCTGCAGCTGCGCCACTGTGAGAACGTCCTCCTCCGATTGGCCCTGCCCAGCCTGAAAGTGACAAGCACGCCAGCCAAACACAGAAAAACACATATCTAAAACAAGTCCATAACTCTCACACGCTATTTAATATTTAAAATTTAGATTTATGGCATGGTGAATGGACAATGCTTGTAGCAGTTGCACTTTACTGGAGGTTGAAAAAGATTGCACTAAAGTCACTTCATGCACTTTAAAAATTACTCTGGGCACTTCAGATAGAATATTTATAAAAATAAGTAAATAAGTATTTTGAAAAGTTGATTAAAAATATTAAGAGTAAATATGTTAAAATGTGATTTAAAAACGCCTCTTGCAGTAGAAGTCCATTTGGTTCATAATTTGGCTGAGGGATTAATTAGTCATGATATTAATTATTTGCTTCCATGTTAATTATTATGAGAATTGACAAATATAAATTGAATAATGTAACATTTTTATGCATGAGGAAATGTCTGCTACTGTTTGCCATGGATTGTAATAATGTGAGCATTTTCTTTTGTGTTTCTGTTGAAAGGTTTTTTTTTTTTATCTTCTTGCCTTCTTGGCTCATTCATCCACTTGCCAACATGTTACTTATTACCTGCTAAACTGCAAAAATAAAAGAAGGAAAAAAGGCAACTGTTTCATCATTGAGTGGAATCCAGCTCAAGTCTGGGTAGATGAATCATCCCTTTTCAAGTGGGGGACTGCACATGTTAAATCCATCCTCGATTCACCAGTGAAAATAGTTGATCACTGGAAGAGGAGGAAGACACTTGACAGTGACAAACCGCCACAGTAACGTAATAGTGAAAAGCCAGGAGATGGAAGCCTGAAATCCAACCTGGAATCCAGTGACGTGCAGTCAGGGGAGGCATCACGGAAAGAAAAAAATATATAATGATAAAATAATTTAAATGGTTATATTTATCCAGTGATTTGGACTATAAAGTATTTATTTTTTCATTTAGCCTCGTCAATTTTGATGATTTTTAAATTCAAAATCGCAAAATTTTCGCAATGTCCCATTCAAATGCTTGGAAGAAAAGCAGGTGAGGCAGCAGCGAGCTCAGCCTCACTTGGATTGCACAATCCCTCACTACCTATGCTGGCTGCCATGTAGTGGCAGCATGCTGCTGTCTGTATGTCGCCAATAAAATGGTTCAAACACATTTAGTATATGAACTGATTTTCTATTGTTTAGCTGATGTATATAATAATGTACAGTGTTTTTTGTTACCAACTCTATGAGTGTAACGTGTTTCGTGTGCTGAGCGATAATAAACGGCTGTGAAGAGGTTCTAGGTGAAGCAGGCAGTTCTCTTGCCTCATGGCAGGGGGCGCTCTGATCCCATACATGCTTCTTGTGACTCTGTGGCTGCAGAGTCAGTGACAGCAAGCTAGACTAGGTATGATATACAGCTAGCAAGTCAAGTGCAGTGAAGGAAGATAAGGAGACTTACAAAAAAGTAACAGATATTGTTGTCCAGTAGGAGTGGTGCATGGACTTCATTTAAAGGTAAAGGTAAGACCGCAATAACTTCAAAAAAAAGAAAAGAAAAGGAAAGAAACATGTGTTTTGTGGGCTACAGCTTGTATGTGCAAAGAATGCAGATATGAAACATAACCCGTAAACTGCTGCCAATCAAATTGCAAATATGCTACTGAGTAGAGTGCATGTATTTGTAAATCAGATTCTGATGAAGTCAGTGCCTCACCAGCCATGAACCTCATCGCACGTCACTGCTGGAATCCTGGGGAAGATAACTTTCATCACCTCACCTAAGAAGAATCTTAACTGAAATTAAACATGGCTGATCAAGACGTCAAGTCAGTTAGGAAGCCCAAGGTGGAGAGGACACAGCAAAAAGACTGTTTTCTCGTCTAGCTAACCAAATAATAAGGAACCATAGAGACATGACTGGAGAGGAGCTCAGAGACTGTTTCAATGAACTCACAATGGAGGCCGAAAAGGTCATGGAAGCCAATGACAATGTGGAGGCTGGACTTATTGCAGAGCTAGAGGCGGAGCCAGATGTAACTGGAGTACCTGTGTTGACTGAGCAGCAAAATGCTGACAAAGCAAAAACTGCAAATTAGTGTAAGATGGAACTAACGGAGGTCAAAGCCCTCATCCAGAAGACTCTTTGGCCCACTTTGGAAATGCTGAATTACCCACTGCACTACAAGCAGCAGAGGCTGCATGTGAACTTGCTGCTGCTGCACAAACTAATAGAAACCAAGAGTCATATGACTTCATGCTCATCCACCTGCAAGGACTAATGAAGGCTGCAAAAAAGGTGTACAGCCGGTGGAAACGTTGGGTTCCTCCAGAGGAGCAGCAAGCTTTCCAGAGTTGCTTCTGGGAGTTGGAGCTCTACATCCTGAAATTAGTCTCCAAAAAAACTGACTTCATTCAGGCAAGGGTTAAATACAATGTTGAAAGGCTGATAAAGACTACAAATGCTTTCAACTATCCTGGGCCAGCTATTAGGTTAACACCTACAGCTCTTCCCAAGTTTGCTGGAAACAAGCGGGATTTCCATAGATGGAGAAAACGATTGTGGCTCTGGTGTTTCTGCATCACCTTGAGGTGCCATGACCTGGAGGTTGGTGCTCATCACGAGATTGATCTCCTTCAACTTCTGTCTGAGTCAAAATGTCTCCTCTCACTTTTTTCTATCTGTCTTTATGCCAATGTCATCTTCACATCACATGATGTTTTCTAACCCTAAAAATACTGTAACCTAAATATTTGATCTCTAATTTAAAATATCTTACATAGCAGGCTTTGTACATATTTTTATTTCCAGTTTGTTATGTTGTATTTAATTGTCATGTTACATTGGTTTCTGCTCTGTTTTTATCTTTGCAAATGTCCTCCTTGGTTTACTTCGTCAAGGAGGCCGCTGAAATTTTAACTTATCGAGTTGACTAATGTTGCCACCCTCTTGGGGACTCTGCTGAGTTAAAAGCCCTTTTGGTCAAGAGGGCTTTTAATTGAGAATCCCCGCTGAGTAAGTTTGAATACCATTCACACCACTGTCAAAAATACAACCAGATGTTAGGCTACATGAATACCTGGTGAACAATAGCAAGCGATTTGAATGAATGTAGAAAATTGCCACGGCTCTGTTTTTTTTTTTTTTTTCCAATAGCTAATGTTTTATGAAGTAGATTTCAAAGGGAAGCAGTGCAACCATTAAGTGCATGTAAAGAGGGCTTTATTATGTGATAGACTTGTAATTATATGAGGCATACATATTTTGATTTATTACAGGAGGGGTGACATGCATTGTGTTATCAGTTAGCATGTCTGTAGTCGGCCTGTTTTATCAGCGCAGTGAGTCAGGGCCGCATTAGATCATGTGTCACGGCTATAATATGAAAAAGATCCTGATCAGATGCTACATACTGAAATTTGTTTTGTATATTTTGATTTACACAATACAATGCTCCCTTGATGCTGAATCCAAGCAGGGATATTAATGAATATTTGTGTAATAGAGTTGCGATATTGAGGTTTCATACTGCTTATGAAGCCATCCGCGCACATGCACTTAAACGCTAGTGTGCAAACATATGCCTGTGTGTGTGTGTGTGTGCAGCATGCCTGCAAGTGTACTGTACATATTTCTGTGTGTGTATGTGTGTGTGTGTGCGTGCGTGCGCGCATATGTCCAACTCTGTCTGTGTGTATATTGTCACTTGTCTATTTTGGGGTCATATTTGATAAGCCCTTGAGTGATGTGGCAAGATTAAGTGACAGTTTGTCACAAAGCGGGTCATGGGGCAGTCACTGTGGAGGCGGCCCTCTGCGCCCATGTATCGGGTATAATTAGGCACTCATTACCATATCAGTCAATTACCAACAACCACTCTGGCTGCTTTCTCTCAGGAATCTGCCCTTCTGGACACCAGCTCCAAAGAAGGACAGATTATTTATTTTTTTTGTCCTGGCTGCAGAAGTAATTATTTTTTCCCTGTCTTTCTCCCTCCTTCCCCTCATTATGATTGCTACTGGTAAAACAATGGCTTAGGTTTTGTTGTGTTGTGTTGCTGCGGGCACCATCTGTGGTGGTGAGGGGGAGGCCCAACAATACCCGTCCATATGGTCAGGGCATCAGCAGCGGGCTATCTCTGCTCATCAAGTCCTGTCATTGTCATCAGCCACTGTGCTCATACACTAGTCCATGTTCATCTGTCTCACACTCTCAGACACACTCTCAGACACACACACGGACTGACATAGCAAGATATGGTCGTATACTTATTTATGAGGGAAAGATGAGGTTGGATGAGCAGCTGTCTCGTTAAAGCATATATAAATGTTCTCAGCGCAGAATTTTCACTACATTTCGGTCATTTTCCTGTTTATTAACTGTTTGTTTTTCCATCACACTGTAATGCCGTGAGGACTAAACAGTGTATTGATAATGGATGGATGGATGGATGGATGGATGGATGGATGGATGGATGATGAATGGATGGATGGATGATGGATGGATGATGGATTAATGGATGGATGGATGGATGGATGGATGGATGGATGGATGGATGGATGAACTGTAATTCCTGTCTAAATTTTTTGAAAAAAAAAAGTTAAAAAAAAAATCTTTGCTTGTCTGATATGTATGTAAGTGTGGTGTGATTTCGATATCTTGTAATCAGTTTTAATCTGCACAAATGAAACAATTTGCCACCTCAACATCAATCCAGACCTGCAAAAAAAAAACCACTGATTGGTGATGGGAGCTTGGGGCTTTTTTAGACGTACCCATCTGCTGTCTCACACCTCCTAATCTGCAACATAGCACACACGCACACGCACACACACACACACACACACACACACACACACACGCATGCATGCATGCACACACAACATGCACAAGGCCATTACTAGTGTCACTGTTCTCTCTTACATATATTTACTCTAGCAAAATGCATTTAACTTTGCATTTGAATACACTGTACATAGATCGCATGAGATTCGTTTTCATTTTTATTAATTTGCACGGATGATTGTCGTCACTGTAATGGACCAAATCCTTGTAATTCTTCTGCGAGACGTGGGGCACTAGCTGTGCTCAGCAAGACAACAAAAAGATGAAGAAGGCGCTGAGTGGAGGATGGAAAGAAAAGAAAGCTACACTATACATACGCTGCATAGAAAGAGATGGTGAGATATGGATATTAGATGCAACATACCAGTAAGCATGTTACGCTGAAAGAAGACATGGACACGGGCTTGAGGAAAAACAGATTACTTGTGAGAGATCTAAAAGCGATATAAACACAGGGATAGAGAAAGAGGGAAGGAGGGTAAGGGAAGGACAAAGCTGAAGCCATGTGAAGGCTGAGATAACCGGTTATCCCTGCGTCATCTCGCTCTACGTTTATCTCTGTCTGCCTCTCGTCGTATCTTTCCCCTATCTTGCTGTCTTACCAAATAATAGAAACCTTGAAACAAAGCCCAGTGTGACTGTTTTTTTAAAAAAAATTGATTTTCAGAATCCATAATTAACACAGTTCTTTAACAACAAACCGCCTGCCATCATGTGCGGATTGCTCTCACATTTTTGCACGTAACACCTCGTGTTGCGGGAAATTTATGATAGTTGCATTTATTCCACTCCCCGCTAGATTTAAAGATGATTAATCCGTCACTTTGTCTGATAAGACGACTTGCTCGGAATACATTTTCTATGAGGGAAATAAATTAATCAAAATGGCAAAAAATGATTGTGGTGGTGTCACGACATGAAGGGAACCATAATAGATGGTAGAAGAACTAAATGTTTGAAAGTCGAATATTGATGATGACCCTGAAATAAAGAGGGTTTTTATTAATGTGGCCTTGTTTCCTTCGACTGGTTTGTCACACTGTTAAGTGGGGAGGCCCGTATGGACAGGCTAATGCTCAGCAGATCACAGGGATTGGGATATTGTTTAAAGGATCAGCTGAACAATAGGCCAGGGAGCTCTCCTCTTCTCTCGCTATCTGCATTTTGCCTCAGGCGTCGCAGAAGACTGCCCTTCCCACTTCTCTCCCTCTGCTCCTTCAAGCCAACACTTCTCCCCATCTTGACCTCTTCCGTCCTGCCTTCCACCCCTCATTCCTGTCCTCTTGCGCACCCTCCAATCTGTCCCCTTCTCCTTTGCAGTCAGAGGCGATCTCAGGGCCTGCTTGTCCCGATTGTTGTTTTGGACCAATCATCCTTTGAACGCTGTTTGCCCTCTGGTCACCTGGCGCCACACCACAGCGGAGGGGATTTCGGGCCTGACAGTTTCGCCCCTGGCCAAGTGAAGCCAGACTGAGGGACAAAGTGGAGGGAGGAGGGGGTGGGGATGGGTGGGGGTTACATGGTCGCCTCACTCAGTTCCAGCCCTGGGAGACAGCTGGACTCCCTCTCACCTCCTGGCTTGTGCAGGTCAGCCCACTTGCCACATCCATAAGGACTGAATTCTTGGCCTAGAACATGACCAACGTCTGTGGGATTTGGCCAAAAGGGATGCCCGCTAGTGCAGTCTAGTTAATGTAGATCAGAAAATAGCCTGGGACTACATTTGTTGTTTACAGTGGGAATGACTGCCATTAACAGAGAAAAATGCATCATTAGAATAGAAAAAAATGAATGTTAAAACGTTTAATGCCCAGAGAGATTGTAGAAAAAAATTAAAAAATTGAGGAACGAAAGGAAAAAAGGAACACAAACCACACAATCGATCCTCCTTAAACTTTCGTTTTGGATAGTATACAATTTTCCAAGAGTGCAGCGTGAGCTTGGCAGCTGTGTTTTGCATCTGCAATTGTCTTACACATATTTCCTTTTTATCAAATTCCATGAAAGGTGTAATTATGTCGGCCCCCTTGAAATATCCCTGGCGTGTTCGCTCGTGTTCGTATAGTGCTCAGCACATATAATTTAATTTGAATTCATTACTCCCCCTCCTGTCAGTTAATATATTCATGACTTCCAATTCCCTGAGAGCTGTCCCACCACCTGGAGTGTCCTCCCTCATCTGTGTCACCCCCCCCCCCATCATTCCTCCTTCTCCTCACCCCCCTCCTGGCCCTGTGGGATCCCTCGAGGCCCATGAAGGGGTGTTAGGGCCAGGGTCACAGAGGCTGGGGGCCCACTGTCATTAGGGTGCAGTGGAATGTGTTAGCAGGGACCAGCTGGGACCAGTTGGCTCTGTCCCGGCCTTTTCTGTGCTGGTGCTGCTGGTGTGTGTGTATGTGGGTTTACTGTATATGTGTAGCGAGACGGTGACACCTGCAAATAACAGTGATGAGGTGGCATCGGTGGGTTTCCACACTGCTGAACTCAGTGCTGATCAACAGCTTGTGCTTCTGTTCATTCTGAAAACACACAACTGAGAGTCTTGATTTTTGAGTGAATGTTACTTTTTCTTTTGTTTTTTTTTTAAATTCTGAGCTGCAACTTGGACAGATAAAGATTCAGTGTCCTATATTACATGCACTTTAAATGTTTGAATTCAACAACAAAACATCCTCAGATCACACCACACCTCTGTGTTATTAGGCTGAGCAAATACCGCTTTCGAATAGTGTGAAGTAGATTTCAAAAGAAAACACACATGAGGGGAAAATGAAAGATTACAGGTCTCATCTGGATGACAGAGAGAACACTTTTGTGTCTCATCTCTGTGTCTTCTTCCTCCCCTCCTCCTTCTTCATCCTCCTCCTCTTTTGGAAAGCTATGCATTATTCATCCTTTGCCAAACTATTACATCATTAAATAAAATGCTAACAGTGTAGTCATGTTTCTTTGCAGTTTGATGGTTTCAGCTTCAAACTGCTCCTCTCCTCCTTTCATATTCTCTCTATCTTTCATGTTGCACCTTTGTACCGGCGCTCTCAACCGACACTGACTGAATATGTCCCTTCTGTGTGGTAAATATTTCATGGCAGGGAGCAGCTCGAAGTTTGATAGTTTGATCGTTGCAGGGTGCTGGTGTAGGATGTTCAAAGGAGACGGTGGGCCCTCTGACAGCCAGCCAGAACAGGGCTGTGTGCTGTGTGCTGAGTTTAAATTCAGTACCACCAATTTCCTGGACAGCTCCTTCAGTCTTCAGCACAGTGGAAAACGCAAATTTCTGCTTTTATCTTTTGGTCTGAATATTTTGAACTATCTTTAATGTGGCAAAATGTTTTGATTTTTTTTTTCTACAAACATCGATAATGATCTAATTGTTGGAGTGACAACACATGACAGATTCTTCACAAGAATAATGTGTGTTACCCATACATGTGCATGTTCATCCTGCAGTACATGTGTTGGTATATCTGTGTGTGTATTAGAAGAAGAAGAAGAAGAAGAAGAAGAAGAAGAGGGGAGGAGGGGGGCTTCATTATTAATCAAGGCCCTTCCCTTAGTGTGAGAGCTGCTCACACTCCATGGCTTAATGGCTGAAAATGAGTCATAATTATGGGCTGTCAGTCCAGTCCCTGGCACCCCCTCTGCTCTACCATCTCATGAGTCTATGTCCTCCCCTCTGCTGCACCACACCCAGATTGCTGCCATCACTTACTACCATCACTTTACACATACATCCGCACTACATGTCTACACGACTCCAAATCCACTGTTAGACCACCCTAAAAAACCTTGAAACTAATTTTAGGGCAAGATTGAATGCACATGTCTGACAGTTGGTTACTAATTTCACTTTCTGTTTCAACCATATAAAAGCTGCTCATATGCTCCACTTTATTCAGATACAAAAGTTTTTCATGACATACCTGATCTATATTTTTTTCCAACATCTGGCCAGCAGTGATACAACAAATTAAGGATAAATCCATGATGGTTCCCACTGCTCATTATACATGTACCTCCTGTTTTTCCTCCTATCCTTCCCTTGTCTTCTTTCGCTTGCCCTCCCTTCCTCTTGCTCTGTGCACTTAAGCTCATCGTTATGCGGCTTGTGGTTTGTCAGAGCTGATGATGAATTTGTTTATGAGTGGAGAGAGCTGATTTCCCCTGAGTGGCCTTTCTCCCGCTTCCTCTTTCTCTCTCTCTCTCACTCCTTTTCTGTCTCTCCTGTTCACCACATCAGTCCATCCAATCAAAGAGAACCTCTCTTCCCTCACTTCCCCCTCCAGCCCTTTTCCACCCCTGCAGGGCACTTCACCTGTCTGACATTCGGATTTAATTCTAGCCAGTCCTGAGCTGGAGGGGTCACTGACCATCAGGCTGTACAAAGGAACATGCAGATACCACTGACGCCTGATTTCCTTGTGACAGTGTTTATATAATGAGGAACTGTTTGCACATCCCCTCCAGTTGAAACCCCTTTAATCATGCTTAGTGGTTGTGTTAATGTCATCTTTTCCCTCCTGCAGCAGCAACCATCAGAGAAAGCATAAGATTGTGCAATAAATGGATTGCAGGCAACACACCCTCACAGATGCCGACAAACAGCCACAGTCAAAGAAACCAACATTTAAAAGTGACCTGAAAGCTCTCATACATGAGTAATTGTTGCTTGTTTAAGTCTTCAGCATCTCTTACAAGATGGCAAGTTTAAAAATGTAGGCACGTTGATGCTACAGACAATACAAACCATCTTGTCTGACAGGTCCCCCTCCTGGGCCTTTCAATATAAGCATGCTGTTTGCAATCAGGATGCATACACACATGTACTGCATGCATATACACAGGCACCTTCACACACACACACACACACACACACACACAAACTAATATCCCTGTAGGAGGTGGTGGAAGTGCCAGCTATTATCAATTAATCTTTGCTGTGTTTTTTCTCTTGCAGAGAGTGGTACCATATGGTTCGCTGTCAGCCACTGCTTTTAATTTACTCCTTGCGTCTGCTGAGAAAACAGACCAACATCCTATCTAAATTGCTGATTTGATAGAGGGAGTATAGGGAGAGACTGCACTGTACACATAATGTGTGTAATGCATGTTGTGCATGCAATAAGTAACATAAAGTATGAGTTTACAAGTACAATTTTTTTTGGGAGCAAACTGCATGCAAATGTGTTGATGTTATCCAGACATTGAGAACATTTATCTGTATATAAAGCAAATTTATCAATGGGGAACACACATATTCACAATTTCATATTTCATTTTCATATTCCACAAGGTTGACTCGAAGTTAAACAAAAAAAAAGGTTTTTAATTACTGTCAACTGTTTTTAAGGTAACCTATCATGCTGCATAAAAAAATAAAATTACAAAAAATGTGCTCTTTCTAAATTACATCATTGCCCCACAATGTATGGAATTCACTG
Source organism: Stegastes partitus (assembly GCF_000690725.1). Classification (NCBI taxonomy): domain Eukaryota; kingdom Metazoa; phylum Chordata; class Actinopteri; family Pomacentridae; genus Stegastes; species Stegastes partitus. The sequence goes on along the minus strand of NW_007577750.1, from coordinate 1,200,053 downwards.
TTTCTCTTCCTATCACAACTTGCAATATTTAGTATAGCTAGATGCTAACAACTCAAGGTTACATACTTTCAACTGCACTTGAGTGTCATACACTATTACACATTTCATGAAGCACTGGCAAAGCCACAGGGGTGGGAAGCGGCACTATTCTCCCTGCCCCACTGTGTGTGGGTGTAAAAAGGGGAGAGGTGACGATGGAGAGGCCAGCTCTGTTGTGGAGGAGGGGTTATGGACAGATGTGTGTATGTGTGTGTTTTTTTTCTTCCTAGATGTTAAGGTCTCAGGTGGGAAAGGAAATATGTGGGTTTGGAGTGATGTTAAAGTGAATTTGAGTATGTGTGTGTGTGTGTGTGTGTGTGTGTGTGTGTGTGCATGCATGTGATGGATGAGGTGTCCGCATGTGGTCTCTCACCACTGATATTATGGTCAAACAGACAATCCATCAGTGCATATTGGACCAGAGGATTTCTCCACTGCCATCGGTCCTGTGCCTTGCTGAGCAGACGTGTAGTGTCCTCTCTAATGAAAATGTTACTTTTATTGCCTGTAAACATTGAGCTAATGTTGTTACTGATAAAGTTGCAATAAATTAAGGCTTAAATCTAAGATCATCAACATTGTAATCAGGTACTGTTGAGCAATATATGCACAGCCACAGAACTCTAACAAAATCTACAATGAAATATTCTTGTGCCTTATGAATAATCATGTGTGGTGTGGGATGAAAAAAGAAGAGGAAGTCAGTCAAGTCACAGATAATAGCTGGGCAGTTTCTAGCTTTCTGGGTTCCCTGTACCTATTTCAAGCAAGAATACACACCAACACCTACGTCATATTCCATACACAGATTCTGTGTAACTAAATGCTACTTTAAAAAAAAAAAAAAAAAAAAAAAAAAAACCCAAAACGTGTTAACATCAAATTAAACATGCAAATTAAAAAATATGAACAAATAAAATACTACCTGGTATACCATCATAAGTGCCACAATGAAACCGTGTGCCCTCCCTGCACTAAGTCCTATCTGAATATCCAGGATGACATCACCCTTGAACACAATTATACACCCGATGCTGTAAAATGAGGGATGAGTGTGGCATGAATAGATGGCAAAAAAACAAAAAACATTTTGATTGATGTCAAGGAGACACTGCAATGAGTGTGGGAAAAACATCAGCTAAAAAGTGGATAAAAAACTCACAACCTCAGCGTTTGTAGCATCGTGCTCCAACCCACAGAGCCAACAAGCCATCGCTCTGACGCAAAAGACGGAAGAGGGTTATGTTTGGAGGGGCAGAGGGACAGTTGTAATATATTCTGACTGTACAAAGAATATCAATAAAATTAATATTCAAGGAAAAAATTGCGGTTTAATGTGGTGTAATGGAGCTCCTTGGCAGTCATGGGAACCTGCACAGTCTGCAAATAACAAGGAACGGCTCTAGAATAAAGCAAGAATGCATTTTTGATTTGTACCCTTTATAAATATCAATATTCTATTGAGATTTCTAATATAATTCAGTTAAACAATCCTTGTACATAAAGTTTATGAAGCAAAGCATATTGTGCAATAATGTATCTACTTAGTATTATACTGATGTGTATATCATCCACACAGTATTATATTTTATCCTCAGTTGACTTTGTGGCAACTCCTGTTGTTGTATTTTTATAATAAACTGACCAGTGTGGACATGAGTCATGAGATTAAACAAAGCTTTGGGTCCTCCTTATTTCTGCGTGAAAGCTGCAAGCTTTCTGCATGAATTCATTGACTTCAGTCCCCCAGTGGTGCAATAAGGTACAATACTTCAGGTTTACTTGAATAAACCAAGCTAAAAGTTGACTTGTCAGTGAGACTGGAAAAATATAATACATATTGGAGTGTGTTTTGATGTTGTTAGATGATGTACCAGCAGAGGATCAAGCAGACTCAAAAGTAAAAAAATCAAAAAATCAAAAAATCTAAAGGAATCTGGAGACAAGGCCACTGTAAAATATTTTCTCAAGAACAACAATGGCATTTACTGCAACTTTAAAATGTTAAATAGTTTAAAAACGTTTAAATTTCTCAGTTAAAGTAGCTGAACAAATGACTTCACATTTTCAGTAATTTTCAGATATTTTGATAATATTTGAAAGTTTTTTGGAAACATTAGTCTTATACTAAAAGTACATTTTAATTTTTTTCAGAGTTGCAAGTGCTGCTCAACTGCCTAATGAAGCCTTCTGAGAGAAGGCCATGACAGGCAGCAGCAGTATTGTTTGGAGCGAGCCGAGTTGGTGAATAGTGCTCAGGTGCTTGGTGTTGAGGGCCAATCATCACAGAGTTGGCTCTGCCTAATGAGGGGATCTCCGTGATCCTGTATCCAGGACAGGGTACCCTGACCCTCATTCACCAGTCTTTCCAGCTCCAGGCACCAGCTGCTACTCCACCCTGCTGCTGAAGAATGGGAATTAAGGAGGACACACACTCAAGTTACATTATGTTGGAGTTGTCTCATATGAGCTCTTAAGAGCAAAATATATAGTTTAACAGTGAATTAAAGGATAGCGTTCTTTAAATTCAAAATCTCAATGTAAGAAACGATGTATTGTGAAATGTTCTAACAATAAAACAACTTCATCATATTTTTTAAAGTCTGTCTCAGTTTGACTATTTGCCCAAGGCAAGTTTTTTTTTTAATTATTTAAAAAAAAAAATTTCTGTATACATTGATTTTAAACAAGCAAAATCCTGTTTAATGCCAGTTTGCCTGAAAATTGTAAAAATGAAATTGCCAGCAGAAAGTAAAATTTCAGGCCTGTTTCACACCTGATAATAATCTTGGGTGATTATGAGCGGACAGCTGGAAGTGTGTCAGGTCACACCTGGCACTAGAAAGCCTTTCTTCATGTGTCTTGAATGACCATGTGCTATCGGTTCTTACTTCCTCGCTGCATATGCAAATAAACATGCATGTCATTGGTTTGTCGAAAGCAAATGTGTCAGTGTTTTGTAATCAACACATCTGCCGGAAATAAAAAGAAAAACAGAAAATCTCCATTTTGCCTGTTATTATTTTCTATTGTTGCACTTTATTACGGTCCCGTTTGAGCACTAATGAGAACGTATTTCCTCTTACGCATTTTATTTGAGTAGGTGGTCCTTCTTTGTGGCCCAGGACTCATTCAGTTACAAAATAATAAACAAATGTTGTCTTGTGCAGCTCTAACCACTGAGTGATCAGATCTCAATGCGTCCTCAATATGTATTGGACTCATTCACACCTGGACTTCAAGCTAGCTGCTTGCGATCACTCAAGACATATGTTAACGTCGGGTGTGAACAAGGCCTCCGACTGCATGTCACATTTACTTTCTTAAAAACAATGAAGAATGCAAATGACAAACCAAATGACTAGCCCAACATCCCACGTGCAATACAATATGATTGAAGAAATATTATCTAGATGCAGACAGCAGCAAATCTGAAAAAACTCTAAATGACAGCACTGATCGGAACAGCACGTTAAATGCATACACGAGAAACACTGCTTCTGTTTCCTTCCTTTACATCAAGTCCCCTGGTTTCTGTGTGACAAACTACAGTAAAGAGTGATTAAAAAAACAAAACATGAAAGCATTCACATAAATAAACCCACAGATTTACAAGACCTGAAAACAAACACTTTTTTTTTTTTAAACTTTCATGGAAAGTCACAGCCAGAATTACAATGAGTCAGACAAATTCATTAATTTCAACCTGCTATCTTTTGCTTCTTAGACAGTCACTTTCAACGCACAGACATCCTGTGCAAGTTTTTATAACTAACCTTGCAACTACTGTGTTGAAAAGAAAAGAAAAAAGTTGTTATTCTTGGACTTAAATAGGAATGTCAGATGCTTTCTAAAGCAGAAAACCTTGAGGTGTTTCAGAGTAGGGAACTTCATTATACCATTCAGAGCATTCTGTTGCACTCAGAAAGTTAGGATTTATTCACAATTCTCAGTATTCTCTTTGAATGAAAAAATAAATAAATAGTGGAATTACTGCACAAAACAAGAACTTTTCAACACATTTCTAGCGCATGCATATGCTGTGTGTAGCTGACTGGATGTGAGTCTACACACTACTTGTGGTGTGACTGTGTGTGTGACCAATCTCAATGATCAACACTGCGACAAGTGCCTTAATAATAAAATAGGCTGTTTTTTCATGGCCTTCAAAAACTACCCACATGACTGTTCCAAAAATTCAGATGAACATTTTTTTGACCTTGTTCTTCTGTGGTTAAAGTCTGTTTATTATTAGCCAAATAATGCAAACATCATTAATGTCATACATTTATGACTTCAGTGTTAGTGTAGTGTCCTCGTGCAGTGTGTTGAAACTCTGACTAAACACCAAGTTAAACCGAAGCCAGTGAAGACAGAGTCGTAGCAAGATTGACCATTTACTGTCACACTTCTTCATTAACATGTCGGTGAAAACTGCAAGCAAAACAATACAAATTGTCAATATCTGTGCCTCAACACAATACTGCATCATAAGTGACTTCAAACATGAAACCACATCATCCCATGCACTTCGAACAACAGTCACACTAACCTCTAGCATGTTTTTTAGCCTGTGAGTAAATATCAACAAACTCAATTTTTAAACTTCCTATCCCATATAGTTTTTAACAAAGCATCACTATTTATCCTTTTTACCATCCAAAACATCACATATGTGAACTTACGGCATTGCATCTACAATGAATTCTAGCAGATGGCAGCGGATTACATTCACAACATGCTCAACATGTCCTGCCTTGCTTTCTGAAGAACCAGGAAGAGGAATTCCACAGGAAGTGACCAAACAGGATGTGATGCCATCAAATGAACCGTTATCAAAATAGAAATCTCTTTTACAAGCTATTTTAACCTATAGCAGTTAGCAACAAATTCTTCAACTACAATGAGTAAAAGTAAATTATTTAAAGGGCACAGTCTGTGAGAAATTAAACAATGCCTGAGTGGCAGCACACTCCCCGCCTGGCCTCCGTGAGGTCAATATGAACTTGCGGGTGTCCAGAACATCAGTCCATAGATCAGTCCTTGGTCAGAAGAAGGACGAGTTCTGCACCTGGTCTCAGGAATGTCCTTGACTTGCCCTGGTCAGTTGTTTTCACCTCGACCTTCCTTACATGTCCATCCTTCCCTGGGAAGGTCGCGGTAATGATGGCCATAGGCCAACAGTTATGGATGGTCTGCTTGTCCCTGATAAGAACCAGATCCCCCACTTTCAGGTTTCTGCGTGGAACTGTCCACTTTTGTCTTTGCTGCAAGGAAGGTAAATATTCCCGGCTCCAATGGGACCAGAACTGATTTGCCAGAGCCTGCACCTGTCTCCATTGCTTTGTGTAAAGGTCTTTGTCTGAGAAGTCCCCAGGAGGAGGTGGAACTCCTGACTTCTGTGTAAGGAGCACTGCTGGCGAAAGAATGAAAGGTTGTTCTGGGTCTGTAGACACTGGCAGGAGCGGTCGTGCATTTATGACAGCTGTGACTTTGGCCATGAGTGTGCAAAGCACCTCATGGGTTAGGGGAGTCTTTTGCTGTAGCAGTATTGAATCAAGAATTCTTCTGGTGACACCAATCATGCGCTCCCACGATCCTCCCATGTGGGAGGCATGTGGCGGGTTGAAGTTCCAGCTGCATCCCTCCTCACTGAGGTAACTCTGCACAGTTTTGTCCATACCCAGCTCCTTGCATGCTCCTATAAAGTTGGTGCCACAGTTGGATTGGAGCTGCTTTGCAGGGCCTCTGAGTGCAAAGAACCGCCTGAGAGCGTTTATGCAACCAGACGAATCCATCGACTCAATCACTTCAATGTGGAAAGCTCTTGAACTGAGACAACTGAATATGATGGCCCACCGCTTACTCTCTGCCTGCCCCCCTCTGGTGCGCCTGGTTGTAATGGTCCAAGGCCCAAACACATCAAGCCCTGCATATGTGAAAGGCGGGCAAGTTTTGAGACGTTCAGGCGGAAGGTTTGCCATATGTTGCTCTTCGAGCTTCCCACGCAGCCTCTGGCAAGTTATGCATTTGTGAAGGACTGAACTAATTAACCTCTTGCCACCCAAGATCCACAGTTCTGCTGCCCTTACTGCCCCTTCCGTCAGGTGACGACCCTGGTGTTTCACCCTTTCGTGGTAATGCCGTACAAGCAGTAGGGAGACGTGGTTGTCTCTGGGCAGGATTATCGGCTTCTTTTCTGTAGGTGCAAGGTGGGACTGCTCCAATCGGCCTCCAACACAGATGAGGTCATCTTCCAAGGTTGGGCTAAGTTTCTGCAAAGGGCTGTCTTTGGACACCACCTGGTTTGCTTGAAGGGCTAACAGTTCTTTTGCAAAGGCTGACCTTTGTGCTGCTTTCAGGATGATGCCCTTCGCTTGAACCATTTCATCCACGGTGTGAGGTAAGTGACAGATGTGCCATCCTTTGCATTTCCTATTTTGGTTTGAATGTTTGTGGGCGCTTGCCATGTGGATGAGGAATGCCATTCCCCCTAATAGGGAGATAAAGGTGGAAAAGCGCTGAAAGCGGTCGGAAGTGAGTACATGTTTCTTCAGGTGAGTAGTACAAGTTAGTACAAGTATTTTTCAGGTTCAACAAGCTCAAATTTCCCACTGGTTTGAGTTGTCTCTGCAGATAGTTGACGCAGGAATGAAGGACCAGGGAACCATGAACTCTGTGCAAGGTGGGATGCAGGTAAGGATCTCGACGCATGGTCTGCTGGGTTCTCCTCTGTTCGTACATAGTGACATTGTTCTGGTCTGGAGGACTGACGGATACGTTGGACTCTGTTATGAACATATGTGTAGAAGCGTTTTGTCTCATTACAGATATACCCGAGCACTACTTTACTGTAAGTAAAGAAGTTGATAGCATCCAGTTTCATGTCTAGCTCTTCTTGTATGAGATCTGCCATCTCCACTGCAACAACAGCAGCACAGAGCTCAAGCCTTAGGATCGTAGGCTCAGACTGGGGCGCTAGTTTGGTCTTGCCCATAATGAGTCCCACTTTAGATTTTCCATCCTTCTGAACTGCTTTCAAATAGGCGGTGACACCAATAGTCTTGGTTGAAGCATCTGCGAATACACACAATTCTGTATGCACAGCTTCAGTGAGTAAGGTTGGTGTGTATGTGCGTGGCACATGAAGCTGTTTGAGGTCTTGGAGGGAATTTCTCCAAGCATCCCATTTCTCCTGTTTGTCCTCTGGGAAAAGAGGACAAACAGGAGAGGGTCAGAAGTTCAAAGTTCCCTGAGAAGGGCTCTTCCCTCAATTGTGACAGGTGCCAGTAGACCAAGGGGATCAAAAATACTGTTGACAGTAGAGAGGACTCCACGTTGAGTGTATGGCTTGATGGAGGGTGATGCAAAGTAGGTGAATGTGTCTGATGTGATTTCGCACAGTAGACCTAAGCTCCGCTGTGTGGGTGCTGTTTCTCCACCTAAATCCAGGTCCTTGACGACTGGAACACAATCTTCAGGTGGGAAGGCTTCGATGACTGTTGGACAGTTTGATACAAATTTGTGCAAGCGGAGGTTAGACTGAGCGAGTGAGGCTTATGTTCGTTGAATGAGGTCGATAGCCTCTGCTTCAGATGGCAATGATACCAAGCCATCATCCACGTAAAAGTGCCTCTCGACAAACTTCCCTGTGTCAGCACCGTGCTCCTGAGCACCTTCTGCGATAGCTCTTCGCAGACCGTAGATGGCTACTGCAGGAGAGGGCGAATTGCCAAAAACATGAACCCTCATGTGATACTCATTGACCGGCTTACTAAGGTCATTGTCTTGGCACCATAAAAAACGAAGGAAGTTGCGGTGGTCCTCCTGCACCAAAAAGCAGTGAAACATCTGTTGGATGTCTGCCAGGACAGCAACTCTCTCCTTGCGTAAACAATGAAGGACACCTAGGAGGGAGTTGTTAAGGTCGGGACCTGTGAGGAGCACGTCATTCAGGGAGACACCTGCATATTGGGCACTTGAGTCAAAAACCACCCTGATCTGATTAGGCTTTTGTGGGTGGTACACTCCAAACGATGGTAGATACCAACACTCCCCCCCTTCTTTCAATGGTGGTGCTACCTTGGCGTGACCATTAGCAAGGATCTTCTCCATGAATGCCACATACTGTTCCTGCTTCTCAGGTTTCCTCTTGAAATGTTGTTGCAGAGATGCAAACCGCTTGACTGCCTGCTCTCTGTTGTTCGGCAAACGCTGGCGTGGCTCTTTAAATGGCAATGGGGCAACCCAGCTGTTGGCGTCGTCTCTGTAGACATTTGTGTCCATGATCTTCGGGAACTGGATGTCTTGCACTGATGGAGCAGGCTTGTTGTCATGTTTAGTTTGGTTGAACACTGTCTGTCCTAGCATCCTTTCTGGTGATTTACCAGGCCTGTTGAAGATTGGTTGTGTTTCCCTGATGTACATAAAGCTTTCACAAGGTTGGAAGATGGAAGAGCGACCACTAACTAACACATAAGTCTTCAATGTGTGAACTGTTGTCTTATGCACGTTACCTATGCATACGTCTCCTATCACGACCCAGCCCAAATCCAGACGCTGGGCGAAGGGAGCGTCATGTGGTCCATTTACCTGTTGTCTGACCTTGTGTACTCTAAGCACATCTCTTCCAAGCAGCAGGAGTATCTCCGCTTCTGGGTCCAGTTCTGGAATGAGTTTGGTGATGTGATGGAGATGAGGCTGGTTCAAGGCTGCGCTGGGTGTTGGGATCTCATCCCGATTGCTAGGAATCTCAGGACACTCAAGAAGTGGTGGTAGGGAGATGAGAACCTTGCCATCCAGTGATTCGATCTGGAATCTTTCCGCTTCCTTGCCGTATGTTTCCAGGATACCAGAGCATGTTTTTAGAGGATACAAGAGTGGTTTGCTCTGCACACTGAACAGTTCAAAGAACTCTGGTCTGGCTAAAGAGCGATTGCTCTGGTCATAAAGAATTACATAGGCTTTAATGGCTTTGTGCTTGGAACCCTTAGGATAGATCGTTGCGAGGCAGATCTTTGAGCATGAACGACCCCACTGACCTTGCCCACAGACTTCTGTGCAGCTCATTCTAACATCAAGTACATTAGAACTGTCTTCTTCCTCCCCGCCATTCTCAAGTGATGGTGGAGGAGCCTTGATGGGTTGAGGTGATGGCCCAGGATGCATAGCTGCATCGTGATTGGTGCTTTCACACTCGGAGCACTTCACAGTAGATTTGCATTGTTTGGCAAGGTGAGACGTTGAACAACACTTGAAACATATCCCCTTCTCCTTTAGGAAGGCCTTTCTTTCATCAATGGGTTTGTTTCTGAATGTCCTGTATTTTCTAAGTGGATGTGGTTTGTTGTGTAGTGGCCAGTTTTGTTAGGGTTGTTATTGGTTGTAGAGATGTCTGTTTTATGCACTGTGATGGGCTCGTTGGTGTTAAAATTCCTCATCATGGATCTTTCTGGTTTTGTGGGGTTTGTGTTGCAGCTTTGCTGAACAAAACTAGGGTCATTATGCTTCTTCGCTTCATAGCACACAAAGTTCCGAAAATAATCAAAGGGGGGGGGAGCGGCCATTGTTTTCTTCCTTGTACCATGACCCAGATGACACCCACTTATCCTGAAGCCCATATGGAAGCTTGTCTACAATTGGTCCAATTCCACGGGAGATATCCAGATATGACAGGCCTGTGAGATATCCATCCTCCTTAGCACCACATATCTCCATTAGCAAATCTCCAAGTTCTCGTAATTTAATGTGATCCTTGGCTGAAATCTTTGGAAAACTGTCCAACCTCTGAAATAATGACTGTTTAATTATTTCAGGGGCAGCATAGCAATCATGTAGTCTCTCCCATGCCTTCTGTAGAGCCATGCTGTGGCTGTTCACATGCACTGAGCGTCTGCGTCTCACCTGATTGCTGGACTCTTTTCCTAGCCATTTGGTCATGAGGTCCAATTCTTGGGTTGCTGTGAGGTGAACTTCAGCCACTGCATTGGTGAAGGAGGACTGCCATGCACGGAAATTCTCTGGTTTATCATCAAACTGGTACAGTCCTGATGTAACAAGATCTCTTCGTGCCAAATACTGTGCCAAAGGGTCTGGGGGAGGTGGTGTACTAACTGGAAGCATGCTTTTGGGTTTATATGCCTGAGCAGGTTCATTCATGGGAGAGCTTGTCCTTTTGACCTTAGACTTTGACTGAACACTGGCTGTCTCAGGTGGATTTGTTGCAGATAACTGTGTTTCATCATCCTTTTCTGGCTCGGACTTGGAATTGGTAGGTCGTAGTCCTGCAATATTCTCAGTTGGAAGCCATGTCTTAAAGCTGTCATGCGATTCTGTATGCCCTGGGAGTTTTACAGGACGAGCTGGTAATGGTGGAGAAGGAAACTGGTTCTGGAGGTCAATTTGGGATTGAACGTATTCACTTGTGTGTTGCATCCTAGCCTTCTCTGAGTCAGATTTCCTGCTTCCCATAATTGCCTGCATTTCTACAGCGTCTTCCAACACTTGTGCCTCTGCGATGGCTGCATCAGCTTCTCTCTGTAGTGTCAGCACTTCCAACTCTGTATCTATTCTGACTGTTTCCAACTGATTTTGAGCTTCTCTGGTAGCCTTTTCCAGCTTCAGTTTAGCTTCCTGGCTAGCGTATGTCGCTCTCACCTTAGCAGCTTCTGCTTTAGCCCTGGCACGGGCTGCGCTTGCTGATGACGCTGACGTCTTGCTGCTCTTAGCACTGGATACACTTGACTTGTTACTCGTTGCCATCTTGACTGCTTTAAAACATCAGTGCTGCCTTTTCACTGTAATGTCCTCGTGCAGTGTGTTGAAACTCTGACTAAACACCAAGTTAAACCGAAGCCAATGAAGACAGAGTCGTAGCAAGATTGACCATTTACTGTCACATTTCTTCATTAACATGTCGGTGAAAACTGCAAATAAAACAATACAAATTGTCAGCATCTGTGCCTCAACACAATACTGCATCATAAGTGACTTCAACATAACAACAACACCCCATGGACTTCGAACAACACTCACACTGACCACTAGCGTGTTTTATAGCCTGTGAGTAAATATCAACAAACTCAATTTTTAAACTTCCTATCCCATATAGTTTTTAACAAAGCATCACTATTTATCCTTTTTACCATCCAAAACATCACATATGTGAACTTACGGCATTGCATCTACAATGAATTCGAGCAGATGGCAGCAGATTACATTCACAACATGCTCAACATGTCCTGCCTTACTTTCTGAAGAACCAGGAAGAGGAATTCCACAGGAAGTGACCAAACAGGATGTGATGTCATCAAATGAACCGTATCAAAATAGAAATCTCTTTTACAAGCTATTTTAACCTATAGCAGTTAGCAACAAATTCTTCAACTACAATGAGTAAAAGTAAATTATTTAAAGGGCACAGTCTGTGAAAAATTAAACAATGCCTTAGTGGCAGCACAGTTAGATAAGGTTGTTTTTTAAAAATTTATTTTTACTTACAGCAGCCGTAATGACCCTTTGTAGACTTTGAAACTTTGGCATTCACAACTTTTTCGTACCCTAAACTAAGTAAACACCTTAACTTTAAAGTACCACAATTCTGAAAACCCTCATTATAATTTGCCGTAGCAAAAATCTTTTCCAACCTAACCCAACGCCAGTTTTATAGGTTTCGTGTCTGGTCTGCAAGGATCCACGCATTTTGTCATCTCCTCAAGGACATGAGAGTCTACGTCAACCTCTCCACGGATGTACAGCTGTTTACAATTGTGGTGCTAGGCCAGTGGCACACATGCTTAGCGGTATTGCGCATGCATGGAACACATAGATGTCGATGTGTTGCACATGCATGGAACTAAAGCATCTATGCAGACTCAAAGTGAACTAGAAAGTAGTACAACAAAAACAACTGTGCTTGTGCACATCTGCAAAGGAATGTAATTAAGGCTTAACTGCACCATGCACATCAGATAAGCTAGAGAACAAGATTTATTTTTTAAACGCTGGCAGAGTTTAATTAGGTTCCCATTGAATGCACTTCAAGGCCTGCACCGGAGCTCTTTTCTGGCAATAGGGTTGATCTTTCTGGTGAGGACAGTCCTTTCATGTTCATGATCTAGCCAAAGTGTTAGGACCTCTCCAACAATACAACTGTTGGAACAAGGCCACAGTCATTCTGCCACTTATATCTGCCACATGCATTATGCTCAAGACAGCCCCCCTTTTCGCCTTCCTCGCTCTTTATCATCTTCATATTTCCATCCTAACATGCTCCTTTACATTGAGCTCTATTGAATAGCAAATTGTATGCTCAGCCCCCACCCATCATATACATACTAATCTAATATAAAGGTGGATAACTCCAGAGAGTACCAACATAATCTCACATGCAACACACTCGGAGAGCTTTTTGAATAAAAAGAGCAGCAAAATTGGACTCTTTCATAATGGACATCTAATATTGAGCCTTGCCAATTTGAATGCTAAATTATCAGTATGCAAACATGTCCCTCATATACAAATACAGTGTGAAATACATGTTTGATTGCACACAAAGCTAAGCTTGGGGAAAAAAAAGATGACCCTGATGATGCAGTGCAGGATTTATTTTGCGTACTGAATTCATTCATTCAGTTTGTTTTGTACTAGCTGGGACTGCTGGTCTTAAAATCAAATTAGCAAAACAAATCAACCATATGATGCACAGGCTTGCTGATTGCTGCTGTTTTTTTTCTCCCTTCTTTTTATTGGCATTTTTTTTTGTTTTGTTTTTTGCCCTCCTTCCCTCCTTTCCTCCTGAAGCTGCAGCTTTCTTGCCACGAGGGTCCCTATGGACTAGACCAGATGTTCCAGGCAGCACACTTCCCCACTCTCTGCCTCATGGAATATTCATGGGCAACCAGGCACCACAGCAGCACAGCACCACGCAGACCAGAGACCATTTATTTATTTATTTCATCACCCTGCTGCCTGGCTGTCTAATGCACAACAACAGTTTGCCATACAAGAGCATCTTCTCACCTTCCTGTGTCTCTCAGAGTTACTCACCACATCCTTTTTTTCCCTTTTCTTTTTACAGTGTTTCTTTTCATTGCCACGATCCCCCTGGATACATAAACATGTCTTGCCCCATATCTGTGGGTACTTTGATGGATCTGCTCTTGATTCTTCTTTCTCTCTTCCCCTTCCACTCGTTCTCTCCCTCACTTTTATTAGGCAGATGGGTGGGGAGTGAAGAGAGTGTTGAATAACTGATGTTTGTCTGTGAATCCTAATGGCGGTGCTTAAATACAATGCCATTATTTACAACCCTGCCTAATGCATCGGGACACTTAAATTCTTTGTTTGGTGGTGATAATTGGGCTAAATGCTCTACAGTAATGCATCCTGTTGGGCTGTTAGTCGCATGTTTTCTGTGATGGATCGGCTTGTTGTTTGGACAAAGGTTTGGAGGCCATTATTTATCAGCAGATGACCCCAGTAACATTTTATAATCTGCCTCACTGGTCAAATAATGGCACTCCAAATTACTGCAAGAGGAACCAGAAGAATGTGTGGATAGATTGTGTATCTTAACTTAGAAACAAAAAAAAGAGTCTGTTTTCAAGAAGGTCAAGGTCAAGAGCAGAAAATGAGAGGAGGGTGTAAGAGCCAATGTTTTCAAGCAGTGGAAAGACAAACCAGCTTTCTGGGTACAAAAGGAGGCGAGAAGGCAGAGAGCCAGGCGGTACCTCTGCTTCACTTGACTGTGGTCCAAAATGACAGCTGACGGCTGCTGCGCAGACATCATGGACAAGCAGATGTAGCGGCAGCTTTCCAATTGCAGCAACACTTCATCCCTCCTCTCCTACTCTCTGTTTCCCTCCTCTTTCTCTCCCTCTTCTTCTTCTTCTTCTTCTTCTTCTTTTTCGTCCTCTACTCCTTCTCCTTCCCTGCCTTCAAGAAAAATGCACCCCGTTTATCTATTTGTCCCTCTACCATCTCTCTCCTCTCTTGCACAGTTTTGCTTGCTGGTTTGATATTTAAGATTTGTGCTGAAGAAAGAAACTCCTCTGCTGCCAAGCGGTTGTTTAGTTTCAGAGAGCGATCCCCCTGCAGTCTCCCAGTATGCACCTGTGGTAAAGAGGTTATTCAGCTCTCTCCCAGCTGAGGCACAGCTGACTACTCTCTGGCCCACATCCGGCACTATTTCCACTCCAGCTAATCAAATTGCTTTTACATCAGGAGCTAATTAGTAGCTAATATAATTTTTCAGTTATTAGCTACTCTAAACATTTCATTTTAAACATTTGCCAGTGAATACAACATCGAGTGTCCTTCTCTGTCCCTCATTTCTTTTTGCTTTGATTCTCTTTCTATCTACAATCTCCTACCAGGTAGACTTTCTTCTGATCACTCTGTGTTTATCGTTTCCTCTGGTCCACAAGATAGTAATCCCTGCTCAGCAGCAGGGAAAAGAAAAGCAGGGATCCTCAGCGGGATGAGTTTATCAGGAGTGTAGGTCAACTAGGCCAGTTAATAATGCTGTTACCTTGGAGGCAAGCAGGAGGAAATAAGGAGGGAGGGAAGGAGAGCAGAGTAAAAGAGAGAGAGAGGGGTTGAAGAGTGCAGAGAGGAAAATAAAAGTAAATAAAAGAGAAAGAAAAAGAAGGGTTGAAAGGGCGGGAGGTGCAGCGGCAGGAGGACAAGAAGTGGGGGAGGGAGGAGAATTAGCCCATGGTTCAAAAGGAGCCGTGCCCACAGAGAAAGAGAACCCTGCTGGGTATATGCAGGGGGCAGTGGGGCAGGTGGAAGTTGGAGGGCTGTGTATATGTGAGCGTATCTGTGCATGTGGCTGTGTTTCTTTGTGTGCAGTATGCAAAGGTAGGTCTGACATATTCAATATTCCTGTCAGCCTGGACTTAGAATACCAAAACAACCTGTCTGGGAGTATACAGATGTTCCTGCCTCTGCACACCTCACCTCCCCCCACCCCCCAACCTCCTTCACTCTGTTCTCTCCCTTTGCTCTTCTCACATATGGTCCACTATTTCAACCGCTATTCCTCTGACAAAACCGATATTTGTTTCTAATGGTAGGGTTTTAAGTTTGAATAAAACATTTGTTCCACGCAACCCTGATGTGTGCTAATAAATAAATGGTACCGCTACAGCATTTTGACACGGATCTCAGCTGTTGTACAGATGTTGGCTGTTGTAACAGAGGCAATTTACACATTTTGATCTTTGTCAGTGCTTATGAGCAGAGGCAAAAGACTGTCTATTGCTGAAGGCACAACTTTGCGGAGATAAGAAAGTAACAAGGTTCGCAATCTCTTGTGTAAAAAGTGAAGAAAAAAAACACTGAGATTTGTTTTGCACTTGTGTCTGCTGTGGATTTGAATAGAGAGAGAAACAACATTGTAGCATTTCTGTGGATTTCTCTTTCCTACTCCCTCTCACATTTAGACAAACCTCATAAGATATGCTTGTAGTGTTGAGAAGAAGGCATGCTCCGCAGAACAAATGGTGTTAATTTGCCGCGCCTCTCTGAAGCTGCACATTAGAGAGAAGCCTTCAGGGAGAGAGTGAGGGAGGAGGAGATGTGGGGTTGAGGGTGGCGGAGGGAGGTGGGGAGAAGAGGATGGAGGGAGGAGGAGGAGGAGGCAGCAGCTGTGCTGGAATTAATGTCTGCATGCCAAATTAGAAACACCATGCATCTCCGTCAGAGATTCACAAAAAAAAAAAAAAAAAAATAGGGAGGGGATGGAGGGAAAGAAACAGAAAGAGGGAGACAGACATAAACATGATAGATAGATAGATAGATAGATAGATAGATAGATAGATAGATAGATAGATAGATAGATAGATAGATAGATAGATAGATAGATACTGTACATGCATGCATACAACACAAAGATTGATAGGTCTCATAAGCAACCTTTAATCCTCTTTCATCACTTTGTCTCCCCACAGCATAACAGAGTCCCTGCAGAATATCCATCACGCCAGTTAAACACATGTGTTGTTTAGGTATCCATATCACATGCCTGTGTGCTGGCTGGTTGGAAAAGCAAGTGTATATGTGTGTACGTAGGTGCATGTGCATGCATGTGCTGATTTGTCGTTGATGGAACATCCTTACAACAGAGGTGCAAGGCAGTCCCAGTGGTGCTCCCTAGGGACAGCACATGCATTTGATTATCAGGCAGGGGATCAATAATGAGAGTACAGGCTCCCTCTAATGATAGCTGCAGGCCACAGGGCCAGGGGCCTCAGGGTACCGAGCTGGCAGAACAGCCCTCATGAATACAGGATAAGACTGGAGCAAACTGTGTGTGGTGTGTGTGTGTGTGTGTGTGTGTATGTGTGTGTGTGTTACATAGGGGTCGAGCGCATGTCTGTGTGCACGCCTGTATGGGCCAATATGGTTGAGAAGTATGTCAGATGAAGGACACAGAGAGCAGATGGCTGGTTGGAGCTGTATGAACACCTCACCTCATCTCTTTCTGCCTCTGTGCATCATTCAGCCTGGACTTTTTCCGTCTGCAGCACGACTCAATGTACCTCGCCACTCGTGCACTTCAGTGCTGCACAAGCCCTGAATTCTCAGAATAAAAACACACACATTCACCCCCCTCACTCCCGTCTCTCAGGTTCACTATTTACGCCTTTTCATTTCGAGTCCTGCAATATAAGCACGGATGTGTGCCTGGTGAGCAACTACAGCACAGTACAGAAGTTTATTAGACAGAATCAGTATCAGTGTCTCTTCAGGATTCCTCACTGACATGTGCTGTGGCAGGTTACACAGCAAAGCCACCATATAGAGCGACAACAAGAACAACAACATGCTCATTAGCTCATTTTTGGGTTTCTCTCTCTCTCTCTCTCTCTCTCTCTCTCTCTTTCTCTGCTGAGCTAAATTAACCATCCCATTTCTCTTCTTTGTGTGTCCTCTGCAGAAACAAAGCCATGTGCCTCCCCCATCCCTCCTCCTTCCCTGCCTCGCTTCCCCTCCCTACTCCCCACCCATCCTGTCATTGTAAAGCGTGCGTCTCCTGTCTGACCCCCTCTCTCTTACCCCAACATCACACCTCCCCTCCTCACCGTCCCTCCCCCCTCCTCCCAACCTTCAACCATTCCTATCTTACCCCGACTCCCTTGCTCCCCAAGCACACACACCCTCTTGTCTCTCTCCCTCTCTCTCCCCTCTTCTCCCACCCTGCCTTCCAATCACCCCCCGGGAGGTGACATCTGCCGGGATGCGCTTGGCTGGTTCCAGCTGCACCACCGCCTCTTCCACCACCACCGCTGCCGCCGCCACCCGAGCGAGCAAACGACACCCCGGCACTCATTTCAATTCCATCACCCTCTCCCAATCATCTTGCCTCTCCCCAGTGCAACATTAACGAGCCTCTTTCATTTGAATACATAATTAGCCGCCCGAGCACTCTGCTTCACTAATTTTGAGACAAAAGGATGGAGGAGA
>NW_007577750.1:1167215-1182323 GCF_000690725.1 Stegastes partitus | reverse complement strand
AATCAGGGCTTTTTTTTTTTCTATGTCTTTGTCTCCTTTCTCTTGCCCTTGCACTCTCTGGTAATATCTGCGTTTGGGATTTGTGCAATTTATTTTGTTCTGTATACCATTTCACTGTGTTGTAATGTGACTACATCTGCCTTTAAGTTGTTCTTGGCTCCCTCTCAGTGTGTGTATCTGTGAATGACAATGCATGCATGTGTGTGAGTGAATCCATCACCGGCCCTTAGGACATGCAGCACTCCCAAGCCAAAATAAACCCCACTTACTCCCGCACAATAAATCATTCTTCTCAATGAGCTCAAGCCAGCTGAGACACCCCTTAGTGCATTACAGTATCATCTAGCTACATTCAATAAACATTGCTCCTATTGCCCTCGCTGTGGGTGATTTCAGTTCGCAAGGAATAATGGCCTTGAGGCTTTTTCAGTGGACTCTTGGCACATTCAAACATAAATGAACATGCGCCGGGCCTATATCATATTCCTGACATACATTCCCATAATAAACTGGAGCTCCATTAGCTCTTCTGTGTGTCTGTGTTTGCCTATGTGTGTGTTGAGTGAGTATATGTGTCTGTAAAAGAGATGGGAGAATAGATATCAAAGGTGACAAAGTGCGAAGAGGCAGTACAGAGAGGGAGTGAAACAGAAAAAAAAAACAGCAAACAGAAAACCAGATGAGCTTTACTCCATGTATATGTAGCCTGTGAAAGTGACGTTGTCTCTCTTCCTTCTTGGTGGCGTGCCAGGCCTGGCCTCCTGTCAGGCATCGGGGGAGCCAAATGACAGCTTTGATCCTATTAGGATCAGCGCCAAATCAACACTTTGCTCATTAAGGGCCTGCACACGCCAGCTAACAACGCGCCCGCCTTCCATGCCGCTCCGTAGCCGACCCTCTGTGCCAACCAGCCATGCCCTGCGAGTGCCAGACTCACCTGTCATCGCCGGGTGAACACAGCACCGTGGAGGAAACACTTTGCAGAGTCAGTGCTGATTCAACAGTCTTTAAATGACTCAATCAAACTCCAGCGTTTGTGCGTTGCAAATAAATTCTAATCAAAAATACTGGCATCGCTAACGGTTACAGGCCATTAACTGATGTGAGTTATAGATTATTAACCTTAAGAGAAAACAGTAGCAAAATGATACTAGATATAGCATTTAAGTGTGTCTTTCAGAAAATCCCTCTCTGTGTATCCTACCAGACAAGCTCGCAGCTCCTGCTTTACCCCAAAATTAACTATCTCCTCTTTACCTACAACAGAAATTAAGTTTCGTGTGAAGAGTAATTCAGCCAGCAATTCTTATGAATGTAGTGAGACAATGGAAGTGAATGTGGTTTACATTTGTAAAGATGTCCATCCACAGTGAAGCACTCAAACAATGAGAAAATGTCTTAATCTCTTCCTTGTTCCCTTTAGGTTGGCAAACTACAAAATGTGCATGGCAGCAAATACTTCAGTGTTTTTTTTTTGTTTTGTTTTTTTAAAAACTGATCACAGGAAGAAAGTAAGGAAATTATTTCTTAGCAAGTTATACCATTCTTTATCATAGGCTCCATCTGAGGTCGTATTTTTAGATTCCCTCTAAAGAGTGTTTTCAAGAAGCTTCATTTTTGGCTGTGAAAATTATGAACTTGTGCAGACAGAATACCAAAACTGAAATAAAAAGAATTACTTTCACACTAAATAGAATGGACTTATATAAGAACTATTTACACTCACTGAATTAGTGATAGGAAGTTTGGCTCTTTTCTAAGAGCCGACTCTTGTGGCACGGCTCCCAAAGAAGAGTCGGCTCTTTCGGCTCCCAAACAGCTCTTAATTTATTATCATCTGCAGCCTCATATTTTAGCCTAACTTGGCAAATATAAATGCTTTATGTGCTGATAAACCCTTTTGAATTTAGTGTTTTTATGAAAAGCCTTATAATGGCCTATGTTTGTGTATTTTTGTGTTACAAAAGCAGGCATTCTTACTTTTGTTTAATATTTTAATCAATTTTTTAATCTTAATTTAACATGAAAACAAATGAACAAAACACTGCAAACAAACCCACAGAACAGAAACAGAACAAAACTCAGTTCAACCACCAAACGGTATGTCCTTAGTGCAGGTTTGCATTTTTTTTTTTTTAAAGAAAAAAAAAAAGATCACCTTCACCAGGTAAGGCTGAAGCCTTGGCCTGCCACCAGCTCAGTGGGTCTTCTGCTCTTTGAATGAGGGGCTCCTCAAGATAGCATCGTATCTCCATTATAACATCAGCTGTTGGACTAAATCCTCATATGTGATTGGCAACAAGGGCGCCATGCTGCCAATCAAAACAAAGTTTTGCCGTGAGCTGAGCTGAGCCACTGAGCAACAAAAAAAAAAAGTTGGGATCCGGCTCTCACTTGTTGGCAGTTGGCTCTTCTGATTCACTGTAAAGCATCAGGCTCTTTCGGCCGATGCTTTTGCGCATGACACATCACTACACTAAATTCTGACTCTTGCACAGATGCCTGAACACGCTTCACTGGTACCCGTCCTTAAATTCCTTTCCTCCTCTAAGGGACCCCTCCAGGTGATAGTGTCATTTTATTGATGTTATTGGTTATTGACAGACTGGGGGCTGGATCGAGAAGGTCAGACTGCAGGGTGCATGTTAAGCTGACACTCTTGAGAGACAAACACATGGCAGAAATGAAAGCTCAGTTCCATCTTATTTACTGCTTGACCCCAATCTTTATCTTGCACCCCTGACCTCTACCTGGGGAATATACATATAGATCTGCACCACTTCACAAACATATTGAGCTGTAAGCACCCAAAACTGCCCGCTTCTTACATACGGTATGCACGCGTAAAAGCACATGAGTGTACATTTATCTATGATACAGACTTTTAAGACAAATGTTTAACAGTAGGTCAGAAAAAAAGCAAAATATGCTCAGATTTTTTTGAATGATCCTGTAAAGACTTAATATATGACATTGGATTTCTGTTCATTTTTAGTGAAGAGGTCATTTATAGTGTATTGATTTGTCAATATAACTAATGCAGCCATGCACAATATGAATCCTAATGTGTGTATATATCCGACAAATACACCCATTATCTCCTCTGCACACTGTCAGGTTCTGGTTTGGAGTTTTCTTCGATTATAATTTCAACTTAAAGATTCCCTATATTGTTACGAAAGGGTTAAGTCCATTTCCAGTGTGTTGTCTGCTCCGCATCAATGTACATTATGTACTCCTAATTTGCATACTGCAGCGCGAGCTCAATTAAAATGAACTTTTAATTTCTTACAAGTAAATTAGTTTTGCATGCGATGCGTGCAAATGTCGGGATAATGGGTGCTTTTTAATGAGCTCACAAGCTGAGTGCACCCAATCAACTCCCGGGGTGGAGGAGAATGATGCAAGGGACACAGCACCCAACCACCTTACCTCCCTGTCACCACCCACCCCTTCCCCTTTACCCCCGCCACCCACTCTAATTCTGTTAAAAACCCAGTTTTTTGTTTTCCACTGCGGCTGACCCTATTTTTACTAACTTTTTTCCTTTCTTTCTGGCTTTATCCTTACCCGCCCTGCATCCCTCTTGTCTCCATATGACTGTCACCCAGGCTTTCAACATCCCTCCACCATCCCTCACTCATCTTACCTCCCTCTCTCATCACTGGATGCACTTTCCCTCCCTCCAGTCTGCTCCTCCCAAAGCCCTAATTCACTTTCCCCTCCTGCTGCTCTCCACTGGGGTGCAGAGGTGGTCTTTGTGCGCTGAGTGCTGCTGATGTCAGGGCTGCTGAACAGGTGCGCAGACAGAAAGAGTCCCGTTGTTGTGGCACAACGGCTGGGTAAACAAACGCACCAGAGGTCCATGCCACATTGTATTGTCACACACACGCGCGCGTGCGCACACACACACGGCCTCAAACACAGGCGAACACACACACTTATTGAACAGAATCAGATGCATACTCTCAGATATCTAGCATCTCAGTACAGAGGAGTGGAACTCCAGAATGGACTGCACATGGCTGTGGGGACATGCAAAGCTGTTTTACAATGATGAAGGCACACACACACACACACACACACACACACACACACACACGCACACACGCACACGCACACACACATGCACACACACACAATGGCGAAACACAGAGTTGCATTACAATGATGAAGCGACAGATACACACACACACCTGCTCGCGCACACACACACACTATTCGAGCAGAAAGTGTGTCACCACAGTGTGACCCTTGCTGTGCTGCAGGTGCTCTCTGTATGAACTGCTACAGGCCAAGAAGCTGCTGAGAGATTATTTGGGAGCCACTGCCCTCACCACACACACTAACATGCACACACACTGATGCAAACTTTGTAACTGAAAGGTTTTGGTCTTCCACAGCTATCTTACTTATTCATTTATTTTTCTATTCTCACTTTCTTTGTCTCTTTTATCCTCCCTTCCCTCCACCAGCATCTGTTTTTCTACTCTTTGTCTCCCCAACATCCTCTTCTCTGGCCACCCTCTGGCTCTCCCTCTCACCCTCCTTCCCACTATCTCTCCTCTCCATCTCTTTCTCCACACCCTCTGGCTCTCCCTCTCACCCTCCTTCCCACTATCTCTCCTCTCCATCTCTTTCTCCATCCCTCCCAGCCCTTCTCTGTCTTTCCATTCTGTCCTTGCTCTCTTGTTTTTCTTTTTTCTTTTTTTTCCTCCCCTTCCCTCTCCTCCCTCCTCCACAGCGCTGCACAGCTGTGCAGAGGCAGATTAGTGTATTAGTACCTGTGAGGCACAGGCACAGCAAGCTGCATGCTAAAACCCAATCAGCTAATGTTGATAAAGGAGGCGGGGTACGGACATCTGTTCACACAAAACACCAAACTCATTTGAATCACAAGATGAAATGACTCACATCTGCTGAATTGGAAAATATCTTTTTGCCCTCCTTGTTTTAATTTGGGTGGAGGTGGGTATACTCCAGATGCCGGGGTGACGTGCTGAGTGACAGGCACCCTGCATACTAGGAGAGTATATCTGCATGTTTACGTCTGCACAAAAGTATGTTTGTGCTTTTTGTGAACGCTGGAGGTGTGATGTTCACAAACGATTTGCTCACAGACGTGGTGGAACGTCACCCTCAGGTTCGCTTCCCTCCCTGCAAAATGTTAGTCTATTCCATGAGATCCGAAAGCTCCTTCCCTCATTCACTAAAGCCAATGTGAGCCAGTGAGTTGATATAACTTTGGCTGCAAACTAGCAGGGACCGAATGAAAATTAACAAACGAAATATGTTTTATGACAAAGCCAGAGCTCAAAGAGTGACTGAGTTGATATGTGAGTTGCAGTAGCTCAGTCACATTACTTATAGTGATATTTAGCTTTCTGCTTAACAACAATCATGCAAAGGAGAGTTGGTAAGCGAGTTAGAATGAATATTTTAGGTGAACTGAATCAGGAATAGTTTTCCCTTCACTGATGAACATAGTCTACATTTCCAAATGCAACAACTTTTAAAATGTTTTCATGGTGGCGAATGCTGTGTATCATAAATTATGTGTAACCAGCATGTGAGTGGGTTGAACATAACCTGAAGCAAACAAAAGCAGGATTTTTTTTTTTTTTTTTTTAAAGTACAGTACAGAGATTTATACTCATGTAACACTGCTGGACCTGTGTGGACAGGTTTAAGGAAAGGATCAGAACAGATGCAGATGCAGTGCTTCTTCCTTAAAAATTTTTTTTGCCCACAATGCAACATGACTGCCGACAGTTCCGTGAGTGATTTGGGTGCATTAGACGAGTAGCAGCTAATCAAGTTTCTAGGACTCAAGCAAAGACGAGAAGTGGGCTGCAGACGTCTGGCAAACTCACTTCATCCACTCATCCACACCCCCAGATTTTTCTCTACGTTCTCCACCCCGCGGTCTTGCTTGTTACAATCTCACCAAACCACCAAATAAGTCTTCAGATTAACTCGCATGCTCCAGGTGTTGCACTATTTTGAGTATTTTTAGTTTCTATTTTTAAGACTTTTTCTATTCCAGCTAGCCATGAGTTCACTCAGCAGTCAGCTAGCATGAGGACGTAAGTACACAAAGGTGTGTTTGTTATATTGCACAGTGTAATATGGTACAGTGCAGTCAGTATAGCTTTATCAATTATTAAGAAGAGTAATACATGCGATATCAACAGTCACAATTCCAAAAGATGGAAAACCAGTCTATCATCATATCTGTCTTTTTCTTGGTGTCTCCTATTTTTCTTTCCTCTCTCTTTATAACACACACGCACGCACGCACGCACGCACGCACCATCTCTGGCCACTTGCCCTTTGACCTGGCCACTACTTACAGGTACTAAACACTCAGCACAAGTGTTTATGGGCAAAGCACTGAGGGAACTGTGAAAAATAGGCAGGCTGAGGGGAATCTTGATGTGGCTGAAGGACAACGTGAAACCCACCAGGTTACACTTTAAGAATTTGCACAGAACGATTTTGATTCATGATTAAATAAAAAAATGTATATATTGTCATCTGTATTACATCCAGACTTGTCTCAAAAGTCTCATCTTTTACCCGATCTCTGGATAAGATCATTTATGAGAATAGTTTATTGAAGTCCCTCTCTGGTTGTTGATTTAACCCATAAACACTCATGTTTGTGTATTAAAATTACATATTTAGAATTCGTCCAACCTCGTTCTCAATCCACCCCTCTGCCTCTTGCCTGCTAATCAAGCACACCAGCTTCCCGACAACTCTGCTCAAACACTCTACAAACTACTCCATGCCGCACAGTAACAACTTGTGACACTGGACTAATTCAGCCATGCAAGTTCAAACCAACAATCCATATCCTGTGCAAGTTTTAATTGACTCTGGTGCAGACGACAATTTTATTGATGATGAGCTAGCTAGGCAGATTCGGGCACCCCTCGAGCTTCTAGACTCCCCCAGAATCTTCAGTGCTCTGGACGGCCGACTCCTCTCCAAGGTCACTCACCGGACCTGACCACTGGATCTAGTCATTTCTGGGAACCATCATGAGAGCATTTGCTTATATGTAATATCCTCACCACTATCCCCTATTGTGCTAGGTTTTCCATGGCTGTGGCAACATAATCCCTCTCTGGATTGGAAAACCGTGTCCGTTTCAACCTGGAGTGTGAATTACCATGCGCACTGCCTCAGGTCCGCAGCACCAGAAAAGAGTCAGGCTGTGTCACCGGCACCCCCTCCGGACCTAACCTCAGTTATATATATCACGATTTGGCACCAGTTTTCAGCAAGGAGTTAGCACGAACCCTGCCCCCTCATGGTCCTTACAATTACGCAATCAATCTCCTTCCTGGTGTGCAGCTGCCCTCCAGCCAACAATATAAGATTTCCAGACCCGAAAAGAAGGCTATGGAGGACTACATCAACGAGTCTCTGGCAGCTGGACCAATTCACCTTTCCTTGTCTCCTTTAGGCGCCGGGTTTTTCTTTGTCGAGAAAAAACACGACACGATGCTGCGCCCCTGCATCGATTACCAAGGTTTGAATGAAATGACTGTGAAGGACTGTACTCCTCTCCCACTAATTGATCCCTCTTTCGAGTCCCTCTGTCATGCTAAAGTGTTCTCCAAGTTGGATCTTCATAATGCTTACCACCTGATCCGGATCCGAGAAGGGGATGAATGGAAAACGGCTTTTAACACCCCACTCGGCCATTTTGAATACCTGGTAATGCCGTTTGGACTCACTAACGCCCCAGCAGTTTTCCAGTCATTAATGAATGACCTTTTCAGAGACATGATCAACCATTTTGTGTTTGTGTATTTAGATGACATTTTGATGTTCTCCCAGAACATGACAGAACACCAGCAGCATGTAAGGTTAGTGTTGCAGCGTCTTCTAGAGAATAGACTGTATGTTAAGCCTGAGAAATGTGAATTTCATGTTTCATCCGTCAGTTTCTTAGGATACATCATTGCCCAGGGTCAGTTAAAACCAGATCCAGTAAAGATCGAGGTGGTCGTTAACTGGTCCACTCCTGGGACATGCAAGGAACTGCAGAGATTCCTGGGATTCGCAAATTTCTACCAGAGATTCATCAAGGATTATAGCAAGGTTGTTGTTCCCCTCACCAGCCTCACATCTACCAAAACCCCATTCTTGTGGAATTCATTTGTAGAGAACTCTTTTAAGGCCCTTAAGGCTCTATTCATGAGTGCCCCCATTCTTAAACACCCGGATCTATCCCTCCAATTTGTGGTGGAGGTGGATGCCTCAGATACAGGAGTGGGAGCTGTTCTCTCACAGCTTGACTCTGCGTCCCAAAACCTGCATCCCTGCGCTTTTTTCTCCCGCCGCCTGAGCCCAGCTGAGCGAAATTATGATGTCGGCAATCGCGAGCTATTAGCGGTGGTTCTGGCTCTGCAAGAGTGGAGGCACTGGCTGGAGGGAGCCGTCCAGCCATTTGTGATTTGGATCGATCATAAAAACCTAGCATCCCTCCGCTCTGCTCGTTAGCTGAATCCCCGCCAGGCTCGCTGGACCCTTTTCCTCAGCCGTTTCAATTACACTCTTTCATATCGACCTGGCTCCCGAAATGTTGATTCACTCTCAAGAATGTATGTTTCTTCCTAGGAGAAATCCCAGGATGCGGACCCCATTATCCCAGCCTCCCGGATTGTGGGAGCAGCCACCTGGGAAATCGAGTCAGTGGTGAGAGAGGTGCAGAGGGGGGTTCCTGACCCCGGCGGAGGTCTGCCCTAATCGGTTGTTCATCCTTCCTTCGGCTCGATCCCAGGTCCTCCAGTGGGGACACGCCTCAAAGATCACCTGCCATCCTGGGGTCCACCAGACTCTCCAGTTCCTATGCCAGCGGTTTTGGTGGCTGGAGATTTCAAGAGACACACGAGAATTCGTTGCAGCGTGTCTTACCTGTGCCTGAGGGAAAGCCCTACATCGACCACCAGCTGGATTACTGCGTCCTCTTCCCATCCCCAGTCGCCCCTGGTCCCATATTGCCTTGGACTTTGTTACCGGACTACCACCATCTGAAGGTAACACTGTCATATAAATTATTGTTGACCTTTTCTCTAAGGCTGTTCGCAATGTTCCTCTTCCCAAGCTCCCTACAGCTTTAGAGACAACAAACTTACTAACCCTGCATGTGTTCAAGCTCCACGGGATCCCCATTGACATAGTGTCCGACCGAGGTCCCCAGTTTGCATCCCAGGTGTGGACCGCTTTTTGTAATGGAGTGGGAGCTACAGCAGTTCTCTCCTCGGGATATCATCCCCAAACCAGTGGGCAGACGGAAAGGGCGATCCAGAACCTCGAGGCCGCTTTGTGCTGTGTGGCTGCTAATCACTTGGCCTCCTGGAGCACATTTTTACCATGGGTGGAATACGCCCACAACTCTCTTTCGAGCTCAGCCACAGGTATGTCCCCATTCATGGCATGTATTGATTTCCAACCACCTCTATTCCTCGAGCAGGAAGAAGAGTTGGCTGTGCCCTCTGTTGAACCATGTTCACAGGATCCGTGGGGTTTGGAGAATCACCATGGCAGCCCTTTATCGCTCCGCAGAGCAGAATAAACAGTTGGCGGACCTTCATCGCTCTCCAGCACCTGAATAGCCGGCATTAGGAACAGGCTAAGGCTATGAGCACACCAACCACATCTGCCTAGCATCCTGACTGCAGAGAGACTGCAATATCATCTGCCTGACGGAGACATGGCTGACATGGCTCCACCATACCGGACCATGCCGTTCAACCAGCGGAGTTCTTCACAGTTCATCGTATGGACAGAACAGCTGAGTCCGGGAAGTCTAGAGGCGGGGGCGTCTGACTTGTGACTAACAACAACTGGTGCAGAGATGTGTGTCTTTCTAAGTCCTGCTCACCCAACCTGGAACTTTTAACCATCAAATGCCGGCCCTTCATTCAACCTCTCGCTCTCCCAGTGCATCATCCTCAGGTGCTTTAAACAGTCTGTCATTGTTCCTGTCCCCAAGAAAGCCACGCCCAGCTGTCTTAACAACTACCGGCCCATTGCCCTCACCTCTGTGGTGATGAAATGTTTTGAAAGACTGGTCAGAAACTTCATCACCTCCCCACTACCTGCCTCCCTGGACCCCCTATAGTTCGCATACCGGCCAAACAGATCCACAGATGATGCCATAAATCACCTGCTACAAACAGACCTGGCCCACCTGGACACTAGGAAGGGGAATTATGTGAGAATGCTGTTTGTGGACTTAAGTTCAGCATTCAACACCATAATCCCCTCCAGACTGGTCACTAAGCTG
This sequence comes from Stegastes partitus, assembly GCF_000690725.1. Lineage (NCBI taxonomy): Eukaryota > Metazoa > Chordata > Actinopteri > Pomacentridae > Stegastes > Stegastes partitus. The sequence continues at coordinate 1,172,017 of NW_007577750.1, read as the reverse complement.
CAGGACTTCGGACTCTCCTCCTCCCTGTACAGGTGGGTCTACAGCTTTTTGACCAGTAGACCAGAGGTGGTTCGAGTGGGGAAATCACCTGTCCCTGTCACGCACCCTGAACATCGGTGCCCCCCAGGGCTGTATGCTGAGCTCTCTGCTGTACTCACTGTACACCAATGACTGTCTGTCCACATCAGACTCTAACCCCATCATTAAGTTTGCTGACGACACAGCAGTGGTGGGTCTGATCTCCAACAACAACAAGGAGGACTATTTGATGGAGATCACCCACCTGGAGAACTGGTGCAGAGACAACAGCCTCCTCCTGAACGTCAGCAAGACCAAGGAGCTGATTGTGGACTACAACAAGAAGCAGCAGAAGGCATACCACCCACTCAGGATCAGTGGGACAGAGTTGGAGCGAGTGGAGAGAGGTGGAGCGAGTGGAGAGCTTCAAGTACCTGGATGTTAACATCACGCAGGACAGTGTCTCTACTTCCTCCGATATTTGAGGGACTTCAAACTCCCTCTCAAGGTGCTCAGGAACTTTTACACCTGCACCATTGAGAGTGTTTTGGCTGGGAGCATCACCACCTGGATGGGCAGCAGCACCCAGCAGGACTTCTTGGGCCTGAGGAGGGTGGTCCGCTCGGCTGAGCGCACCATCAGAACCACCCTCCCCAACCTGCAGGACATTTACACCAAACATGCAGGTTAAAGGCCAGGAAGATTGTGAGTGAGCCCACTCACCCCAGCCACAGACTGTTCTCTCTGCTGCCGTCAGGGAAAAATTTATTCATTTATTTTGCTTATTTTTTATCCCTTTTTCTCTCTCTCCCCATACACACACACACACACACACACACACACACACACGTATATATATTTATTTCTTGTGTGTTTATTCTTGTTTTTATTCATTTCTTTATATTGTTTTGATGTGGAACAGGGTGATTGTGTTGCGTTTTACTGCATTTTGTATTTGCTGGCGGGTTTTGGATGTGGAGAGATTGTGTGTGTTTTTAAGTTCTCAGGCTTGGCGGGTCTGATATGGAGGAGGACGCTCCTGCGCTGGCACAGCTGCAGCTCATCACCTTCGTTACTCGCTGTCATGTCGGTCAAGTTTCTGTTCATGTCTGCACATTATGTCTCGTCTTTCCTGTTTTATTTTGAAATCACTTCACTGGGTGTTCTGTTCTAGTTTTACTTCCTGTACCTGTCTTGTCTCACCTGTTCCCTGATTACCTACCTGTTTCCCATCTACTCTCATTACCTCGTGTATTTTACCCTGTGTGTCTCACTGTCCTCGTACCAGCATTTATTCAAGTTAAGTCACAGTCTGTTTGATCTCGACCTTGTTTCTGGTTTTTGACCTTGCCTCTTGTCTGACGATTTTGGATACCTTTGCCTGTTTGTTCACGATCTTGATTCTGTTTTTTGGACCTTGCCTCTGCCCGCCGATTCTTGGATACTTCTGCCTGTTGGACTGAATTCCTGTGTACCGAACCCTGACTGTCAATAAACCTGTCTTTTGCCTGAACCTACTCTGAGTCAAGCATTTGTGTCCACCTATTCTGTTAGTGAGTTCATGACACTCGCTGAATAAAGCCACCGTTTCATCTGTGCTCCAGTGCCAGACGATTGCCAACTCCACAAGTGGTACATCCGGCCGCTAGCCTAAGTACATGTGTTGTCTCGCTAGTATTTTCGAGTTTTGAGTAACCGTGTGTTTCTTTGTTCTCCAGTGTCTCCTCCACTGGCCCCAGCCCCAGCGTCTCCAGCCCGCTATGCCAGCCTTTGTTCACCTCCGCGAATTCACGAGCTTGGATCTCCTCCTGGCTCGAGCGCCAGCACAGGAAGATCGCCACATGAACACCTGCATGGGAAAAATGCCACACTAGCACAGGCACGGCAAGATTGCCACACGAGCACCAGCACGGGAGATCGCTAAAGGAGCACCAGCACAGGAGACTGCCGCACCGACACCTGCATGGGAGATCACCCCTCACCGTGACGACCAGCACACCTGCTCCAGATACCCGCACTGCCTCCAGGTGCCCCACACTCCCTGGTTTCCTTGAATAAAACCTGTTAATCCTTTACCCTGCTTCCTCTTCGTTTTGGGTCCCACATACACACACCTTTTGGCCACAGGCCACAACACTGTGTGTGTTTTTGCTGTGATGGGCTGTGCGTTGCATTTTCAGGCCNGTGAGTTCATGACAGAACGAACTGGCCAGAATGGACACAGCTGATTCACACCCGGTTCGCAACGCCATCAGAGCACAGGGTAAGAAATTAGCTGAGCAAGAGCAGCAGCTCGCTGCTCTATGCTCCAACCTGAGAGACCTGGCCGCACGACAGGACTTGATGATGCAAAACCTGTGCTGTCATGTTAATCTGTTAGTAGAGCGGCTTGATAATGCAGCTCCGAGCACCGCTGCTCCGAGCACCGCAGCTGATCCTCCGGCTGCCGCAGCCGCCGCTGCTCCACTGCCTGATGCCGCTACCACGTCATGCGTGCAGCTATCCCGGCCCCAGAGATTTTCAGGAGACTTTGGTGATGTCAAGCCCTTCCTGACTCAATGGGAGCTTTATTTTGAACTGCAGGCTTCGGCCTTTCCGACTGAGCGCTCTAAGATCGCCTTTATTATTTCTCATCTGTCTGGGCGTGCTGAAGCCTGGGCCACTGCTGAATGGAGTCGGCGCGCCTCGTCATGTGTCACGCTCGCAGGATTCACCAAGGCGCTCACAGATCTTTCAGCACACGTCGCTAGGTCGAGAGGCTGCCCGGGCTCTGGTCAACCTGAAGCAAGGTAGACGCAAGGTCACAGACTATGCCATTGATTTTCGTACGCTAGCTGCAGAGAGCGAGCGGAATGCTACTGCACTAGCTGATGCGTTTTTTCACGGACTGTCAGGAAATGTCAAGGATCATATGGTCGCCATGGATCTACCAGAAGACCTGGATTCACTCATCGCGCTTGCCATCAAGATCGACAAGAGGCTCGCCAAGCGAGATCAGGACCAGGGACGTTTCCCTGTACGTGTGTCGCATCACCAGGAAGGCAGAGGCTTCACGATGAACCGACCCGACAGACTTCGGCCGCCTCCTGCCTCCGTCTCTTCAACAGACGGAGCCGATGCAGCTGGGAAGCACCCATCTCCCCCAAGAAGAACGACTGCACCGACAGAGGGACGGGTGTTGTTTCTACTGCGGCCTGCTAGGACATCAGGTGGTGGATTGTCCTACCAAGGCAACTAAATACGGCACCAAGTCTTCAATAAGGGTGAGTCAGAACACTACGACTCACAATCCAGCCCATTTTGAAGTCAAGGTCAAGCTTTTTTCTGACAGTACTACAATGATGGTACCTACGTTTATTGACTCAGACTCTGATGCTAGCCTCATGAGCTTCTCTCTGGTCAGGAGTCTAGGCCTGCATCAGCTCCCTTTGGATCACCCCCTTGATGTGAACGCTGTTGATGGCAGCCCTCTGGGCAAGATTACTCACCGTACTCAACCCGTTAAGATCATGTTTCGGACAATCACACTGAGGATATTAGTTTTCACGTTTTTCCTGCCATGTCTCACTTAGCCATCTTGGGACACCCCTGGCTGATTAAACATAACCCAAATTTTGATTGGGTCAAAGGTCAGGTTCAGTCGTGGGGCCAGAATTGCTATAGATCATGTTTTCCTTCGCTGTCCACTCCAGTTCACCATAATTCTAGTCTTTCAAGTGTACCCTCCTGTTATCATGATCTAGCATTGGTTTTCAGCAAGTCGAAGGCCAAATCATTGCCCCCCTCATCGGACCTACGATTGCTGCATTGACTTATTACCTGGAGCTACTCCACCTAGGGGCAGGCTGTACTCACTGTCGTCCCCAGAACCCCAAGTCATGGAGGAGTACATTTAGGATGCGCTCGCTGCAGGGATTATTCGCCCTTCATCCTCGCCTGCAGGAGCAGGATTCTTTTTTGTGGACAAAAAGGATAAAACCCTGCATCCTGTCATAGACTATCGGGGGCTCAATGATGTCACAGTTAAAAATAGGTACCCCCTACCACTCATTTCCACAGCCTTCGAGCTCCTTGACGGAGCTAAAGTGTTTACTAAGCTTGACTGAAGAAATGCATATCATCTAGTTCGCATTAAGGAAGGAGATGAGTGGAAGACCGCATTCAACACACCCACCGGACATTACGAGTATCTGGTCATGCCTTTTGGTCTAACTAATGCACCTGCTGTGTTTCAAAACCTTGTCAACGATGTACTGCGTGACATGCTCAATGTGTTTGTGTTTGCTTATTTAGATGACATACTTGTATTTTCCTCTGATGAGGAGTCACACATAGGTCATGTCCGTAAGGTGTTACAAAGATTACTTGACAACCAGTTATGTTAAAGCTGAGAAATGTGAGTTTCACAAGTCCTCGGTGTCTTTCCTGGGGTTTTTACTGGCTGAAGGAGAAATCCAGATGGATCCCAGCAAAGTTTCTGCAGTTGCAGAATGGCCCACACCACGCTCAAGGAAAGAGTTTCAAAGGTTTCTTGGTTTCGCTAACTTTTATTGCAAATTTATCCGTAACTACAGCTCCATTGCTGCTCCTCTGCATAACTTGACCTCCCCTAACCAGGTGTTTGTCTGGTCCACAGAATGCGAAACCGCTCTTAATCGTCTCAAGAAGAACTTCACCTTAGCGCCAGTGCTCTCACTCCCAGATCCACGCCAGCAGTTCATTGTGGAGGGTGACGCCTCTGACGTGGGTATTGGAGCAGTCCTGTCAGAGAATAATCCAGGGAA
>NW_007577750.1:1165721-1166990 GCF_000690725.1 Stegastes partitus | reverse complement strand
CTGAAAACTGCCAAGAGATTAAATTCTAGACAGGCTAGATGGTCTCTTTTCTTTGGTCGGTTTAACTTTGTCCTCTCCCCGGTTTAAAAAAAGTTCAAGCCTGACTCTCTCTCCCGTATCCATGACGCAGATAATTCCAATCAGGCTCCCAAAACCATCCTCCCCAAGTCTTGCTTCATTTCCGCCTTCTCTTGGGGAGTTGAGGACAAAGTCAGAGCGGCCATTGCTAATGTCCAGCTTCCCCCAGAATGTCCTGTGGACAAATTGTTTGTAGTTCTTGAACTTCGGGGGGAAGTTATTCACTGGGGTCACACCAATAAGGTCGTCTGCCACCCAGGGATCCTTAAGACCCTGTCAGTGATCCAGCAGCGCTTCCGGTGGCCTAAAATGAAACAAGATGTCACGGAGTACACGTGTAAAGTTTCACATCAGAAACCACAAGGAGAGCTTCAACCGCTCTCAGTACCTAAACATCCTTGGTCTCTTGTGTCTCTAGATTTTGTCACCGGTCTCCCTCCCTCTAGTGGGAATACTGTGGTGTTGACAGACTGTCTAAAATGGTACATTTCATTGCCCTGCCAAAACTTCCTTCAGCCAAAGAGACTGCCGAGGCTCTCATCCAGCATGTTTTCAGGATCCGGAAGATGTCGTCTCCGATCGAGGCCCCCAGTTTATTTCCAAGTTCTGGAAGGAGTTCTGCAGTCTGCTAGGAACCACAGTCAGCTTATCATCAGGTTTCCACCCACAGTCAAACGGTCAAACTGAACGCTTAAATCAAGAACTGGAAAAAGGACTACGAATCACAGCATCGCAACACCCCAACACCTGGTCTTCTCAACTGATTTGGACTGAACTAGCTCACAACTCATTGCCATCTGCATCATCTGGTTTTTCTCAGTTTCATGTTGTCCATGGTCACCCACTGTCTCTGTTTCCCTCTACAGACCCTGTCAGCCCTGTCCCGTCGGCCCTTTCATTAATCTGACGCTCTAAGAGGACCTGGGAGCAAGCTCGCCAGCACCTCCTGCGGCGATCCGCTGCCTATAAAATTGCAGCAGACAGAAAAAGGTCGACAGCTCCCGCTTACTCCACGGGTCAAAAGGTCTGGCTCTCAACGAAAAATCTGCCACTCAGGGTGGAGTCTCGCAAGCTCGCCCCCAGGTTCATTGGTCCCTTCCCAATTTCCAAAGTTGTTAACCCTGTGTCTGTTCGTCTGCGTCTCCCCAGGTCCATGCGTGTTCACCCCACTTTTCATGTCAGTCACGTCAA
>NW_007577750.1:1152880-1164411 GCF_000690725.1 Stegastes partitus | reverse complement strand
CTCCTGCTTCCTTGGTGTCCTCAGTCCTGTCCTGCAATAACCCTTATTGCTTGTCTCCCTCGTCGCATTCTGGGTCCACTTTGTACACATTAGGAGCACTTTCTAACAAAATGAACATGTTAACAAGGTTTTTAAAAAAAAAATACGTATGTATATTTTCATCAGAGGGGGTTAAAATGACCAGAGATTGTGTAACAAAACGCAGCATTCTGTTATAAAATCAAAATAGGAACCTCATCCATTTTAACTTGGTAATAATGTTATTCATGTGTTATTCAACAGATATTTAACTGCTGTTTTTCTCAGTAAATAAGAAGAGACAAAAAAGCACAGTTTCGTCTTAACAAAAGATCATCTTTAGGATTTTATCACAGCGGAGTCATGTTTCTCTCTCTTTGATTAACCTGACTGTAAAACAACAACAGTTTGTTCATTTCAGTCATCGAGAGCATTTTGAAAATGTTTTCCAGCCAGAAAATGATCAACAGTTGTCATAACAGTTGTGAGAAATGCTTTTTAATACTATCATCTAACCGGGATGATTTTGTTTGATGTGTGCAATGAGTCGGACCTGCTCAAGAAGGCAGAGTCTGCGAGTTGGTGGGTGTTTCACTGCAGTTGTAGCAGATGTTAGCATAAATGTGTCTGCAGATGTTTTGAAAAATATTTCAAAGACATTCGTTCACTAGACATTTTTACTGACATTTTTTATTGTCAATTAAATCAAACGCACACGCAGACAGGCTGAGGCAAGAAGTCAGAAGCAGTGAAGTTCTGAAATTTAACTTTTAGTTAATTAAACTATTAAGAAATCTGCAATGTCACTTCTTCTGTGAAATAAACATTTTCATTGTTTGATAAGCAGCCAGTAAAAACCAAAATAATCAGATATTCAAAAAATAATCCCATATAGCATAACTAAACCATATATAAACATTAAATAACACACATTTTAAGCTCATACGGGTATACATAGATATCCATATAACCTGGCACTTCTTACTGACTCTTCTACTCATATGCTACCTTGTTTACAACCTTGTTTACTGCAGCACCTCCCCTCACTACCCCAAACTCCTCCTTACATGCCTTTCAATATTGTTCACTCTGCTTACACCATGTCTACACAGTCCAGATAGCAAAAGGCGCACAATAGCAGCAGCAGCAGCAGCAGCAGCTTCACTCCTCCTTGTGTGTATAAACAGGATGTGTTCAGGCACAGTACTGAGTGTAGATCACTTGCATTTTGGCAGAGCTCAGAGGACAACACCAACTGCTGTAGCTACTTGTGTAAAATACAACAATTAACACACGCGTCAGGTTGCACTTACACACGCGAAACACGCAGAATTACACAATGAAGGCAGACTTATTGATTGAACGCCCAAACTGGATGAGTGAGACATGTCTTGGTTATAAGAAACAAAAGTTTACTGCATTTTCATTTTTTGAATTTTGCACAGTATCTGTCTTAAAGTACTCCCTGCAGTTTGTAGCTGCTTGCTCCTCGGTAGGCAAAGCCAACTTTATGTCACGGTGAAGGTCAGAATCAGAGCCAGGACAAAAAGGTATACTGCAAAGAGACAAACAGTAAAAAGAGCAAGATAGGCATAGCCAAACAAAGAAAGAGAGAGAGAGAGAGGGGAGGGGGAGAGAAACAGAAAGAGGTAGAGATGAGAGACAGCACAGTGTCCGGTGGAGGGAGAGGAGGACGCAGTGAGTAAATAGTCAGCGGCTCTAATAGGAATATCAAGCCAGTGAAAGGTAAACAGGCTTCTCCAGGCAGATACAAAGGGAATGTGGCGGCTTTGAGAGCGTTGGAGTGCCGGCACGCCACTGTGGCACAGCGATAACAGCCCCAGGCCTGCCTGCATCCCAGAGATAAGACCGAGCACTGGCATGTGTCGCCCCTGATCCCAATTTCACAGTCAATATTCATCCAGCCCGACAAACAAGCAACATTTAAGATAAAAAATAAATATGGAGTCCTTCTGCTATTACCTCCTGTTTATTAATCTGCACACAGTGCGCAATGCCTTTTAATAGTAGTAAACACCCGGCCCTCCCCTCGACGTCCTCTCCCTCATTCGCTCTCTTCTTCCTCCCTCCTTTCAGGCACTCCACTCCTCTTCCCAGTCCCCTCTTCCTCATCTTCCCCCTGTCTTCCTGCACATCTGGGGATTTGCATGGCTTTGCTTATTCTTTTGAGATTGCCACGGGCTTGTGCGTGTGTGTCTCCTTGTGCATTTGTGCGCAAGACACCGCAAGTCGAGCGCACCTGCGAATGCACATGTGCATGATATTGTTCCCAGATATCATTGAGATACGACTGATCTCACAATGTGCATGTATGACCACTTTCTTTGATTGCTGCAGTAAGTGTGTTGGTGCTTTTGTGTGTTTAGGCATGTTTGTGCGCAGGGATTTTGCACTTGCATGTAAACATATGGAGTCAGGCCCCAGCTGTAGGTTTAAATCTCTCCGTGTTTTCATCTTAACATTCTCATTCCCCCACCTGGCACCCACACTGCAAGACAAAGTCAGCCTAGCAAGTTGTAGGTCCTGATACTCAGTCTGAAAAGCCATATTCTCCTGAAACTATTGAGCAGTTTTATTGCAAAAATAAGTGACTTCTCACAAACTGTAGCTTCGCTTGGAAAGACTAATATAAGAAAAATTACAGGATAAACCTAGAAAGGATGCAAATTCTTGAAAATGAATTTCAATTGAGTTGAGGTTCGCAAAATTGTCTTTTGCTACTGGAAATGTTCCCACTGAAAATAAAGTTAAATACTTGACTTGCTAAGATTTATATTATTTTGAAATGCAGGCCCTATGCTGCAGCCGACAGGCCAGCTGGGCTCTGCTCACCATCTGCAACAATCACAGCGACAAGTTAACCAAGAGCTAAGCAGAGCTATTTGGCCTACATCTTGTTTTATTTCTTTTCCTGGACTAAGCACGGTCCTCTCTTCAATTAGCTTTGTTAATTTTGTGACATGGAGCGCTGAGGAAAGGCAGCAGAGAAGTGAAATATACCCTGACATAAGCCAGGATTGACACAGGTACGTGTTAGTCACATCACTGCAGCTAGCACAGAGCTGCTGTAGTTTGCACAGTTAAAAGCATGGACATTACATTCAGCCAGTTCCATTATTTGCTGGCAGCTGGACTATAATCATTCTCACCAGTGCTCTTTATTGCTCCCTGACCACCAATCCTCAGCTCCCCTATCATCCTCGCCATTACACCTGACCTGCTTCATCACAGCTCACTCACTCATCCCCTCCTCCCTTCTCTGTGGTCTTCTCCTGCCCTTACTTTCTCTCCATGGTACAGACCTGTCCATGCCTGGCCAGCTGGCCATATCCCTTTAAATCTGGCCTGGGCTGAGCCGCTGTCTCCAGGAGATTACTGCACACTCTCCTAGGCTCCACAGATGGGAGAGACAGGATGCCAGCTGGCACAGGGACACCCACTATCCCCACTGGAAACTGGCCAACAGGCCTGGCTCTCTGCTCCACACTCTTCCCATTCACACTCTTGAAAGCTAGGCCTCCGACTTCCTGCTCTACATCTCTACATTCTCTTGAGCTTGTCCTCTGCCAGTGATGCAAGCAGTCACGTCCATCACTCAAGTAACACAAAGTATAACTCAACTTACAAGAGGCAGTTTGAGCGTTCTTGTTATGCTTTAAATATCTTCTTGAGTAGAGTGATTTTGTCGCTAAACTACACAAGTGGGTTTATTTTATTAAAAAAGAAAGACCTAAAAAGCTACAATAATCCATGGATTACCAACAAAAGGCAAAAAAATAAAAAATAAAAATACAGATCAGTTTGTCTTTCCTGCTTCATCAATCATCTCTCAACATTTCAATGACTAATGTGACAATTTGTAAGGTCACAGCTTGGAAGCCACTTAACTAAATCTTCTACCTGTAAATAAAGTGAAACACTGTTTATGCAGATTTAATTATATAATTTATACTCACGTCAGAAAAGATTCCTTCATCTGAAAATCACACACTTTGACTGACTCACTCTGCTGTTAAATCTTACAGTATCTATTTAAATAGGATTTTGAAAGTTGCACTTTTATTTGTAGTGGAGCTTTTTTTACATGGTGTCGGTATTTTGTTTTTAAAAAATGTCTGAAACAGTTTGATATGCAGAGATTCCATGAATTTTTCCTAATGTAATAGAAGTATAAAGTAGCATAAAATGGAAATACTCAAGTAGACACACAGTTTTTCTTTCTGCCTCCCAAACTGTTCCACACATGGACATACACTCATCCTTTATCTCTCCAGCCCTCTTTTTAGAGAGCAGTGAAAGGTGGGGACTGAGGCTTATTGAAAGGTGTCACATGTGCAGATGTGATAAGGGTGCCAGGTAGAGATAACCAAGCCCCCTTCATCACTATGTAACAATACACAGGCTGTCCTCTTGAGTTAAAACCTGACACACACATACACCCACACACTCACTCACATGTATTTAACATACTGGGAGAGGACAAGTTCATTATCCTGTGTGTGGTGTCTTGATAAGGCCCAGATCTCCTGAAATAGCTGTGCTATTCAGCTTAGACTTTCCATGTCTAAACAGAAAAAAAAGGAACATGGGATAGAATACATATCATTATCCTCTCTGCTCTGTTATGTCACCTTTCCGTTATGGGAAAATAAGGTGGTTGCATCATTGAGACAAACAGCGACCAGGAAATTTGTTTCCTCATGTAGTTAGGACACATACTTGTACTTTATCATCGCTCCAGACCATTTTTGCCACCTGTTTTTTGAGAGTGTGCGAGTTGAAATTTCAAGTGGTCGCTGTATTAGTGTCACTGTAACTGGCACAGGCAGCTATTGTGTTAACCACAGTGGTGGAAAGTAGTACTTTTATAACGTAGATAGACTGCAGTATTTAGGCTTAAAAATGTGCTCATCTTGTGAAAAATGCAACACACCTGCATTCGCTGTTTTTTCCGCTTAAAGAAAAGACCGCATGTAGAAAAAAATCACTTGGTTTCATCTCAGACAAATCTGACATTGGAATGCCCTAATTATTTGTTATTGCTATTTTTATTTAAAGTAATATTTGGGGCCTTTTTTGCTTCATTCGATAGAAAAGTCGAGAGAGAGACAGGAAAGTGGGGGAGAAGAATGGGGGAAGGACTTGCTGGAAAGGACCATGAGTGGACCGTGAACCCATGGCCGCTGCGTCGGGGACTATAGCCCCTGTACATGGGGACATCAACCAGTTCAGCTGTCGCAGCGCCCCAGTTTATTAATTTTAAAGCAATTTTTGGTCGCACACCTGTCTGAGCACACCACAGCCGCCAAGCAGCATCTGCCACAGCCTGCAATGTGGGGCGTTCAGGGAACATCGGTAAATTGTAGCGTCTATCGACAAGAAAATTCTCAGCAAGTGATGTGTTTTTGCCCGTGACAAGGTGGGAGGTGCAACCAAATGAGAAATTTGGTCGTGCTACCAGTGAAAAAGTTAGTCTGGAGCCCTGTTTGTGCCATAATGGTGCCCGCTGTCCCCGCTTACATCCACCTCCTGCTGTATTTCCTGAAATATCTCTGCGCCACTTTCTCACTTTCCACATCCACATGTACAGAGGGGGATGCGTCAAGTGCTGGGGACCAGCACCATCCACACGTCTGTCCCACTGCTGCAAACAGCAATGCGATGTGAGCAATGTTCTTCTATCTTTAGATATGCTTAATTCTATCCTGGTTCACCTGATTTTGATTAAACTATCTGTTGTTACACACCAGTTTAAGTTATGTTTGGTCTCCCAGTACATGGTATACTCCCAGTATGTGTGCAACGTTACGTGTTTTGTGCAGTCCCGCATAGCAGAATGGCCGAAGCTGGCTAAGAGAAAATGTGCAAAAACTTTTTCTCCCCATCCTTCTGCCGCACCACCTGCTGAGCACTGAGATGATTACAGTATGAGATTGCTGTGCCAGATTACTGTGACCCCGAGGACCCCTCCAGATGGACACACACACACACACACACACACACACACACACACACACACACACACACACACACACACACACACACACACAAACACCTGGTAATTCATTTCAGGACACTATCTTGCAGGCATAGCTGCTTGTGTTGTATACAGTACATACTTACATACACTCAATCATCTGTCGTGTGCATGAGCAGAGGGCAACGTGTTGGTAGCAGGAAGAGGCCCTGCGGGAACTAATGATGGTCGACTGCAAGGTAAAGAGAGGGATTAAGGAAAGATGTGGCATTCAGTGTGTGGTACACTGGAAAAAGAGAATATGTGAGACCAACTTAAATTGATTGCTTTGATTGGTATTACACAGTTGAGTTAAGGTTATCCAAATTAAGTTAACAAGTAAAATCATCATGTAATCATGTAATTTCTCACAGTTTCAATTTCTCCAAATTTGTTTTAAGGTAAAGTCAACTCCTGAATTTTCCAAATTAAGTATCTACCTAAATGCAAAACAGGATTTTGTCTTTAGACTTCTTTCCTTTTCTATGCCCTGTAATCCTACTGGGAGAAAAACGCGGTTGAGTTGCAGCTGAAAAACCTGAAGAAACGTGAACATCATGACGTTACACATGTCAACACTAAAGGAGCAGGAAAATTTGGCAGCTGTGTCTGAGGTGGTAACGTGGGTTGTCTACTAATCAAATTGGCGGTTCGATCCAAGGCTCCTCCACGTGCAGAGCTGCTCTTGGGCAGGTCACTGAACCTGAAGTTCCTCCTGTCGGCAGGCAAGCACTTTGCATGGCAGCTGTGTTGCCACTGGTGTGTGAATGGAAGAGTGGGAAACACTGTAAGATGCTTCGAGTACCACGAAGGTAGAAAAGTGCTATAAAAGTGCAGACCGTTTGAATAATAAAATGTAATTCCAAGTTGACAGGATCCACAAAAGTAAACCGCCATCACCGAAACTGAAAAACACAGTACTTTACTTCAACTACGGCTCAAATACACTTTTTAAAAATTTTTTTTTTACCATATAGATCAAAGTTAAGGCATGGCATCTATAAACTGTTGGATTTATTTTCACCTCTAAACAAGTTTGGACGACACGGGGGCTTGATTAAAACGTGCTTGACTGCATGTATCCCTTGCCCTTCCTCGCTCTTGCCACTTCTTCTCATGAATTGCCAAAGCAGGAAAATTTCAGGTGTTGCTAATCGCATTTACAGTGGCTCTGTTCTGTCCCAGTAAGCCATGATAGTGTGACAGTGAGCCAGCACAAACAATACCAGGAGCCTAAAAGTGCAGCAGCTAAATGGATCAGCCATCAATAATTTTGTTATTTACACCTGCGCTTCCCCTACTGTGACATATCAGTAATTAATGTGGCGAGCACAATGTTGTTATGACTGAAATTAAAAAAATAAAAAAGAATTACAAAAGCGAGAAAAAATAGTAAATCTGAATTTAGGTCCAAACATTTCTTTTACTAGTGTTTGTGACAAAACATCTCCAGCTCTGCTCTAGAGATGACTTTTTTTTTTTGTCTATATCTAGAATAAGCCAATTAATACAGGTAACACACTGCACCCAGGTGCTGTCACCAGCACGACAAGACCAAAACAACAAATCCATGCAAGCGGGGTCTATATCCCTTTTGTCATTTTTCAAAGAATGTGGATGCATGAGAATAATGTGACACCAAGGATCAAACATATCTGTTTTTGTATATCTGCACACATTAAGCTATTTATAATGAGGTGATATTATAACCGTTGAACTGATGGAAGCTCAGGTATTTCAACCAACTCTTGTCGCTGCCCGCTTGCGCCAGTAGTGCACACCAAACGTGGGCACCGAATAGCATCAGATTCCTATCAGAGGAACCAAAAATGAATAGAGGGAGAAGAGGAAGTAGTCTATGTTAACTGACGTGACAGTGCATCACTTTGCATCACATATGATGGACTGTCATCATGCTTCACATCCAGCTGCACATCTCGCTTTACCAGACTGTGGATGTCACATGATATCAGTGAAATGGAGAAGTTAACTTGAGGCTCTGTCCTCATCCCTCCTCACTCTCTCTCTCTCTTTTGCTCTCTCTTTACATATATATATATATATATATGCTGTTCCTCCAGACCCCCACCCTCCTCCCCCCCCAAATCTCCTCACCCCCCTCCTCTCCTGCTGCCATGTTTGCAAGAGCGAGGGCTTTGGAGGGTGGCACTCTGATGGCGTGAAGCCAGATGGCAGCCACAAGGCAGGCGACGTGGCGCAGAGCAGCGGAGGGTGCACACGTACGTACACACTCACACACAATCAGTCACTCACACTTTCTCTCCTTAATGAACAGCCATGAATTATTCATCACACACACACACACACACACACACACACACACACACACACACACACACACGCCTCTCGCAGGGCACATACACAGCTCCTATCAGCAACAGAAGGCTCTGCGACTTCTCTCTATTTTATTATCATTTCTCTAGGCATTTTCCTTGGTTGTAAAGGAATACCAGGTGGTGCTCGACCCCTCAAACTATCAACTCCTCCCCCTTCCTCCCTCCCATTTCCTCCTCATTGCGCCCTGTCCTTCACTCTCCCTCTTGCTGTCTGAGTCCTTGTCATCCTCTTCAGCCTGTTTTTTTTTTTTCTTCAGTTTTTCTCATTGCCTCTTTGCTTCTCTTGTAAACTGGCTTCCCCTCTCTTCAGCTCCTTGTGAGCAGGGGTGCATTACAGGTCTATACACAGAGGAAAAAGAAGAGGAGGAAAGTAAACTAGGGAGAAGATTTTGGAGAACGTCTGTAAAGAATTAACATGGTAAAATACCTGCTAGAAATTAGTACACTTTCAGGCGCAGCAGCTCCCCTGAGCACCCAGAGGTGGTTATTGTCCTGACTGACTCAGTCAACAATCTGTTCAAACAAATGTGAGAAAATTCAAGATTGAAGATGTTTATTGTCGTGCAAACAAGGTGGCTTAGTCTCAGACTAACTAACTGATCTGATACACTGACACCATCATTTTGTGCAAAGTATTCAATCTGTCAAAATCGCAGTTTATGAATTACACACAATGTCAGTGGGTTGCAGACTGTTTGACACCGCTTCTAGTTTGTTTATTGTGCAATCTGTTTCTCATATATGTTTATCTCTTGTTTACTAAATGCATGCAAAATTGATTGAAACAACATTTAAATGGAATTCTGATCGAAAGCTAATCTGCTCAAATATAAAACTAACTTAAATCAGATAAACTATTAGCCTGACTGTATATTTTATTTGATATTTCAAAATGAAATAATGTGATATAAAATATTTGCTCATCCTGCTGTTCAGTTTTATTCCAGCCATAGAAGGATGAATGGTAGCTATCTTCTACTCAAATTAGGTCTTTTGTTTGCAGTATTCTTTTCATTTGTTCTTAATAGGTGCTTATAAGCCAGTGTTGTATTGTTCACTGCTTAATATATTTAATCTTGCACAGCTTTGGAACCTCCTTGACCCAGGTAAACTAGTATCTAGGATGCACAGTATATTCTTTTATTTTTATCTGAGTTATGCTGCAAAAAAAATGCAAACTCACTTGTCCACCATTGCTTACTTTTGTACCTGCAGTTAAGGAGGTGTGGTGGGAAGAATTTAGGGGTGAAGGGAGGGCCGTGCCCTTGTTCCATGCTGTGTCATTCCCCTTCCCCTTCTTCCCTCAACATGGGGGGTAGCAAATGTAAAGTGACTGTGAAAGATATGACGGATGGATAGAAGAAAACTTGCCCTTGCTGTCAGGGAGGTTCAAGGTATGAAAGGGAGATGTGAAGGGGAAGGGGTGTATTTGGTGCAACAGAGGGAGGCGCAGAGCTCTCTGGGGAGAAAGAGGGATGAGGCTGCCCGATAAGGTGTACAGTACGTGGATGAGAGAAGAGAGGGGAAGAGCGACAGAGTGGAAGGTGACAGGCTGAGCGACTGTGGTAAAGGCCACCAGCCTCCCCTGTGAGGTTGAGTGGTATTTGAACCTTACTTCTGTGGTTACAATGTCTATTCACAGTGTGTGTGTGTGTGTAGGTTTGTGCATGTCTGTGCAAGAGTGCACAGACATGCCAGTTTGTCTGGCAGGGGACACAGACCAGAGCTGAGTTGAATTGTCTGTAACGAAGAGCTGACTTCTTTAGGATCCATTTGGGAGGCCACAAAAGAGCACACACACACGCGCGCGCACACACACACACACACAGTACAGCACAACGTGTTGTTTCCAGAAACTGTGAGGTTATCATTAGCACTTGGGGTTGTATCGTCTCGGTGAGATAGGTTTGGAATTTCACACCCAAAGAGGGGGCCTGAGTCAGCTATCCCAGCTGACTCAGGGCGAAGGCAGGGGACACCCTGGACAGGTCGCAAGTCTATCACAGGGCTACACTTAGAGACAGGAGACAGACAACCAAGCACACTCACATTCACACTTACGGACAATTTAGAATCACCAATTAACCTCAACCTGTTTTTGGACTGTGTGGAAGGAAGCCCATACTGCATGGGGAAACTCACTCCACGCAGAAAGATCCCAGTGCCCCCACCGGGACGCGAACCGGCGACCTTGGATCCTGAACATTCTAAGGTAAAAAAAAAAAAATTTAAATAAAAAATAGAAAAATCATGTAAAATCCCTCCAGTGTACTCCAGAGTCTCCTTGAGGTTAGACAAATTTTTTATTTTTATTTATTTATTTTTTTTTTAAATATCTGCACACCTAGAATTCCTGAATAGAATAACAACTCAACTTTTTATTTTCAAGAGAAGAAGCAGTGATATAAAACGTCTATTTTCAGATGGCCATTTTCAGGTGGTTTACACCTTGACTTGCCAGACACACTGTGAATTACATTAAACTGCAACGAAATATTGCTCTCATCGTCTTTTAATCTGATGATTATTTTCTCATATTTACCAAACCAAGACATTGCTCATTTAGTGTAGCAAATGTCCCGAAATATTTTAACAAATATTCATCACATTTTTCTTAAAGCACCAGTTTGTTCTGTTTAATAGCCCTTAGGACACTAATAGATTAATCAAATAACCAAGTCTCAGTTGCAGCTCTAATTGAAACCCATTCAAAGCAATTAGTCCACTGACAGTTTCGCTGACTGACAGAAAATAGATCTTCAACTATTTTGTGAGTAAATTTAAATAATTTTTCAAGCAAAACAGAATATTCTTTTTAGTTGTGAAATTGTTCTCCTTTTCTATGTTTGGATTCAATTTTCTGAGAATTTACACACCAAACAGTCAACTGAATTAAAAAAAACTTAGTTGCAGTCCTATTTATTTTAAACAGTGTTGGAATCCTTATTGCTGCAAGGTGGCGCAGTTGGTTAGCACTGTTGCCTCGCACAAGAAGGTCGCCAGTTCGTGTCCCGGTGGGGGCACCGGGATCTTTCTGCGTGGAGTTTGCATGTTCTCCCCGTGCAGCGTGGGTTCTCTCCGGGTTCTCCGGCTTCCTCCCGCAAGTCCAAAATCATGTT
>NW_007577750.1:1142747-1152500 GCF_000690725.1 Stegastes partitus | reverse complement strand
ATGGATGGATGGATGGAATCTGTATTCTGATTTTCCTCTTTATCGACTCCTACATTCCATAAAAAGGTTTTTTTTTTCTGTAGGAGGTGATGTTCTCTTACATCAAATTTATTAAATTTTAAGCATTTTTCATAAGATTTTTTGAAGAGCAAAGGGAGCACAGTGTTTGTTCATTAAATCCGTCTCTTGTGGCTTTTTCTAATGCATACGCATCTGCCATACAGTGACAGATACAAGCAAATGCTTTCCCAGCAAAAAGAGTTGTGATGCAAGTGATGTAATGAACAACATCCAAAATGTCAGCTAATATTAAGAAAGGTTTCTGGATGCAGGTTGAAGTGTAATACGGTTACAGTTTGCATGCCAACACCTCATGTACCATTTCAAAGAAAAAGTCTTCAACAACGTTCTGTAGCTGTTAATTTGTACTTTTAGTTGAATCAATGACTTTCTGGTTGATCATGATGCGATCTGAAAACATAACAATTTGATTACAGACGGAGAGAGCGCCATTGTTCTCGGCGCTTTATTTCTGTGAAAGTAAGTGTGGCTAATTTTGACAGACACGAAGAGGGTGGCCTGTGTGTGTGCATGAATAAGTGTGTGTTGATCGGAGGCAGACAGAGTGTGGAAGCAGCAGGAGGCCCGCAGAAGACGTTTAAGGCCAACGTGATTGAGATGAAGCGAGACAAGGAAGAGGAGAGCAGAGGAGGAGTCGTTATCACCTGGGCTTCACTTCTGTGAGGCTTCGCTCCAGCACACCACTCACCATCAGTGCCTCATTTACTTACCCCTCTCTGATCAATAGATCTTTGGTGTGATTGGTTACGATTGAGCCCTCAAGAGGAGCAGTTGAAGAAGTTGAAGACCTGCTCGTTTCATCAACTGATCTCACATCAATATTCGTCAGCCTCCACCTCTGCGCCGACATACACATATGCATATATAAAGCACAAACAGAGGTTCGTTGAGTGTGCGTGCGAGGCAGAGAGTTAGAGATGTCACATTAGATCTGTTAATCTCTCTTTTCGGCTAAATGCGTCTATCCTTGTTATTATACATGATGGATTTCTTACTGCAAGATAGCTGGATGCTGCACATTACCTTAGCCTTTTTCGTCAACTTTTCCTCGTGACCCACTGTCAAAAAAAAACAACAAACCCTGCAGCCCAGAAAGCATTTTCCCCAAAGACCTCTATATATTCCTATAGACACATCTGTAAAACTGCTCAGAGGACACCCTTAAACTACAATCATCACTCTTTATATTATGAATTCTAAATGTTTCCAGTATCTACGAAAGCTGTTTAGTTCAAGCATGGTATTGTGTTGGTGTTAAGTTTTTGGAGAAGCTGTTGTGTTCAGGGACAAATGTGCTCTGAGCCCCATGAGCCCCGCAACAATGCAGCAATAAACAAAGTTAATTAACCCCATGTTACCTGATATCAACACGCAATCTGTATTTAGGTATCTTGTGATCATAACTCAGTCAGGTGTAAAAACTAAAAAAGGCAAGCCAGGAAAAAGCTTCAGATGTTGCCTTCCTCGGCAAAAGAAAAAGAAAGCCTCCTCCAGTTCCATCTACTTAACCCTATTCAGGACTTTTTTTTAGAGATTTTTTAAATATAAAATGAGAGACATTTGTCATGCATTTGGAACCACAAAAATATCAGAACTTATCAGAACATTTATTTAACGTAGTATAAAAGTCTATAATGAATACCAACAAATATTTTGCACACATTCTTTCTTTCTTTCTTTCTTTCTTTCTTTCTTTCTTTCTTTCTTTCTTTCTTTCTTTCTTTCTTTCTTTCTTTCTTTCGAAAGACCTTCTACCTATGGCAACATGAAAGTCCTGAATAGGGTTAATATACACATTAAGATGTGATCACGATGCAGGTGGAGCTGAGATAATGAGTTAAAGCCATAGATTTAGCTTTAAACGCAGGCCATAGATGCTCACCCCCTCTCGAGAAGAATAAGCTGTTCCCTGCAACGATAGTAGGTTAGATTTAGGTGACAAGTTCACACCACGATGTTCAGATGTGTCTATTTCCTGTAAGCCCTTTCAACAAACTCTGATTTTGGCCTTAGTGGGACTTTAAGGCCAAAAACCAAAATAGGTTTTAAGATTTATCAGCACCAGCATGAACATGATCTAAGTCTTCTCTGTTCATCTAATGTGTTTTGCGGGGAGCTTGGTTTAAGCTGCGGGCTGTAAAGCTGAAGGGCCTGGTTTGAGAGCTTTAAGGGGTTGGGGCCTCCCTCCCTCTGAGTCTGTCCTAAATGGCTATGTAATTGCAGGGCTGCTGGTCGTGGGCCCCCCACTGTGTGTAGATGAGAGCTTGACTGCTTCAATCCTGACCTCTTGATCCCGTCTCTCATTCTGTCTTTTTTACTCTCTCCCCTCCTTTTTTTCTGTCTATTGCCTCTTAATTTCCGCCCTGTTCTCTCTCTCATTCTCCTCGTCTCTCCCGCACACACACACACACACAAACACTGTGACACATGCACACAGAACGCAGAGATACATGTCTTTCAGTGGTAAAAAGTCAAATGTTCAGCCCAGGAGAGAGATGGACCCATGCAGGGTGACTGCGGCTGGTCTGGCAGGTTTGTTAGAGGGGGTGGGACCGAAGAAGAGCTGGTGCCGTCTCTAAAGCCTTAACAGTGACATGGAGATAAAGAGGGAAGCAGACACATGCAGCAGGGTGAAGTCATTGTCACTGCATTGGCAACCCTGTCCATCCCCATAAGTGCAGAGTGCAGTGAATATAAAAGTTATTGCACACATTTGAATATTGCACAAACAGGACTTTAGCTCAGCAAACCAAGGCTTATATCTCGAGTAAAACCATTATTCTTAGACTCAATTTTCATTGTTTACTTTTGTTTTGCACTTGTTCCGTTAGGTTTAGGCACTTAAACTAGGAAGTAATGTGGTTTAGATTCAAATATGACCCTTTCACTACATGTTTGAAGTTCTCCTCCATTATCTAGGTTACCACAGTGACAAGTGCCGCCCCATCTGATATAAGATTGGTTTGATTTAAGCAATAAAATAAATTAATGAATAAAATAAATTGAAAAGATATATTCATCTTAAATGTATTTGTAATACATCACAATTAAACAAAATGTCCTTTCCTCAGCACATTACTGAGAATGCAGTGTAGTTGTATCGGAACCTTTTATTTTCTATCAACTAATACAGGGCATTGAACAGTTAAATAGCCTTGTCACTTTATGGATCATAAAAACAGCAAGAAATTGTTTCAACAAGATGAAGATATTATTTGCCAGTCATTCTCATTTTAAACAAAAAAAACAATAATTTCAAAACTAAAAACAAAAAAATGAACATTTTTACGAACACAGTGATGTGATATTATGACTTCAATTATATCCCTGTCCTTGTTATCATTAGAGAATAACTTGTACATTGTGGAGGTCTTAAAAAAAGACAAACTCTTAAGTTTATGTGTTCGGCGGTTGACAGACAGATGGATAAACAGATGGGTCGACGGACAGCTCCGTGGTTTTGGTGACAATGAAGCAGGGGATACTTAATGTTCAGTTTCTTTTTCGTTTCTCTCTAACAATAAATCTTTGTGAGCTTATAACAGAAATGTTGCCACAATGTTGTGTTTTGCTCTCCAAAGTTCAGAGGGATTTAAAAGACGAAGCTATTAAAATTCATGCGTGCAGCTTGGCTTCACAGCAGCTGTTGACATAATTACAGAGAGAAAAAAGTGTGAAATTAATTTCAAATTTAATGTAAATTATAGTGATTGGCAGAGCTGCGCTAATCGCCATTCATGTACAAAGAAAATATGCATGCCTCGAGCTTGTGCGGGTGCACGAGGAGCAGCTCGGCTAAATAGGCCATCAGAAAATGGACAGATACAGACATGCACAAAGACAAATGTAAATTGCATGAACAAAAACACACGAGTCCTTGAGCAGCAGAAAAAAAAGTCAAGTTGCCGCAAATATACTGTAGAAAATAGCAGCACTGATGATTCTAACAGCAAAATAGTGTAAAATTGTTTTAAGATGATTATATATCAGTAGCACATAAACATACAATTGTAACACATTATATTATGATTTTAGGCTGATTTTTGAACATTACAAAGTTTAAAAAAAAAAAAATTCTAATCTCTCCTATGAAGAAATTTTGTATTATTACTGCTGCTGTGTGGAATATTTTCATTGATTATCTGTTTATATATCAGGTTGTGGATGCTTCTCACAAGGAGTGTTGACAAATACATTATATTAAGAGGCTATTTATCTAATGTCTACATCTTCTAGCTTCATGTTTATATTTTTCCTGTTTTTTGACACTATACAATAGTTTGCATTTCCTGTTTCTCTAGTGTTCTTAATTTTTCTAGTGTTGCGAACAGTAAGTTGATTGGTTCTTCTGGTCCAAAACATTTCATTGCATTGTAGAATATGTGTTAACCTACATTTGACAAATAAACAAATCTGAATTGGTTGAGCTGCAGTGTTTAGTGACAACTTACAGTGATATGATTGCTTTTTTTCCAGTAGTGAGTGGTGCACAGGGTAAGTTTAAATGCAATAATCGCTCAGAAGTTAGCAATCCTAGTCACTTCAACAATATGGAGTGTTTCCTGTTCTAGTGCTGTATGTGACGGGTCGGTGCAGGGGTTGTTGAGTTCTGACCTGACAAAGCCAGTAATAAGAGGAATGCAGAGTAATGTAACAAATAGAATTGACTTGAACCAACTGAGCCTGTGGTGTAACGACAGCACCGTTTGTTATGAAATGAAATGAAATGAAAAATACTTTATTTTTACTTTATCCTTTTTTTTTAGGTTGTTTGTTCTCGTACTCCATGCTGACAGGTTCAGGGTAGTTCACAGTCATTACAAAGATGACTAGGTCGCACAAAAAGTCATTGAAAAGAGTTGTGAAAACTGGACACATGTTCTGCCGCCATTCATCTCTATCATGTTTGTGAAAGACGACACGCGTGCACACACAACAAACACACAGTCATCATCATGCATGTGCAATCTTGCTACAGGTAATTTACAGTCAGCACATGTTTGGCAAGTTCACCAAACTGTGTGAAACTCTTATGGATGAAAACAAAGTGTGGTGAATATATTGCACCAAAAGGCTTTTTTTTTTTTCTCTGAGACTGCAGGTCAGGGACAAATGATTTGAAAACTGGGTTCTTCCTATTTTGAGACAAGACTTTCCAAATTAAAAAAAAAAATTAACAACATAAAAAATTCTGTCATGATATTCATGGCCATTAGTGCTCAGAAAGCACCCTCCCTTGTCGACAGCCTTGCGTCCTCACAACCCACTCCTTCCACCTCTCGCCGTCCTCTCCTGCCTGTCAGCTTATCAGGACCCTGGCAGACACTCTGATCACGGTTGCTCCGCTCTGCCCATGTGTTTGTTTGCTCCTTATCCCACCTCATGGCATGGCGCATGGCATAGTGTGCCTCCAGTCCCTCAGCATAACGTGCATGGGGGAGAGAGATAAAACAAACAAGAAAGAAACTTCCATGAAGATAACAGTCAGAGACGAGGGAGTCATCACTGGAGGAATCTGAATGTCCTTCCCTCAGGAGAGGAGAGGAAAAGGAGAAGAGACTGTCAGACATTTGAATGTCCCACAAAAGTTGAATTAAAGTCTCGCATTGATATTGTTGTCATAGGTGCAACAGTTAATTCTCTGAAAGCTTTCGGTGACAAACCCAATTTCTTTCTGCTTTAGTTGTAATCGCCTGCAGGTTATGATGCAGTTGAAAGCTGGCACACACAGCTGCTTGGTGATTGTAGGGAAGAGTAACTTCTTTAAAGGAATCATCCCTTTGGGGCCTGCACTACATCTGGTGCCTTTTGGCAGGAAATATTTTGTGACATGATTTCTCTTAAATTCATTATTGCCTGATGTTGCACTTTATTGTTAAAGCACTTTTCCAAGAAGGCTTTATCCTTGACGTGAGAGTTGTCAAACTGTTGCACATGTAACAGGCATTAAGGGAAAGCTCCCAGAGTTGTGCACCATTTCTGTTGATTGATTCATTTGTTTTTGTTAATGAAGTTTACCTACGTAAACATTTAACAGTTTCTGGATTTTTTTTTATACAAAACCTTTTTGCTGTCTGTTATTCTTGAGGATCAAGGTTGACTAAGAAACAATCTGATCTCACTGTGGTGAAGACGCGTTTGCATCAGCTGACATTATCTGTTTCATTCTCATTTCACCATCAGTGGTTCAATTTATCACAACATCCAGTTAAGA
Source organism: Stegastes partitus (assembly GCF_000690725.1). NCBI lineage: Eukaryota > Metazoa > Chordata > Actinopteri > Pomacentridae > Stegastes > Stegastes partitus. Next base: position 1,146,205 of record NW_007577750.1, on the reverse strand, counting down.
CAATGAACTTGTCTATATACTTGTGCAGGCTCCAGAGCGAAAATTAAGAATGTAAACACTTACACGGTACAAAATATCCAAATTGTGCTTACTGTTGGCAATACTAAGAAAATGCAAGAGTATAATGTAAACTACAAATTCATCCTGCATATTTTTACTCTTGCGCTGAGTTGTGCATGTTCTACCTTTTTGAGAGGTTTAATCCATTTTAATCCTTTTGTAGTGTCTCACTTTTTCTACATGAGACATTTTTATAAGACTTTCATGAGACCAGATTATGTTATCTCTTCCCCCTCCTCACCTGAATTTAACCTCAACGCAACCCAAGAAGCATAAATGCGATGTAGTGCTCCCCAATGGGATATTACAGGATATGTTTACTTTTTATGTTTTGGGTCCTCACACACAACTGAAAAGTACATTTTCATTTCACTGTCTAACTGTCTGAACATCTGCATGCCTTTTGATGGTTGGTCAATCCATCTGTCTGCTGATTAGTACACATCTGTCCGTCTATCCATCTGCCAGCTTTCGAAGCCAAGGTGTGGGGGACACGAGCAATATTACCATCCTTGTTATTCAGCAGTGGCGAGAGAAGACAGAAGGATGAAGAGAGTGAGACATGGAGAAAATAGGATGCATTAGATGACAACTGAGTAATATGTTTTTTTCTGGCTTTATCAGAGGAGTAGCTGCAAATCTGTCACACACACATACGTTTTGTCTTGCTATTGCTAAAGAAAAGTGAATTTGAAAGGCATCAATCAAATGTTACAAGCAAATAATGATCAAATAATGATGCTTCGTATGCATATGTGTGATGTTTATATGTTGTTTGTATGAGGTACTGATCAGTCACTGATGAGAGAATAGGATATAGTACAGCTTATAATAATCTGAATATTTTGTGTAAGGAATTAAACTTTCTCATCACAGTTTTTTCTTTCTTTCTGTCTTTCTTTTAATTTGAAGGATTGACCTGTTTTATATCCTGTCTTGACTCAAATTGGGGAAATGGTCTGCAATGTTCTGTGAAACTGCAGATGTTTGCGTAACGCCCAAATTGTCTGGCCAAGCAAACTGCCTACACTACCACTGCATTGACAATGCATGCACTGGAAGTACAAAAGTAAAAGCAGGTAAATCAGACAATCTATTCTTGGAGAGTACAAGAATGGAGAATTTGATTCTCAGGAAGTAATAGCAGATTTATTTATTTATTTAGTTTTTTCATGTTGTTCAGCCAAATAGAACAGAGAAGGTCTTCTTCTTGCTGCCAGGAGGTCACCATCACGGTTTCTGGCATGCATATGTGCTGTCTTTTCAAGATAAAGCCAGACGGAGTGAGGATTTCCCATTTTATGAATACAAATCCTCTAACTTTCCATCTCTTTCTTGTATTTGCCTCACACACCACCAACAGAGAGCAAGCTTTGAGTGGAGTTCAGGCAGAATGCTACACTTGTCTACAATGGTGCTCTGGCAGTCAGCAGCAGTCAAGAACAAAGCAGGCAGCAGACAGTCTCTTCAGTCTCATGTATCAAACCAAAAACTTGTATATTTTCTGATATTAAATTGTTTCTAGGTTTAGCTTAGCTATACATGTGTCAATAACACATGCTAAAATTGGCAACTATCACACTGAGTAATATGTCCAAATAACAACTTTATAAACTATATTGAATTGGTACAGTATTAAAAAGCCATCAAGCCATCCATCCATTGTCTTCCGCTTATCCGGGGTCGGGTCGCTTGGGCAGAAGACGGAGCAGGTTGTCCCAGACCTCCCTCCCCCCGGCGACACTTTCCAGCTCTGCCTGGGGGATCCCAAGGCGTTCCCAGGCCAGCCGAGAGTTATAATCCCTCCAGCGGGTTCTGGGTCTGCCCCAGGATCTCCTCCCAGGTGGACGTGTTCGGAAAACCTCCAGAGGAAGCCTCCCTGGAGGCATCCGAACCAGATGTCCATACCACCTCAACTGGCTCCTTTCGACGTGAAGGAGCAGCGGCTCTACTCCAAGCTCCCTCCGGATATCCGAGCTCCGCACCCTATCTCTAAGACTGAGCCCAGCCACCCTGTGGAGGAAGCTCATTTCGGCCGCTTGTATCCACGATCTCGTTCTTTCGGTCACGATCTAAAGCTCGTGACCATAGGTAAGGGTTGGGACTTAGATGGACTGGTAAATCAAGAGCTTCGCCTTGCGGCTCAGCTCTCTCTTCACCACGACGGTCCGTTACAGCGCCCGCGTTACTGCTGACGCTGCACCGAGTCGCCTGTCCACCTCACGCTCCATTTTCCCATCACTCGTGAACAAGATCCCGAGATACTTAAACCCATGGCTGTGAATGGTCAAAGCACTGATTACAACAGAAAATGTCTTAAGTTTGCCGAAGTGACTACAAAAAGTTGAGTTTCCGCTGCCACTGCACCACAACTTTCATGGCGTAACATTGCCATTTTGTTTCGCGAAATGAAAACTGTACGCAAACTTATCAGTTATATAACATATCAGTGTCCCGAACAGGTGTTTGTTCCACTACGCTAAACCGTAGAATCCTAAAGAAGAGTAAACAAAGCATTGGAAGTATTTGCAAATACTATTTGACCCAGGTGTGTTTACAGATCAATGAAGCTTAATTGGTTCTGTCAGCCAATGCTCACTTTCAGCCTATCAATTTTAATACTGAGACAATAACAACATTATGGAGCTCAATGGCTCGTATTCCTATGTGGCATTAATATCAAGATCCCTCCTCCTCTTAGCGCAAATCAATGGAGTGAGATGGCCTGTGGCTTCATTTTTCATTTTTACTATTGATTGCTGTTCTACTTTGGAGTGCACTGTCAGTCCAATTACAGAGAATTTAATTGATTTTTCCTCACAAGCTGGGTTTGACTGGATTGGTTTATGCAAAGCAGATCAAAGCGAAGTACTCCCTTGACTCCCTTCTATGTGTAAAATATAGCTCTAATGAGCAGGAAAACCCAGACACTCTCACATTTCATCCCATTGTCCCTCCTTGTCTGTCTCTCAGTTTTAAATTTCACTTTCACACACACACAGGACACACACAACAGTAGCTCGATGTAACAGTAGCAGCAGAGGTAATTATTGTAAGAAACCATCTTGATGATGCCAACAATGTCAGATGACTAATCATCTTCAGAAAACTGTAATTGTCGAGAATTATGGTGTTCGATAGTGACTCCGAACCATCCACTGTTGTATTTTTCACCCTGGGAGAGTTTAAACTTGGGCAAAGAGTTGATAATTCATACAATTATATGTGATGAATGAAGCAGGTGTCTCTTCATTTAAAAATTCCACAATGACCTTTACAGGAAGCCTCCTCTCATGAAATATACATGACTCTGAACACAATATGTCAGACAGCTAGACAAGGCTAATTAGCTGCAGGTAAATTCTGAAGGCCTCGCTCTCTCTTTTGCTTTCACACAC
>NW_007577750.1:1127044-1142737 GCF_000690725.1 Stegastes partitus | reverse complement strand
CACACACACACACACACACACACACACACACACACACACACACACACACACCAACAACACACAAACCTTGGTCAAAACACTCAGGTCTTCGGAGTCATGTGATGTTGTCTCACAGGTCTGGGATTGCTGACTTCAATACATTTTAAAATTGTTTTGGATGCCAGCAATCAGTTGCTACTGCAGCTTGAGGCTGAAGCCACTGTGGAGGCACCTTAAAGTGCAACGCCACCCACAACTGCCAGAGCGACAATCCTGCCACTTTATTTTTAATGGCATTGGCCTTGATTGTACATCTTTTGAAAGCACAAAACCTCACAGTTCAAAAGGTGTAAACACTTTTATTACACAAATACCACATCTACAATGTCAGCAGCAGCAGCAGTTCTTTACTTTGAGAGCAAAGTGATAGTTTCTAACCTTTTCTGTAAACTATAGCTGCAAATACTTGTTAAATCACTATGTGCTTCACACTGTTTTTGCTGTGAGAGTCTAAACCCTCTCCTCAGAACAACATGTTAATCACATCGCTAAAACAGCCTTCTTCAACCTCAAAAACACCTCTCCTTTTCAGCTGCAGTACCTCTCTTTCGAGCATTTATCATATCCAGATTTGATCACTACAAGTCTCCTGTACAGTGCATAATCCAAATACTCAAGAAACTTCAACACATCCAAAATTTTGCTGCTTGCCTGCTCACCCACTCCCATACCTGTGACCACATTCTTCAAACCCCACCAAAAAATCTGCTTCAAAGTCCTTCTCATAACCTACAAAGCAACCTAGCTCCCCCCTATCGGACTGACCTCCAATCTGCTGATGCCAGCCTCCTATTCCCCCCAACTATGCAAGGAACCAGACATGAGACGACAGGGCTTTCTCCATTACTATGCCCACCCTCTGGAACTCACAAAAGCATCAGAGAATCCTTCTCACTCTCAATATTCAAGAAATCCCTAAAGACACATCTTTTAATGGCAAAATTGCAATTTCCTTAATTGATCTTTTGCACTGTTGCCTACTTTGTAAAGTGTGTTTGAGTGTCTTGAAAAGGTCTATGTGAGTATCATGTATTATTATTTTTGGTTACTTTTTGGTTAAATGTTACATGATCAAACAAAATAAATAGATTTTGATCAGAAACAGTTCAAATGGAGATAAAATCCTGAGCTGAAGTTCAGGAGCAGCACCACACTTCGGTCACTCCCTTTCCTGTCCTCAGTCTTTACACACCACTCTGCCCTTCTCACATGGTCGTTCTTGCTTCTCATGCACAGAGCAAGACACCACTGATCCATGGTGCCAGTCTAAAAGTTTTAGAAAATTTATTTTTTATTTTTATTTTTTTTAAAAAAGAATTGGCATCTGAAGTAGCCAAGCATCCAGTGAAGTCAACTCATTCCCTCACCCAGAAATACTTGCCACGCTCCTACGCCACAGACAGATCTCCTGGCTACATTCCTCAACATGAAATCTCTGACTGGATCGCCGTTGGTCTTTAGAGAACTTCACCTGCTACCACGCAGACAGCAAAGCCAAACTATTTCAGTTTCTCACAAACTCCCGGAGCCTTCAACACATGATGAATCAAAAGAATTCTCTCCCTGGCAGACATCTCAGCTGTGCACCTGAGCATGACGTCACCACGCTCCCTGTCGCTCTGTCATGGTTGCCAGGTTTGCTCCATTTCTTTGCTCATTTTATCTGACATATTCCCTGCTTCACCACATCAAGCATTATCTCTGGCACCCTAGTGGCAATCCAACATTTCATTGTCTCCTCTTCTAAACAACCCTTTCCTCCTTCTCTCAGCACCAGGTTGCCAGTTCCTTCTCTCCATTCCCCATTCCCAGCAACCTCTCTTTCTCTCACTACTGACAATGAGTTGCCAACTTATTCTCGACACACAGTTTCCCGAACTTCAGTAATACTTTGATTAAACAACCAATCCCCTAAACCAGTTCAAATCTCAGCCAAGCTTCGTCTACAAATCCTTACTGGTAAACATATCAACCTAGCTGAGCTACTGCGTCTGCTGCACAACCCCACAAAACTTGACCAAGTCACTAACACTACATCATGTCTGCTGTCCTGTCTGCTCTCATCAACATCCCAGCACTGAAACATGCACTCAGAGCTCATCCAGCCTCAGAGTTGTTAGTTTCCACATCAAGCTGCCTTCATTCTGGCAGTGGAATTCCAATTTCACTACCCTCTTTACACCTTGTCAACAGTCTCGCAGAGAAGGCATTCGAGTCAAATGTCCGTACCACCTCAACTGACTCTTTTTGACATGAAGGAGCGATTCTATTACAAGCTCCCTCCAGATGACAAGCTTCTCATCCTACCGCAAAGGCCGTGCCCAGCCAACATGCAAAGGAAATCATTTCGGCTGCTTGTACCCGTGATTTCTTCTTCTTCGTTCTTCTGTCACTACGTAAAGCTCATGACCACAGGTTCGAGTTAGAATGTAGATTGAATGGTAAATGAAAAGATTTGCCCTCTGGCTCAGCTCCCTCAACGTGATAGAAGGTACAATGCCCACATTACTGCTGATGCTGCACCGAGTTTGATCTGCATCGCCATCCTACCGTACCTCTACCATATCCTATATAAGATCTTCCACCACCCTGAAGACTGCCTGGAGTATTAATTCAAACGAAGCCAATCCAATCAAGTGCGCAATCCAATGTTCCTTATGTACTTCAAACTAGATTCACACCTAATCCCTCAGAAATATTTTGTACTCCGTAAACAAAACAGAAAATCTCAGAATGCTTCATCTTCTGACTTTCTGTACATTACAGAGACCAGACAAGTGGCAAAGTTATCCTGATTCCTCCTCCACTTTGAGCAAGTCCTAATAGCACCCAGAATCCTAGCCTGTTTTCTGACCACTCTTTCGTATTGGTGCAGCTTCCAGTCCCCTTGTCAATGCAAAGGGCCTTGAGTTTTTCAGCTTCTCATCCACTCCAACCCTTAAAACTTACATTACGCCAACTCTTCATTTAATTTTTAAGGGAGGCTTTTTTAAGGGTCTGCCAGCTCAGGAGCCGACACTGATCCCTGACTAAGCCTTTCCCATACTGGAACAGCTCAACTCAGTCATCAGCAACATAATGCTCATTCACATCCAATAAACAATCAAGCTTAAAATTGATGGTGTGGTCCTTGCAAATGAAATGGAGATAAAAATCTTTTTTGCATTGTTGTCTCTTGCGTAAAGCGTATTTGAGTGTCTTGAAAAGCTCGATATAAGTATTGTCATATAAGTATGCATTGTCATAATAAAGTCTTAATTATTCCAGTAATTTTTCTTGAAAAGTATCAGCATCTTAAACCAAGTGAAGTGTGCTTCTAAAAATGTTTTTTGAATTTTCTTGAACATTTTGGTTTAAAAACAACTTTAAAAAGTCCTCACAGAGAAATGATCCTTTTTAACCTCAATTTGAATTAAATCAGCATGCTGTAGCCCAAGGACCGGCAACCTTAAACACTCAAAGACCCATTTGGACCCGTTTCCCATGGAAAAGAAAATGCCAGGCGCCATAAAACCCCTTTGACATCTAAAATGAAGATAACACTGCATATATCGTTTTTACCTTTATGCTATGTATAAAAAACTATAGTGTGTTGTGTAACTCTTCTCTTACTAAAAGACAGTTTCCACTAGGTTAAACTTCACAGAAATTAATATAAAGAAACCTAAATGATTGGGCCATAGGTTCGGCTACTTACAGGAGAATTGAAGAGAATGAGACTCGGACAAAGGTTTAAACTTGAGAAACTTCAGGCCTGTATTTTAAAAAAATAAAAAATAAAAATCGTGAATAAAATAAAATAAATATTTCAAATAGAAAATTCTTTTTGGTACCAACAATCTCTCTGTAACCCTTTTTCACAGTCAAGGATTTACGATGAAAATATTACTTGGGTGCACCCTTTCAGGTAAGGTTCAGGTAGGTCCGTATGATCAGGTAGGTTTTCGTTTTCCTTTATTTCCTCCATTTGGTTGTCTCTTTCATTTAAATTGTCACATTCCATTGAATTATCATTTTTGGTAGGATGGTCTTGTTCAGTTTGGTTGACTTGTCCAGTTTCATTGACATTTTCCGGTTCATTACAGGCTGAAGACTGTTCTTGTACACTTTCAGCACTAGGCACAGGGAAAGTTAGCAATGCTTCAGGTGGTTTGTCAGAAATGGAAGAGGACATGGGTATCCAGGTAGGTAGTGGTAAGTATTCTGACTATGAGTCATAGTCTTCCTCATTTCCCTGAACAACAGTTTGCCTTGTCTTCCGTGTAGTCTGAGACTTTTGGGTCTTTGGTAGGTATGAAATTGCAGGGGAGGAGCAAGTCTCGGTGTAACGTTCGGACTGGTCTCTCCTTCCCTTCCGGTTTAATGGTATAGACTGGTAGTTCACCTGCTTTCCTCAGAACCACATAAACTTCATCCTCCCATCTGTTTGCCAACTTATGCTTTCCTCTTAGTCTAACATTCCGTACCAGGACCCTGTCGCCTACATCAAGGGTTGACTCAACCACTTGTTTGTCGAAACGCGTCTTATTGTGCGTTTGAGGTGGCAATTTTGAAACTTTCCTCCAATCTTTGTTTTAAATCACTGACATACCGTGAGTGTGACTTCTTCTGAGTGTTAATGGGCAATCCGAATGCTAGATCAATGGGGAGCCTCGGTTGCCTCCCAAACATTAGTTCATAGGGCGAATAGCCTGTCATGTCATTTTTGGTACAATTATATGCATGTACCAGAAGTTTTACATGTTCTTTCCAATGCAACTTTTCATTGTCACTTACTGTACCAAGCATCTGAAGGAGTGTCCTATTGCATCTCTCAACGGGATTAGCTCTGGGGTGATACGGTGTTGTGCATATTTTTTTCATGCCAGTGATCTCGCACAGTTCACTTATCGTCTTTGATTCGAAATCGGGTCCCTGATCACTCAAAAGTCTTTCTGGGACACCATAATGAACAATAAGGTTTTCCCAGAGGGCCTTTGCGACAGTACGAGCTCGCTGGTTGGTTGTAGGGACAGCAACTGCAAACTTTGTAAAATAATCAGTCATGACTAATACATCCTTTGTGTTAGACTGGTCTGGCTCGATAGATAGATAATCTATGCAGACTAACTCAAGGGGCCTACTTGTCTGTATGTTCATAGGGGGGGGCGCCTTCTCAGGCCTACACTTCCGTCTGACACATTGCTCACATGCACTGATCATTTTCTCCACTGACACATGCATCTTGGGCCAATAAAACCTGGTCCTGACTAAATCAATGGTGCGATCCACTCCGAGGTGCCCCATGTTATTGTGGAGATGTCTGAGGGCCATTGATCTTAGCTCCTCGGGGAGCACGAGTTGGAGAGAGATGTTTGGACCAGTTTGTCTTTTGCGACAAAGGACTCCATTCCTAAGTTCAAGACGATTAAATTCGCGGAGCAACAAAGGGAGCTTGGGCAGTTCTGCTCTAAGACGGGGAGATGGAGTCTGACCAGTTTCTAACTGAGTTATTACAGCATTAAGAGCAGGATCTAACCTCTGTTTCTGTGTGAGCTCATCCTCTGTAAAAGATGGGACAGTAGGAAAACCATCTCCCTGTTCTACCTCAAAGTTGTCAGGGACAGCATTAGCATGTAGAGCTAGGGATTCAACCAAGGCTCAGCCTGGACAGGTAAGTGACTCTGGATCTAGATTCACAGTAGCAACTGTGTGCTTATCACAGATGGCCTGTATTACTTCTCTAGGGACTGCGCCTGTGTCATCATTGCCAAGGTGAGTAAGAACAAACTGTGTGATTCTTTCACTTTCTCTCTGTGATATAGGATCATCACCTGGACTACCATGAGAGTGTCGCATCAACATTTTGCTTACCCGCCCTGTAATGGAGTTGGAACGAAAAGGTGGACAGGGCCGAAAGCCATTGGTAACTGGTTGCAGCTAGTCTTGCAGACGTTAGAATGTATGTTAACAGGTTACTGTCCGTTACTACTGTAAAATCAGCACCATACAGGTAATCTGAGAACTTTTCGGTGACGGCCCACTTAAGGGCCAAGAACTCCAGCTTGTGGGCGGGATATTTCATTTCACTTTTTGAAAGTCCTCTGCTAGCGAAAGCTATGGCCCTCAACCCTCCATCCTGAAGTTGGTATAAGGCTGCACCAAGGCCAATGGTGCTTGCATCCGTGTGAAGGATATACGGGAGTTTGACGTCAGCAAAACCCAACACTGGGGCTGAGGTAAGCTTACAGATGATCTGTTAGAATGCCTCTTGACACTGTTGAGTCCACCTTTGACCAAATGGCTCTTTTGGATTGTGGTATACAGAGCTCTGTTGCTTTGTGGGCTTCTTCTTCCCTTTCCTGATTGGTGGATAACCGGCAGTTAGCTCATTTAAGGGCTTTACAATGTTGGAGTAGCCCTGGATGAAACGCCAGTAATACCCAGCAAAGCCCAGGAATGACCTTAGCTCTTTGAGGTTGGTTGGGACGGGCCAAGTTGTAAGGGCTTTGACTTTCTCTGTATCTGTTTCGACACCACACTCCGACACTATATGGCCAAGATACTTGACGGAGCTCTGAAAAAATTTACATTTCTCCGGTGCCAGTTTCAGTCCAAACTCTTTTAATCTCAGCAGGACTCTGTTTAAGCGCTGCTCATGTTCTTCGAGGGATGACGAGAAGATGATGAGGTCATCAATAAACACGAGAACCTCTTTAAGATTCATTGGGCCCATACACCACTCCATGAGCCTTTGAAATGTGGAGGGTGCATTGGTGATCCCCTGGGGCATCCTGTTAAACTCCCAGAACCCCAGGGGACACACAAAGGCTGTTTTCTGCTTGTCTGATTCTGACATTTCAATTTGATAGTACCCGGATTTAAGATCCAAGACCGAAAACCATTTTGATCCTGCGAGAGCCGAAAATGCTTCCTCAAGATTGGGGAGTGCGTACACATCCTTGATGGTCTGGAGGTTGAGCTTCCTGTAATCAATACATAGACGAACAGAACCATCCTTCTTTCTGACAACTACTATCGGGGAGGCGAATGGGGAGTCAGATTCCCGTATCACTCCTGCGTCGAGTAGTTCCTGGAGGTGTCTTCGTACAGTCTCTACATCATGGGGGTGTACTGGTCGTGGTCTGGACTTGAATGGGGTTTCATCACTGAGTTTTATTTGATGTTATACTTTATCTGTTTGTCCGAAATCTAGCTCATGCTGCGAAAACACTTCTGGTGTTGAGTTGAGCATTTCTGTGGCACGTTCTTTCCATTCATCAGGCAAGCTGTTTCCAAAGTCAAAGTTGATTTTTTCCGATTGAGTGGGGTCCTTTGATTGGTCAGAAGGGCTCGACACTCTCACTGTTTGTTCTTTATGTAGGATTCTAGTTATGGCATTAACATCAGCCAACACGCTGCCTGACGGAACAAAAATGTCATGATCTGTCTCATTTTTTTATCACGACTGGCAGTTCACAGGACCGTTTGGCTGGTAGATCGACAAGACCAGTCAACACGAGTAAGCCACTGGGCAATGGAGAGGCTAGGGGCTGCTCGATGATTGCACATCTCTCGGTGACTGTTTTTGGTAAGTATACTGAAGCCTCAAAAACTGTTGTCTGCCCTGCTTCCACTACAGTTGGTCGTTTACCTTTCAGCTTTGCACAGCCAAGACTACAGTTACTAGATGTTTTCTGGCGCATTTCCAGGATTTTAAGAAGCGCTCTGTAACCGTAAGAGACTGGCTCAAAGTTTGTGCTGGACTGATGAAAGTCAGCATAGAGGGAATCCAAAGTGTTTGTCCCAATTAGCAACTGCTCTTGTGCCTCAGCCCGCAGAGGAGGAATAACCAAGGCTAGCGTGTTAACATTAATGTCCGAGCCAACAAAATCTTTTGGGAAGGTGATCATTAGTTCCACATAACCCAAATATGGAACTGACTGGCCATTAGCGCCCTCGATGTCGAGAAGATCATCCAACGGATGGATGGGTGAGTATGAGAGGTACTGTTCATAAAACCTCTGGGGAACTGTTGTCACTTGTGACCCTGTATCTAAGAGACAGTTTGTTTCTTTGACAGCAATGATGACATTGGCTGTAGTTCTGGTTCCTACTAAGCCTTTTGGAAGGTTTGTTGGTGGTGTTTTGAATTCAGCACTCTTTAGAAAGGATTTTCGTGTTTCAGGACGAGAATTGTTTTCTGAAGCCCCCACTTGTCCCACACTGGAGGCTGGGTTCAGTTTAAATGGGACTCGTCATCGGCACTGTTTGAAGCTTCCCAACTGGTTTGCTTCTCTCTCAGTTGTTTTTTCTTTGTGGCGACTAAAGACGGATTTGGTTCGTTTTCACATGATGATGCAATATGGCCATCCTCACCGCAGTGAAAACAATACCATGGACGTGGTTTTGGATTGGTCTTGATAAAAGTCTGTGTGTTTGGAGCTTTCTTTTTCATTGGACGGGCCTCAACTTTGGCATTGGTTGTTTGACACTTTGGCTGCTTGGGTTGTTTTTGTCTTTGAGTTTCTGATTTCCAACTGTTAAATTGTGCACTTAAATCAGCTATTTGTTTTCTTAACACATCAAAGTCAGGTGCACTGGTACTTACTGTTTGCACATTTGACATGGTGCTTAGGATTGTTTGGAATGGGTTTGTTCCGACAAAGGTGTTGTCTCATACGGTTGACTTTTGCCGCTTGCTTGTCTTCTTCAGTCTGTAGAAGCAAGAGTAACTCTGAAAAAGAAGGTGGGTTTTCTTTTCTTTGTCCTAACTGGAGGTCACTGATGAGACTGTCCTCCCAACAGCCACGAAGGAACTGCCTTAATAACTGTTTATCAAACTCTGACGCACTGACACCTTTGCGTCGCATGGCTTTTGTCAGACAAACATGTAATCTTTGCAGATAGGCCGACGGTCTTTCTCCATCATCCTGAAGCGTGTTGATAAATCTCGCAAAGAGCTCATCGCCATCTTCCACAGCTCCATAAGCAGAATCTAATACTTTCAGGTACTTTCAGGTACTCAGAGGGTTTAGCATGTGGGCCTAAATAATGGCATATCTTATCTAAATGCTTCGTGATATCTGTCGCAGGTGGTAACAGGCTATCGAGTATTCTCTGAGTGCAGTTCAAGTCAGAAACGGCTGGGTCACTTATGAGGACTTCAACACTTGTGCGCCACGTCTCATAATCTGCTTCGTTGTTTGTTTGACGGATGCTTCCAGAGAAGGCTCTAAATTGACTTGGCATGGGCAAGTGTGAAGGCATTTCACCACTGCGTACTACATGTTCAACCACTACCCGTTGGACAGTTGGTGGGTTAAGATCCAGCATGGGGTTGGGTTGTATCGGCACTTCAAGATTGATCAGGTTTTGTTTTCGGATTGGTATCGGAGAAGAATCAGCAAGAAATGGATCAGGGGAATGGTCACACTGCGCATGTGAGTCTGTTTCAGTGCTATTAGTAGGCAGAGACATTTGAGGCTGAGAAGATTGAGAGGACATAGTTAGCTTAGCTAACTCTTCTTTGAACATATCCTCAAGTGAGTGTCCGCTCAGGTTGGCCATTTCTGATAGCTGTTTCACATATGCTCTGGCGACATTTCTTGCATTTGCTGCATACACCTCAGATAGACTCTTGATTTCATATGTGATTTCAGGTTGAACAGAGCTTTGGAAGCTTATTGGCAAAAGTGGACTTAATGTATTCATTGCGCTAGCATGACTGAACTCTGCTATCATCTGCTGGTGAAACTCTGACTGTGGATCATCTATGCGGATGTGGCGGTTAATAGAGCCATGTTTCAAAAGGTAAGAGGCAACTTCTTCGTCAGTATCATTGTTGGCAAGTCCTTTTATAATTACCGAGTTAGGGATTTTAACTGACTCTATAGTTACAATTTCCATTTTCTCCTTAGTTTTTTATTGTTCTTATTGTTGTAATGTTTAACAAAATGAGTTTCATGCAATTCACAATATCTCCTCCTGGCTGGCTCGCCAATTGTAACTCTTCTTTTACTAAAAGACAGTTTCCACTAGGTTAAACTTCACAGAAATTAATATAAAGAAACCTAAATGATTGGGCGATAGGTTCGGCTACTTACAGGAGAATTGAAGAGAATGAGACTTTAAACTTGAGACACTTCAGGCCTGTATTTAAAAAAATAAAAAATAAAAAATCGTGAATAAAATAAAATAAATATTTCAAATAGAAAATTCTTTTTGGTACCAACAATCTCTCTGTAACCCTTTTTCACAGTCAAGTATTCACGCTGAAAATATTACTTGGGTGCACCCTTTTTAAATCTACAATTCAGGCTTAATCCAAAATGAGAATTGCAAAATAGAATTCACAACACATGGATCACATCATTTCACAGCAACAAGACCCTTGAATTGAAATAGTTTTCCACGAGCCCACACCAAGTACACTTCCTCCAGTGAGTGAAGGTGAGTATAGTCCTTAAAAGTCCTTAAAAGTTCCAAATAAAATGTCCAAAAGTCCCAGTAGTGTGTGTGTGTGTGTGTGTGTGTGTGTGTGTGTGTGTATAAGAGGGGCAAGTATATTATGGTGGGGAAGGGTCTTTTGTTGTTGCTGTCGCTGGCCTACCACACTGCACCGTGAAGTGGAAGAAGGCTTCAACCAGTTCGTCCACAGGATTGGCTCGCCATCAACATTTAATCCACCCAGCAAAACGGGGGGGACACAAAAAAACCTGACCGATCTCACAAGGGAACAAGGCAGAAACACACGATAGCGCTGCCTGGAAACTTTGAATCTCTCTCAGCTTTTTCTATGAATCTCCGTCTTCGCTTTCAGCCTGCTCAGAGCTCGCGGCGAAAAGAGGGAGAGAAAGGCCCGCTTCCTGAGCTGGAGGTGGAGGGCGGGACAATGCGCCGTTTTGCAGCAGCTCATTGGCTAAGAGCCGTGCAGCTCATTGGCCAAGAGCCATGCATGCTCTTAACCCTTAAATTGCTGAATCTATTTATCAGGGCAAAATGTAACAGCTAAGATGAACTACATCACATTTACTGAAGCTTTTATGCCGTTGATCATAACCATATTTATATGTGGGTTACAGTTGCGTTTATGAAATCAGTGAACTGCTTCAGAGAAAACGAAATTTTATTTTTGCATGCAACAAAAACATTTTGAACTCCAAAAAGAAAAAAAAGACGCTGGGTTGAAGGTTACTTTCAAATAAAATACTCAGTGTCTATTTGAATTCTCCTTGTATTTATGAAATATAAAGCAGATCTTAAATTATTCACCTGCAGCAAAGTAAAATTGCCATCTCGCTGTCCTGCTGACTGCAGCTGGGACTGCTGCTCCAGACTGCTGACCGCCTGTGAGTGCTTTGGGACGGGGAGGAGCTCACGGCAGCACCCACTGCTTGCTGAGGACAGTAACTGCAGAACAATATGTGTTGTCACGTCAGAGTCTCCAAAATACCAGAAAAGTCTTCAATAACACCAGAAAGATTTGTCGCTATTTGCTTTTGACAAAAAAAGTCACCAAGAGGATTTGGAAAGTTGCCAGATTTAGGAAGAAAGTCATCAAGTTGGCAACAGTGCGTGTGCTGGCGGGTGTCCCACATTGGCGGTTGTGACGCATATTTTGAGCGACAAAATAATTAAACATGTTTTTTTTTTATGTTACAAGTTCACAAAAATCTTCAAATTTATAATTAAATTTTAAAAAATAGGGCTACAAGGTGGCTTGGTGGTTAGCACCGTTGCCTCGTAGCAAAGAAGGTCGCCGGTTCGCACCCCAGAGAGGACACACTTGCAAGGAGTTTACATGTTCTCCCCATGCAGCGTCGGTTGTCCTCCCACACGGTCCGAAAACATGTTGTGGTTAACTGGTGATTCTAAATTGTCCATAGGTGTGAATGTGAGTGTGCTTGGTAAGTGTAGCCCTGCGATACACTGGCGACCTGTCCAGGGTGTCCCCTGCCTTCGCCTTAAGTCAGCTGGGATATGCTCCAGCCCCCCGCGACCCTGGTTAGGATTAAGCAGTGTATAGATAATGGATAATGGATGGATTTTAAAAACTAACAAGCTAAAATAAAATACATTTAAATTAAAATACTCATTATTTATTTTCCAAAGCCACAAGGAGCCGCAGCAGAAGTATGAAAGAGCCACATGCGGCTCCGGAGCCGTGGGTTGCTGACCCCTAGATGTAGCCTGTTAATTAGTGAGTGTTAGAGGTGTTGGCAGGCAGATATTGTTACATTACCTTGCAGAAACACACTTGTGTTTCCTCCTGTTTCCAGAGTTTATGCAGAGCTATGCGAACTGGCTGGTGGCCAAAGTTTTATATTCATGAGACAGATAAGAGGATGGTATCAATCCTCTCATCTAAATGTTGGCAAGAATAAGCACATTTCCTGACATGTCAAAATATTGCTTCACATGCTGAGTGAGATGGAGAGTGAAAATAATATAATGATAACAATAAAGGTGCTGTTCAGTCACAACGGGAGATTCCTACAGTGGTCAGAGATGTAACTCACCTAATTTCCAGTTTAATTTTTATTTACTGGAGATCAGTAGGCTAATATTTAATGTATGAGTCTTTAGGCATCTGTTAGTGTGTGTGTTTGTTTGGTTCCCATAGAGCAGTGGAAATGTGTTGCGTTATAGGTGTCTATCGCTTGTCTCCTCACTTAAATCTCTACTTTCACATTCCTGGAGGCTGGTATTGGAGCTAACACCCCTCCTCTTTGCACCTTTGCACAGCCTGTGTGTGTTTGTGTGTGCGTGTGTGCATGCGTGGGTGGGTTGGTGGGTGGGAGTCGGAGATGGTGCTGTCTTCTATTACTCTGGGTGCCCCCTTGCTGAGCTGTCATCACGCCCTGGCACCGGGTACACAGAACAGCTGCAGGGGAACCACTCTGCAGGGAACCTTCGTTTCCATCTGTCTCCAATTCACAGTGGCACCTATTTAGAGCAGCTCAGCGGCTGTGCATGCCACGAGCCACAAGAGAGAAGAAGAGGGCATAGGGGGGTCAAGAGAAATGGGCATCATGTTTGAGTTTAGGGCAAAAAGATTATGGGCTTTTATTTTTGACTCAGGCATAATAGGCCTATCATGTACGACAATTGTATTAATACATCAGCCTCAGTTAAACATTTTGCATTTTTTAGTTAATTTGTGCTGTAATCAGTTTTGTCATCAAATGTCAGGTGTATTTTTTTAAGACATGAAAGAAATGTTCATTTAACAGATAAAAGAAAAACACAATCCAAACATAGCGCTTTATGCTTTGATGCAGTCAAACAGCCAACCTAAAAACATCTGAAAACACGTGTATTATGAACAATATCACCTGCAACCCCATTCCCCCCATATCAGTGTAATATCTCTCCCCATCTGTGTGTGTGTGCGTGCATGTGTCACAATGTGTGTCCAGCATGAGCATATACAGTGTGTTATTCCTGAGCTCGCGTCTGCGTGAGTGTGAGGCTCGGCTTAATTTAGCAGGTGTGCTTTGACAGTTCTTGAATGAGTGCCAAGTCTGCTGCAAGAAGGATAAGAAAGAGGAGCGCTCAATGTGCATCTGTGTGGAGCTCGACTGTGACAGATGGGGACGGTTTAACTTATAGAGTTCTGTTAAGATCTGGAGGTTTTTCCTGAAGCTGTCTGTGCCAAACAGGTGTGTATTCTAAAAACACCACAGAGAGAAAAGGTGAACAAGCCTCGACTGACTTATTTGTCTGGTAGTGGTGTTTCCAATGATAGAAGGAGGTTGCCAGTGTATACTCAGTCTTCCCCCCCCTTCTCACTTTGTGTGAGTGTAAAATCATTGTAGTTATTCCCTTTGGACTATATGCTAGCCTACAGTATTCTCATTCATCCTTTCTCACTGTTGGCAAAAGTGAAACAAAGCCCCTATGAACAGTTTACTGTGAAATGAGGCTTTATTGTTTACTCTGAAATGAGATTTCGGTATAAAAAGTTTAGCATTAAAGTTCTGGCAACTGCAACATCAATTTATTTAGATCATCCAAGCATAAGCACAACAAAGAATTTTAGCTTCAGGTACTGCTCTTACCAGCAGCGTCTTCAGAGTGTACAAGATAATAATTACAAATATTTAAGATGTGAATTTATCAAGTAAGGTTAGTTTATTTCAGTGATATTGAGAATATACTGTAAGTCAGCACTTGCAAGGTTCCATCATTCTATTACTTTCAAGCTTTTGCATTGTTGTGTTTTCTGTTTCTGTGTAAAATCAAGCTGTGTTAGTTAGTTAGTTAGTTGTATTTTTTTGCAATTCTGTATATGCTGGCCCAAAATGCTATGAGGATAGCACAGAGTTGAAAAGTTCAGGCAGTTAGTAGTGTCCAGGTGTCTCACAGGCAGGCAAGACGCTTCACCATATGTCTGCTCTCACCACCAGACGCCAGCCGTCCCAGCTACTGACTTTCACATGCTTTACTTGTGCTGCACAAGGTGAAAAGTTGCATCCTGTCTAAGCCCTGCCCAACATGCTGAAAGAACACTGTTTTCACCTCACATTCAGAGAGCAGAGAAACTTGTTCGGTCAGCGCAAGGAAATTGTGCTGTCATTACAAAAAGACAATCAATAACCCCGGCGAGAAAACAAGGAGTGGCAGATTTGTGTGCGTTTCCTCTGGATTCCTGATATACCAAAAAAGTTGCAGATTATTTTGCTTCTCTCCTGCATGCTGATTGGAGTTTTAAAGAGGTAATGAAGTCCCGGTGTGTCCTCCTGCTGGGTTCGTATTTGGTGAGGGGTGCCTGTGTGTCGCTGATAGAGGGATCTCTCTGACACGGCTGCTCTGGCCCACCGCATCTGGGAGCCAGTAGCAGCAGCCGCTGGGGGGAGATAAGGCGAGGCTAGCCGCTCGCCTGTGACTCACGTTTTGCCCCCCTCTGCCCTGTTCTCCTCTCCTCCTCTGCTCCTCCCTCCAACCATCTTCCCACCCATCATCCCCCTGACCTTATCTCGGGGGAGAAGGCACCACTGGGTCGCTACTGTGATAGCACCTGCCAGAACCAGAGCTGGCCTCTGGTGATTATGGGGGAACCATTATCTCTCTCTCTCTACCCAAAAACTCATTTTATACCTGCCAACATCTGAGGGGAGGAGGGGGCAAAGGAGCAAAGGCTTCTATAACAGGTAACACAGAGGAAAACTGTATGTGTGCTCACATGTGTGTCAGGAGAGTAGGTTTGGGTTGCAAAAAAATACATCCACCAAGACATCTTATGGGTTTTCTTTGCCATGTAGGATTAGAATTTAATATGGATGTGATGTTAAATGTGAAGGTGAAGATTATGTTTGATGGTTGATCATCTGTTTTCAGCCTGCTATTACATTATGTCTATATAACCTGCCATATGGGCAAAATGTTTTATGGAAGGGTTACATCATGATCACAAAGTGGATTTCCAAGTTGAGTGAAGGTTAAGTAACTTTCATTAAATCGGATGTTGTGGGAGAAATTATGTTCTGTTTGATGCCGTGTTGGATATACGTGAAAAATTATTTTAATTTTAAATTTCGAGTTTATACGGGGCTTAGCACGAGTTCAGTCACTTCATTCCTAAATTCCGAAATCTGTTGCTTTTACTCTGCCATTATTTGCTCCCTTTGATTAGTTCAGCTACTCATCTTTGCTCTTTTCTCACATAATCCC
>NW_007577750.1:1122071-1126962 GCF_000690725.1 Stegastes partitus | reverse complement strand
TCTTGTCCATTCACGAGTCAGTGTGTTACTAATTTTTACCCCCTTCCTTTTCTGACTTTCTGACACTTACTAACTTATTTTTCCTTTATATCTCATTGTATAGTATTGGCAAATCTGTGAAGAGCATCCATTCTCAAGCTGTCATATCACCTCCTGGCTCTCACAGCACTACATATCCTGCAGTAAGCATCTGTTTTTGTTTTAATTTTGCGAACTACTGTGCTTACAGGACTCTTCCACTAAACCCCTAAAAAAAATTCCATGCCAAAATGTAATCAGTTGCTCAGGGAAATCCGCTCCTAAATGAACTGTAATTGAAATGCACTTTGATTTCACTATTATTGACTTTAATATAAAATGAATGCTCTACATATGAACTTGTAAATGTGGGAAATCCCAATGGTTTAACTGGTAAAAAAAAAAATGTAAAAAACACCTACATTTCCTGAGCTGTGCACACTGTGGGTTTATAGCGAAATCACAACTCTCTCTCTCTATATGTCTTTGTCCACCCCCCGCCTCCCCTCTATGCCCAAAGATGGCGAAAGCAACATGAGTTTCTCTCACTTCCTCTCCTCTGATGACCATCTGTGTGTTGGTTTCAGCCAGGCGCTTGGCACATCTGTGTACTCACATCCCCTCTCACTTCTCTCATCCTCACACTACTTACCCCAACAAAAACGTGTGGCATTGTGTGTGTGTGTGTGTGTGTGTGTGTGTGTGTGTGCAGCAGTGAGGAGTATTTGTTGTCACATGCGCACAGACCACTCCATCAGGGTTTGGGTTTAATGAGTCCTGGGGGGTCAGAGGTCAAGGAGGTGACGGCTACAATGTGGCTAGGGTTTCACATGAGAGCCACTTTCAGCTGTTCCAGCTTAGTGAAGTTTACTGTGGCATCTTTGATTCCAAATGTGTGACAGCAATGTGTCAGCATATGTCTTTTCCCGGAACAGGCAAAGTCCTACATGTTGTCACCCATGTGGTGGAGTGTAATGGGAGATGGAAATTTACATGACAAGTGTCATTGAAAACCTGCCATGACATGATCTTTTATCAAACTGATCACACAAAATTGATAAAACATGCATGCTCAATGGACAAGACATTACACAGCAAATTTTATTTCATAACCATGAATAGTATACTGTTTATCAAAATGAAATGACTTCTTCAAAGAAACTACCTTGTTCCCTAATTCTTGTGCATATCATTGGAAAATTCTTCAAGGGGAAAACCCTCAGTTTATCCAGAATGCATGAAAAGAGAAGTAAACATGAAGTTAGTGAGAATCTACATCAAACTTGTGGAGATGTGAATTCTGGTAATGATTTGTCAAAAAACATATATGACTAAGTTTTTAATGCTGAGAAGGTTTTTCAATTTTGTTGCAGAAGACAGCTTTGGTTTTTTCTTGTGGTTTGCCACTATTAGTGTTGATATTTATTTATTTTTTTTATCTATGTATTTAATTCTGAAATAAGAATTTTACAAAAAGCGCATCATGGTCAATAAGTGGGCAAGCCAGGTTGAATTAATGGCCAGCTTTGCAGTGTGGCTGTTTTAGCTAATTGTTTTGAATTTTCAGCTTTCGGGTATCGTAAAAGATTGAGCGTAACAGATTTAATCTTTTGTACTAAATAAAAACTCAAGATAAATATTTTCACAAAGAAAATTTGAACAAGCTTCCTGTCCAATATAAATGGCTGAGAGTCAAAGAAACTGATGAAATCAAACAAATATGTTTAATCTGTAGCCAAAGCATCTTCATCGTTCCAACAATTGACACAGCACAGAAGGTACTTTTTCTAACATTGTTCTACTGGTTTCCTGAAATTTTAAACTGACAAGTTTGAAACACAGTTTATTGCAATGGAATTGTATGCACAGGGTCATTTGAAATAGATGACATAACAGTACGTGAGAAGATTTACATCATATTATTGCTGTGATTAGCTTCTGTGTAGATTTTGGCCAACTTGCACATGCAATCGACATTTATTGTCATTCCTTTGTTCAACTCCAACGCCATTGACTAGAGATCTCATTCGCTGTGCCGCTTGTTGCACTTTTTTGTGAACTGTCATGCAAAAACAAACAAAACAAACAAAAGACAGTAAAATACAAAAAGCCTACATACAGTTAGCTTGACATCAGGAGACAAGTTACAATCACATAAACCCAAAAGGATGAACAGGAAGGATGTGTTTGAGGATATTGGACAACAGAAAGCCTCAATATGGCCAGTAGGCAAGGTGCACAGAAGCAAAAGAGGGGCAACCTAGAACAGAGGATGCGAGAAGGGAAGGAGTGGCTGTTGGCCGACACAGCTGGTTCCTGACAGAGGAAGCCCAGACGGAGGCCTGGGTCCTGCTGCCTGCTGCT
This sequence comes from Stegastes partitus, assembly GCF_000690725.1. Classification (NCBI taxonomy): domain Eukaryota; kingdom Metazoa; phylum Chordata; class Actinopteri; family Pomacentridae; genus Stegastes; species Stegastes partitus. The sequence goes on along the minus strand of NW_007577750.1, from coordinate 1,124,580 downwards.
GTCTGCTGCTATCACCGCAAGCAACATTGCTGCCTGGCCTCCCCAGGGCCTGCAGCCCTGCAACACAGGAAAAAAAAACTGTAACATACTTCTCTTTTGAGCTGCGGCGGCGGCAGGCAGGGCAGGAGGAGGGTTCAGATGAGCGCACAACCCCTCAACCAGAGCCACAAGACAAGCTGACCTGCCACTGACACTCACTCACACATGCACCCTTGATTGCCTCCAACGCACTCTGCTGGAAAGGCGAGAAGAGATATCAAGAAGACTGGGCCTAGTGAAAAGAAGAAAGAACAGGAGATTTCCATGCAAGATGTGCCATGTTTTCTTAAAGGGGGCTGCTGAAGAGACTTATGGCTTTAGCAGAGAGACTTGTGGGTATTAACATCCAACCATCATACATATTTCTGATGCAAAGTGAAGAAAAAACATCACAAGATTCCAGGAACAATACAACCAAGATAGAAGACTTCAGTGGGGATGTGAAAGGAAGACGAATGAATACCTCTGGCTGTTTCTTCTCATTTTACCATTTGGAACTTTAAGTGCAGCTACGTCCTTGTCCTTGGATGGCAGTTCAGTGGGTCACATAATGATCTACTGGGGCCTCAGAGGCAAAGTTGGCAAAAAAAATCTGATCAAAAACATGGAAAGCCTGAAGCATACTTAATGATAGACAGCCTTCAGCAGGAAAACCTAAAAGTTTACAGTGAATTTTAGATCCAACTACCCTGTTGCTGCTACCCTTCTTGAACCTCCAGAATTTTATGCAGTGTGTCTCTTAAGCTACAAGTCCTTCACCTCACAAAGAACATGTCCGCTGAGGTCACTTTGGAGCGCCAGAAGAAGACCGACCCGAGAGCCAAGCCCACGTCTGCTCCAGCGGTCCCTCCGCGTGTCCCCACGGTCGCCCTGATCAGTCACAGAGAGCTGAGGGATAAACATGCTGCCCACAGACTCCAGCCCAGGAGCCTCGATCACAACCTGGCAGCCAGCAGCCATTACAGATGTAGCGAAGGTAGGAGCTTGTGATCTTGCAGGACCTGTTTTTATGAAATCTTTTGGCAGTGTGTTGACCGTGATGAGTGATGGAGGGTCCCGCAGCTGTCAGGTCTGCTCATTAAGTAGACGTGATTGACAGATAATCAGTTTGTGTTGACTTTGCTCCGCGTGCTGTAAGGGCAATGTGAGGTTTCTTCATCTCACTGGTAGACCTGTTATTGAATGACTGAAGCAAGGGGTTTTAAGGTTAGGATGACATCAAGCAATATCATCTTAATGGCTTCTTCTTGGCTGGAATTATTTTGTTGTGAATTTCACAAATTCAAGATAGAATTAAATCATGGCATCAGGCTTAAATTGCCCTCTAACTGCATTTATTTATTTTTTTCCTCAACAGCATGCGCTTATTGTCATGTCTTCATATGGGCTGTCAAGCGCAAATAAACCTGTCATTATTGTTAACAAGCCCAGTGGAGCGCATTTGTCCTGTGGCACTGGATAGAAAGGGAAAGAGGTTTTTAGAGCATTGGGTGGGTGGGGGGGTCTTCCTCTGGGCTTTCCCCATACAGCTGCAGGGAACAGTGCAAGATTTTGGAGTTTCAGTGTTCAGCTTCAATGGCTTCATAATACACACGCAGGTCAATAAGGGTGAATGACAGAAGGAAAACTTTAAGGGAGTATTTTGCAGGTAGATGAGGGATACTTAAAAGACATCCAGGCGGAGAAAAAAAAGGGAAATAATGTAATTGATTCATAAAGAAGTGAAAACACTGAAGCAGTGCCTTTAGGTAAAAATTAAAACCTTCGCTTAAATCAGCAAAGGGTTTGAGGAGAGAGATGCATTAAGAATCAGACATTAAAAGCCTAATTTTATAGACTCTAAATATGTAGAAATGGTAAGCCAGTGTGAGGACTAATACCCAACGTAGTGAATTACCTGCAGCGCATACCGTCTCTCGGCAGTAATGAGCTTTGTGAACGTTGCAGAGATAAGGCCTCCATAATTAGGCTTAGTCATAAGCAACCCCCCTGTAATTCTGTGATAAAAACCCAGTAGAACTCTGACGTTGACGCTCCAACCCATTCATCACAGATAAACACACGCATATGTATACGTTGAGGAAATCAAAATGTGCCATTGAGAAGTGTAAACACAGCTCTTTGTCTCAAGTAGTTTACCTGATGTAAGTGTTTGTGTGTGTGTGTGTGTGTGGGGGGGGGGACAGTCCAGCAATATGTTCACACTGTATGGAGAGGCAGCAGTAAAAGTGCGTGTCGGTGCATGTGCATGTGAGTGTTTGCGTATGTGTGTGTGAGGTGTTGCGAGCCACAGCATAGGCTTCCTGTGAGGGAGCAGATGTCGCAGAGCTCAGGCACAGCTGCGACGGGCGATAACCGCGGTGGCAAGAATATGTCGGCACGCTGGCTCTTCTCCCTGGGTCTTATCAGTCGCACACAGCATACGGACACACACACACACACACACACACACACACACACACACACGCAC
>NW_007577750.1:1115871-1120331 GCF_000690725.1 Stegastes partitus | reverse complement strand
CAGTACCTTTCACCTAAACCAAATGGCCTGGGGTCCAAAAGGCCCCAAATGTCCTGAATAGGGTTAAATCCTCCTGGATAATCAGTCTCATTACTCATACTTTTTTGGAAGCGGGGCTATAAATACATACTTATAATAAAAGAATTTCGATAAAATTTTATTGTGATCAGGCGGCATTATCTGTGTTCTCCTTGCTCACTCACAAAAAAAAAGAAGCGAGATGGGCCACAAAGCAATGTATCACTTGGTTCAGAACTTAAAGTCCTTAAGCAAATGAAATATTTAGAACAAGAAAATGATTTGCAGGTTCCAGGGGGCCCATGTTTCAGTCATGTTGAATATATCTACATGTAGTGTTCTTATTTGAGTTAGTTCTGTGGCAATACAAGAAAGTCAAGTATTTTAAAGGACATTATTCAGTTCCAAGTGCATGGATTGAATTTTGAATTCCCGTCATGTCTGAATGATTCAAACAGCCGACACTTTGCTGCTCAATTGCAAACAAAATGTCAGGGGGTCTATGGGTGCAATTTGTAAAAGCAGCATTCCAGCGTGTGTGCTTGAGTGGGTGGGTCAATGATCCGTTACACCGTGCCATATTACAGAAAGACTCTCTTTCTGTCTCGTCCTCTTTCATAATATAATGCAGCAGCTTGAGGACATGCGCACATTAAAGATGTTAACGTACAAATTGAGGGATCAACATCCTCTTAAGCGCACTATCAGAGAAACACAGACTTCAAATTACAAAACTCATATATGGGGAGGACGCGTGCGGCTTAGGGGAAAATTTCTCAACACGAACCCAATCATTTCTATCAGCATTTCAATCAGCGCACCACAACTGAGTTATTTTTGTTTCATTTTGACCGAGTGAGATGTGCTCTTTTCTACTCCCCTGTCATGACTGGCTGGAACCACTATTGGTGACTTTAATGGCGGCTCCATAAGCATGTGGTCGTTTGAATGTGCACAAGAAAGCAAAGGATAGTAGAAGAGAGAAGAGCGCAGGAACACAATGGATCTAGCGTTCCTTTCAGTCGGCTCAGGGCCTTATCTCCTTTCAACACACTAGCCTGTGACTGCCACTATAGGAAAGGATTTACAATGTGAGTGGAGGAAATGCTGCAAACTTCTCTCTTTTACTCTGACACACACACACACTCACACACACACACACACACACACACACACAGAAATAATCATTTCCATAGCAGCACAATGACCAAACCTACCTCCTGTATCTCACTGAGTGCTCAACCATCCACGAGATGCTGTCGACATAACAGAGTCCAGAGCAGGGTGGGGTGTGCTTGTGAGGTGGCAGAGAGATAGAGGAACGAAAGGACGGCGAGACAAAGCTGTTTTCGTCATTAATGCCATCAAAGGGACTTCCAGTGGCAGTATTATGGTACAGAGAGTTCATTGAGGCGACTTCCCACCTTGTGTGTGTTTCATTGTGCTGTTTATCAGAGTAGCCACATGGCGTGTCAGTGCTAACCTGGTGACCGCTCAACAAAAGGCCAAATTAAGAGGAGTGAGAGGGTGTCGTACAGGGAGGCTGACAGGTTGACTGACACCGTTCCCTAGGAGAATAGCATCCTGTCAATCTTGGAGCTGTCACCTTGACAGGAATCCTTTCTTTGGATGCAACCCCCATTGCCAACCTTTCTGTCACTCAAGGCCACACAGACTCACGCATGCACACACACCTTTTCCGTTTTCAGCATTCTGCGCAGGGATCAAATAAGCCACCTATAGTAACATACTAAGGAGGCACAAGTACAGAGTCACTTGGGGCTGTAACTCTGAAAGAGAGATAAAGAAAGTGAGTTTTACACTCCATCTCTTTGAGAACTTTACTTCCACTATGGTACCTGGCACTCTGACGCTGACAGATCCAGCTGGTGAAGGTCTCTGCATCCATTTATGTCTGCAATATTGATTTTTTTTTCACTGACTGTGTGTTTTTAACCAGTTATTGTGGTTTGACGAAAAATATTGGCACCAGACCTCAGCGTACCTGAAGTTGTTCCTTCTCATTGACCATGCAGAGAACTGTTAGGCTCAATCAAACAGTGCCAGGGTTCCCCCCCACCCCCCGCTTGTTCACAGTATTTAAGTCCTCCAGTCTCCATATGAAGGTAGCGTTTGTGTTCGACGTTGGCGAGGCTGGTGAGACCAGAGTCGGGGCACAGCAGCTGTCTGTGTGTACTTTACAAGCTGGTTCTGTTTGTTCTGTAGATGCAGGAGGGGTCAGCAGGGTGTCAGCTTTGTCTTCTGTCCCCTTCCATGGCTATGTGTGTGTGCGTGTTTGTGTGTGTGTGTCTGCTGGATGGAGAGAGGTCAGGTGGGTGGGGCAGAGGGACTAACACAGCAGTGTGGACAGGTGGAGGATTCTCACTATAGAGGAGCCAGATGTACTGTACTTGCCATTTTCTCTGTCTCTCTTTGTGTATTTCTGTCTTTGTTTATCTACTTAGTGATGATGTGCATTAGTAAAAACATTACTCTGTGCAAAAGCCAAAAAAAAAAATTCTCATTTGTTCAAGAGCTAAAATGATTCATTGACATTGAAATAGTTGACGAACAGAAAATTAGTTTTTAAAAAATCTGCCACTGCTTACAGCCCATCAAAAAGAAAAGATCTGCAGCTTTTGTCTGTTTTTAAACAAAACAAATGAAGTGATTTTCAGTTTTGAACTGTTGATCAGAAAACCTGAGCAATTTGAAGACGTCCCCTTGTGCAGGGAAAATTTTGACAAGCATATTTAAATATTTTCTGACATTTTATAGACCAAAAAAGAAATTGACGAATAAAGACATCCATCCANCACACACACACATACAGACACAAATGCACACACACTCATATAGACACTCTACAATAAGGAACTGCCACCCAGCACCAGCACACCCTCGCAGCAGGCCCAGATAGAGCCAGTAAGGCAATGAGAGAGCGCGATGGAGAGAGGAAAAAAAGGAGCAAGGACTAAATCAAGGGACGTTGGTGGAAAAGGTGCTGAGAATCATTAACAAAGCCTTGGCTCATGCCTGCCGTACTATAGACTTCATAATTTTTGTGCCAATCCTAATCCTCTATAGCTATGAACAGGCTATTCTTTACAATTTTCTTCGACAAAAAGAGGCACGTCACTGGTAATAACTTTTATATGGCTGCATAAGCACACAACTTTGTCGTTTTCCTCTATCTCGGTGCATCATCAACATTGTTATCCAGGTCAAGAAAGACATCTTTGATGAATTAGTCATGTAAAATTTTTTTAAAACTTTTAGATTTAAACCTGTCATCAGTACTTTTCATCCTTATACTCAAAAATTTATGAAGTTCGAACTCAATACAGTCTCTCAAATTTGCAAAATCTGATGCATTTTGTGTATTTTGGAGTTGAAACGGTTGTAGTTTACTGCACTCACAACATGGTTTCATCTTTTTTCTCCATCTACTTAAGTGGTTTTTCGTGCAGTTTTGACATGTCACTCCATCTCAGCATTTAAGCAGATGAATAACACTACCACAACCAGAGTCACACAGTACAAAACAGCATTTTGTAATAAAACTCTACAAACTTACTGTAAATATGAAAACGTAATGTCCACTTTTTTTTCACTCATCCATTGCTTAAGGATTACATCACTGTATCTCTGTCACAGACATGAGCAAATAAATGTGGCACAGATCATCAAAAATGTGGTAAAAGATGGATGCTGATAATGATGCAAGCAGAGGTAAAGCAAATAAGGAGTGGAAGGAAAAAAAAGTGAGGGGCATGTGTGGGAGGACAGGCAAGGTGCTGATGAGATCTGTGTGTGTGTATGTGAGAAAGTGAGAGCAGTTATCCTCTTTATTTCCTCAGCACCAGCTTTGTGGTTTCTATGAGGAACAGATGTTCACAACTTGATACAGTGCCTCATCCCCCTCTACTCACTATCTCCAGTGCCAGCACCACCAACTGTCTGCGCACACACAAGCACACGCACACACATATTGTCTCTTGGGAAACAGTCATGTAGCAGTGACTTTCTCATGTGAATATATGGGCGTATTCACCTGCGCACTCAGGACTTTTTTTCTTTTTCTTTTTACTGTCCATTTCCCTCTGCGCTCAGGCTGCATATCCTGTTCTTAAGTCAACACTTGATTTAATCAGGTGTCACTTCCCCTTTGTCAGTTTGCACTTCTGTTGGTCAGATGTGACCATGTGTTCACTGCTTGTGTTCAGCCAGGATGTCTGGTCAAAGAAAATACACAGATGCATGCACTACCTTTGTACACTCAAACAGCTACGCCAGCATTGAAGTTGTTCTTAACCCTATTCAGAACTTTCATATTGCCATACATAGAAGGTCTTTCAGGGCCCATTGGACCCCGAGAAGAATATGTACAAAATATTTGTTTGTATTCATTACAGACTTTTATACTATGTTAAAAAAAAAAA
>NW_007577750.1:1111692-1113196 GCF_000690725.1 Stegastes partitus | reverse complement strand
ATATTTGCTGTTATTTGTTGTCCTTGGACTGATGTTTCCGCAACCTTAAAAATGATTAAAGCTTGAGCCACACAGTTAAACATGCAGCAGTAACAATCTAAGAATATCTCTGTTGGCAAAGATAACAGGAGCGCACAGTTTATATATTTAAAGCCAGCAACCGACTTGTATGTGCATGGGAATGAAAATGAGACAATAACAGTGCTAATGATAGTGATATAAACTATACACAATGCAATTCTTGCATCTGACTGTTTATGGCAACGCATGAACACAAAGAACAGTTTTGCATTAACTACTGGTGTAAGTTCACATGCCGGTGGACACGTTCTCTTGCACCTACTGAAGCTGCTTCTCTATTTTTTGGTTCAAGTGTTAAATAAAGTAAATAGTCTGCAGAACCCCTGTTCTCCTGATATGAGGAAACGGCGGCCCCCACGGGCAGACAGCGGTACAGCAGCTCACTCAGCTCTCATTGCATTTTGATTGGGAGCTTGATTGGTACCTGAAGTAATTAGGTGGGACGCAATTTGTTTAAACCATAGGCTGCAGTCACATCGCTTATTTAGACTCTACTTATGCTGCATGCATTTTATTGCAAGATTATTTTTTGTTTTGTTTATCTTTTTAGTGTTAAAATTTTTGTTAGAATGTAGAATATTTGGGGTTGATTGAAATTATTTTGCAGAAATGTGAGGTTTGGATTTCTTCGATTTGGATGTTTTTCAATTTAGAAAGGATTCCTTCACAATAGCTGCCAGCTCCTGCTTCTTCTGATGGTAGAGAGAGACAGAGAGAGGGAGAGGGAGAGAGAGGGAGAGAGGGGGAGAGAGAGAGGGAGAGAGAGGTTAGGAGCTCCAGATGGTGTTTAAACGCAGACAGAAGGCTACAGCGAGGACAGAGAGAGAGGAGGAGGAGGAGAGAGAGCCGCGGTTACTGCGCACAGTGGCCCGCCAGCTTCACTCATCAGTGAAGACAAAACAAGTCTGAAAATCTCAAAATTGTGAATTGACGATAGTGGGAGAGAGAGGGAGCGAGAGAGAGAGAGAGAAAAAAGAAGAAATCTTCACATATGCTCGGTTGAATTAGATTTTTCTTTTTTTTTAGGGGGGGGGGGAGAAGTGTTTTTTGTTTGTTTGTTTGTTTGTTTTGTTTTTAAAATTGTTATTATTTTAAAGACTAGTCTGAAGGCTCGACGGAGGATCGGCGGCGCGTCGGAGGAGAAAGTACCGCTCGGAGAGAAACGTGGTGGTGGAAGCAGCAGCAGTAGCAGCAGTCTGTCCGCAGGCTGGAGAACAGAATCTGTGCTTTGTTTCCCCCTAAAAAATAAAAAATAAAACAACAAGAAGGAAGATACATGTATCTCGTCGGATGTACAAGGAGTCGCTCCTGATCGCTACGGACTGCATAAAGTAAAGAAGAGGCTTTTAAAGTTGTCACAGGAGGAATAATAGACACCCTTGCAGACTAGAGGATCCGCATCATTTTTTTTTTTTTTTTTTTT
>NW_007577750.1:1102126-1111593 GCF_000690725.1 Stegastes partitus | reverse complement strand
AAAATTTTGCAGCTGAAACCCCTTCTGTGTTTCTATCTTGGAATGGTTAAAATGAGCAGAAGAGCGGATTTACAAGACTGGGACAAGTTCTAATTTTTTATTTTTTATTTATATTGTGAAACAACACAAGAAGCTTAGAAAAAAACCTCACACTTTCAAAAAAACAAAAACAAACAAACAAACAAAAAAAAGACAAGAAACCAAAGACATCAGTTTTGTTGTTTTTTTTTTTTGCTTCAGGATCCAAGAGATCTGGCTTTGATTTGATTTCTTCTTATTTTCTCGATATGACTGAGAAGAGAAATACCTCATAATTTATTAAACCTGGAAAGTCAAGACCCCCTTTGAACTCCCAAAGGAAAGTTAAACATTTTCCTGTGTTAGACTGTCGCTCTTTTCCTTTTAATTATTTTAAAGACAGAAAAAAAGGAATACCACAACAAAGCTTTATTCTTTTTCTTTCCCCCCTCCCCCTTTTCCCAAATGATGTGGACCGAGACGTTATTAAAAAAATAAAAGAAAAAAGCTGTTTCAGAAACCATTTGGTGTGGATTATCACCGCTACAGTTACCTCAGCTTGACCTCGACCTTCACAAAGTAAGTACAATCTGCACACTCGGCGGTGTTGAAGGAAATAAGGATAAAACATTTACTTTTAGTATTGGCATGAGCTTATGTATATATATATGCATTAGAGGCTTGAAAATTAAATACGTGTTTCATATTTTAAAACTTAGACTGTTGCTGTATTTCAAGTTTAAACAAGTTTGAACAATCTGCACAAACACAAGTGTTTTTGTTGCTTTGTTAGAGCTGTGTGTTAATGTGAAGGTGAAGAGTACAGCTTTCTGTAATTATGTGCACTTTTACATTCATCATTTTGCATTCTCCCGGTACTATAAGATGTTAAAAATGGGGGGGTAGCTATTTCTGCATGTGAAAACATCTCATTTTTATTTTTCATTACTATTACAATCATCATCATCATCAGGCTTTCATGTGCATTCATCTTTTATCACTTACGTATTTTTGTTGCTTAAGCAGAGAAAGCAGATTTTTAGAGTGGAGAGAGAGAGAGAGAGAGAGAGAGAGAGAGAGAGAGAGAGGTGTCATGAGTTATTTGCCCTGTGAGTCTGTCCTCCACATCAAAGTGATGTCTGAGACAAAGTGATGACACCAAATCTTTGCTCTCTATGATGGCTTTTTGGTGTCCATCTGGACTGCATGAAGGTGAAGGGAGCGAAGGGATACATTTAGACATTTACCCTGAACTGAACTGCATGGGTGCATCAAAGCAGCCTTTTGTATGATGCTGTGGTGCATCATCAGCTTTGAGAAACTTGTGGACCAGTCCTTCCTGGTGAGCACAGGGTGTGCTGATACCATTTGGTGGGGACATATAAAGAAAAAACTAGATGGAGGGAACGTTTAATAGGACTACTATGGCAACCGAATGAAATACACACAACTGAAGGCACGTTAAAAATCCTAATGGATTTATAGTAACTCTTGAGAGTGCGGAGACACTCCCTCTGAAGAAACAAGTCCAGCCAAAGGTTTCTGTGGCTCCCACTTGAACAGCCTCAGCAGCGCACTCTTCTGCATGTGAGTGCAATAGTAAAACACTCTGGCCATTTTCTCTGTAGGACACAGCCCTGTGTAATTGGCCCTGATAAATATCATCTGAATAATTGAACAGCTGATAATAGACTTGAACAATAGATGAGAGGTTGCAGAGGTGAAACCGCAGTGCAGACACCCTGCCTTACCGCACATTATACCTCCATCACCACCAGGCAAGCATCTCCTCCTCTCTCCTTCCAAACGCCAGCCGTCCCATTGCTCAGATTCGGCCGGGCCTGCTGCCTGCTAAGGCAGATGTCCCCACTTCATCATTAAGTAGCTCTCTTAAAAAGGCAGGCCATTCATTATGACCCCAGCCTGCTGAGTGTTTATTCAGTTCCCATCTACCACAGGTGCATAGATGAGACGTTCTGCTTTATATACAAGCGGAAACATACCACAGGATTTGAGGAATAGAACCAGTTTGCTTCTGAAAGCCAGCAGGGAGTCAGCAGAGAGACACATACTTAATGATGGGGTTTTGTTGGATGCATTATTATGAGCTTCATTGCTGCTGTTTCAAGCACATCATGACTGTTTTGCCACCAATGTATAAAAAGCACACGTATATTAGCTAGATTTACCTGCACATCTGGCATTTGACGGCACAAATAAACTACATGGTGGAACTCTGTGTTTGTTTTTTCATCTGGTTTCCATCATCTCAGTCTAACAGTGTAAACTGAAAAACAGGCACCCATCTATACTGCAACTAGCTGCTGTAGGATCTGGGCACAGCTTACAGTATTTACTGTATGAGTGTGTGGGCTTGTTGAGTGTGGTTTGTGCTTTGTGTGTCTGTGTGTGTGGTAATTATTGTGATCCAAATGCGGGCAGTGCAGGTGAAACTGGCTGTCTCCTAATTAATGAGCGGAGCAGATGGCCTTGGGTGGGCGGGAACTGCGAACGCACAACAAGCCGGTCAGGTGGTCAGCACAACACAGACACCTGGGCCATCACAAACAAGACAAGTCAAGCGGCTGACACAAGCCAAAGACATCGGGTCCATGTGTGCATGTGTTTACATATCTCTGTCTGTGTATGTATGGTCCTTCCTGTGAGTCAACAAACAGATGTTTACGGTGTTATATTGTTTGACCCATTAGAAGGGAGCAGTATCAACCCACAACCCCTCTTCATATGTTGTCTTCACATGTATTAGCAGCAAACTGTTGAACCGAATTTGTTAAGAGGAAATAACTGTAGAGGAAAGGGAATGAACAGTAAAAAATCTATACAGTTCATTCTTTCATTTATAATCATTTGTCTTGTGACTTTTAAGATTTTTTGGCAACTGCTTATGGGAACAAGTTTGAGGGCATTTCTGTATAGCATCAGGATGTTTAAAGTTCTTGCAATGACACAAAGTTACACAATGTGTGTGTAGTCTGTTTATTTAGCTGTTTTAATTTTTTTTTTGACTTCCTCATTATATTATCTTAACAATCAAACCTCATTTTCCACTTAAATAGCATCATATTCTTGATCAAACAGTATACCAAAACACCAAAAACAAGGTGATTCACTTGAAAGTCATTTGACATGTGTAAATATGTTTCAGGTGAAAGTGTTTCTGCGCTCTAAATTGTCTATTTATTGATGACACAAGTTGTCACTCACTATTTTTCTCTGATTGGATGATTGTTTAAAAAAAGTCACAGAGTTTTGCCTCCAGGGTGGGATTATACTTCCAAATAAGTTTAGTTTGTTTAGCAGCGAACAAATAGCACAAAAATTGCAGAAGCCGTAATTGCTGATGATAGAGGTGTTTTAATTGTTGCATTCCTGAATGTGTGTCTGTGAATGTGTTAAAGATAGAAGCAATGCACGGTCGACCGATAAACTTGGATAGATTGGAGATAAAGGGGAGTGATATAGTGAATTATGCAGCTTACTTGACTTTTATTTCTTGTTCTGGGTATCACTCGGTCCAGGACGATAAATCAACAGCAGCGTTTCGCAGAGTTGATGCTTGTAGCAGAAACACAACATGCTCACTATATAGTTTCAGTGAATGTAGTGAGATCAACGTGTAAATTTGTGTGGTTTTGTGTAAATATGGGAGCAAGTGATGAAGCAACTGTCCCTGTGCAGAGTCTCTGCAGCTTCACTGCTGTTTACTGGGAGAGACCAGTGCGGTTTTGGCTGCCTCCTGCTCCGTCTTATGTGTGTGTGTGTGTGTGTGTGTGTGTTGGTCTGCTCTGCCCTGGTCTGTTCCACATGTGTTTGACATTACTGTGACAAGGCTGCCCAGCCTCTCTGGGGAGATGGAGAATGTCAGAGACTAGAGCAGAGATACAAGCAGCTTCCCAACATCTGATGGAATGAGAAACACACTCGCTGGATGACTGGCCTGCTGACGCCACAGCGTGGGAGCAGAGCAGAGGGTAGAGGCCAAGTAAAACCCCAAATGTGTGTTTGAAATATCACTCTTTCTTCCAGTTCCCTGTTCTCTCCCCTACTCGTGCACATATCCATTCACATTCTTAAGATTAAAAACACAGGACACAGACACTGTCACTGTTTCTTTGCTGCTAGTAATAACACTGCTTTCAATGAGTCAATTATTTTCTCCAGACTTTCAATATGGAGCAGACGAAATGCTCAAATTACCTTATATGTGACATTCAAGGGTGAAACCTCGTCATTTATGACTGATTATTTCGGAAAATGATTTGTTGAATTGACTCTTCATTTAGCTAAAGTTCATCAACATATGCAACATTAACAAATTGCACCTCAATTACATATTTCTAAAGGGAGGCACACTTCCAACTAGCAGAAACGCTCAGTCATGAATGGCGTTGCAAACATCGCTGTAACATCGGTGAATTCACATGTACAGCTGAATTGCTGACAGCTACAGGAAAGACAAAAACTCTTCCTCCTCCCTCCTTCCTTGTCTTGTCCCGATTCCACCTCCTACTCTTCCTCCTCACCTTTTCTTCCTCACTTGCACACTGACCCCTCACCTTCTGTTGACCTTCTTCTCTTCCTTGTCCCATTCTCTCCCTACTGCACCTTCCCACCTCCCACCTCTCTGGCTTCATGGTAGGAAGTGTGCTTAGATCTGAGTCAGACAGAGGAAACAGCTGGGCTAATCTACAGTAGCACTGAGCTTGGTTTCAATCACGCCAAGTGGACAGGCCAACAGAGAAAATGGGAAGTTCATATCGCTGCCGTTACCTGATATAATGAATCCCTCCCTTTCCTTCTGCCCCACACCAAGGCCTTTATCACAGGCGAGGAGTAAACAAGCACAAAGGAACACAGGCTGAAGTTATTAAGGCCTCCACTCCAAAGCGGTTCTCTCTGGACATCTGGGGAAGTGCTGCAGCGGAGGAGCATGTAGGCACAGATTGGGAAGGAAGGCATGTCTCTTGCATTTGCTCGCTCTCTCCTTACAGTATTTGTGAAATTAAAAATGTCGTTATCTCCTGAAAACAGATCCAGTGTCACACAGATGGTTCCGTGTCTCTTCAAATGGGAGGTTGAGCCACTGACTGCCGTTGTGTTACCAGTTCAGTTAGTTGTACAGACCTTAATCTCGGCTCCAGTCTTCCTTCCTCTGCCTCTCTGCCTCTCTGTCTCTCTCTCTCTCACACCACACAGAGCGAGACAAACTCTAAACCTTCAGATAAAAGTATTGCCCATGTAAACTGCTAATTTCACGAGGAAATGGATATTTTAGCTTCTCTGAGGTATTTGAAGTATAGAGAGAGGAATGTCAGAGATTTTCTTTATATGTCAGAGAGCAGTGGTCACTTTGAGGAGTGAGTTATCGCCGGGCATTTAAAGTCATGGGCCTCAGCAGGGTATAGGGGCTGTTTTTGATGGTTTCCACTTGGTCTTTCAAGTACTACTTCAGGCAGAGATCACAGTATTAGTAAGATTCTCTAACCTGCGTGAGCTGTCATTAGGCAGAGTTCTATACATACGTTTTTAGACTTTCAGATAAACAGGAACAAATTTTAGCAAGTTTTTATAAATACATTGTACAAGACCATGTTTTTATTGGAACTCCCGACCACATTCTGGCTCTCTAAATAAAGCAAAATAAGGTATCAAAAGACTTTTTCTCAGAGGTTGTATTGTGATGAAGTTGCAAGACCACATCTGCAGTCCTGTGCTGGCAATTGTTAAGTCTGTGGCACTCCAGAATTTCATCTCATGAAATAACACTATGGTAGTAAAACAAAAGATGACGTAGTATCAAATGAACTGATATCACTTGCGAATATTTCCAAAATCTTCACAAACAAGGAAAACTACAAAATCATCTAATTTCTATTCAGAAACTTAAATCTCCCAAGGTTTCTTTTAAGCATTTTCCTGCAGCTGTAGCTAAACCTGAACCCGTAGAATTAAAAAATATGGATTATAATGAGACAGACAAGTGGATGTTTTTTTTAGTTATTGCTAATTCACTGGATGTGTTTTGACACAAGGTTATCAGACAACCATAATAGTTTGCAACGTTGTGACTGCCCACTTAAGTTAACCTTAGTTTTTACTGTTAGAAATGAGAGACACTCTAATTGACTTATTAGTTTGTGGCAAAATTCATATCTTTCGTAAAAAAAAAAAAAAAGCCCATTAAGAAATGGACCATCAACACTAAGTGAAGTTGTTTGTCTTAAATGAATCAAATTACTAATGCATTCTAATGGACTTTCTTAAATGTCTATCATTTCTGTCATAAATGGTTATGCCAGTTGTTTGCTTAATTCACCAAAGACCAATTCCTTTGTACCAGCCTTATTTACCGTCCACTTTCTTTGACCATGACATAACAGCAGGTCATCTTAATTTGCCAATTAGCTCACATTATCAGCATGTTACTGGCACAGCAGTCGCTCTCTTTCGTCGTCCACTCGCTCTGTTTTTGTGGTGGCGTCCTGTAGCCGGCTGGTGTCCCAGAGGAGTAGCTGGTATTTATTTCGGCAGCTTCCAGCATGAGCTGGCTGTAGGCTAAATGGAGAAACTGTCAAAGCTTCTCTCTAACTTGTCACATGAATGTTCTCCCTCCTCTGCCACACTCTACTTCCCAGTGGTTGGTGTGTGTATGTGTGAAACCTTCGGGGTCCTGCAGAATAATATGGAACACCCAACCCGAGCCTGGCTAATATCTGGAGCTTTTGTTACTGTGCCCGTGGGCCAAAAGAAGAGTTATGAGAGTGCTGGCAGTGCTGGAGAGCAGTTCAGCTACAGACAGTTTTGTCAGCGTTGACAGCTCCATAGTGACAGATCAGACATTTAACACTGAATGAAATTAAATACAAGACATCAAGCAGGAGAATGACTAATCTGCTGTTTGTTTTCCTACCTTAGCTGTAAGTGACAGCTCAGTGTCAGGTTTTTAATGGTGCACAAAGCATAAGAGCGAGAGACATGGGAAGAAAAATAGGCAGTCACAGTCGACGCACTCCGTTTTACGCACACAACAACAACAACAAAAAATGAGGTTCTTGCGACAAGGAAGGGTAAAGATGCTGCATTTGCCAAGGTGTGTGTGCATGTTGCCAGGGTCAAATCGAAGTCTTTTGTGCTCAATAAAACAGCAGGCAGCAGCGGTGACGTAAGAGCAAACAGCGCTGCTCTCTGCTGCAGCTGGCTAGAAAGAGGGAGAAACAGGAGAGAGGGATACAGAGAAGGAAGGAAAGAACAGGACAGCAGCTGTCAGGCCTCCATCGCACACCTGTCACACAGGAAGTGAGCGCCGGCCACTGTTTCCTGGATACACCTCCTCAAACACTGCTCCTGGAAGAAGTGGAGGGAGGACATCTGTTGTGAGAGAGAGACAGACAGGCAGCCACTAACACTGACACACCAAAAGATCAATAGTTACAGAAATTTGCTGAGGATGAAGAATAGCTGCCAAATAACACGAGAAGAAAACAAATACAGGCTTTCTCTTGCATCTCTCTTGTAGACGTATTTGCATGTGTGTGTGGGTGTGTGTGTCCAGTTTGCACAGCTAAGAGGATGTTTGTGTTATTGCAAAGTTCTGTGACAGACAGGTCACTCTGTGGCGACTCCAGCCTAACTCTCCCACAAATACAATAAGCCCTCATGCCCTAAACTTAACAGTGGGACATTCCCACGCTAGCTCCTCTCACCCACTTCTCCAACCTCAGTCCCCCCCCTCTCCCCTCTCTCTCTCTCTATCTCTCTCTCTCTCTCTCGCTCTCTCCTGTGACCAATATGAACTAATCCAGATGTAGTGTAGCTGCTCACAGATGTACGCATAACTCTTTCTACATGGCCCTACTACTTTCTCCCCTCAGCTTCTTCTCCTGCGCTACGTCCCTGCTCTCCCCAGCCTCTCTCATCACTCGGTTCACAGTCTTGGCTTCCATGTCCAGATGATCAGGACAGGAAATGATGTCACTGAGTGCTGCTGATGAGGCACTTGGAGCTATTGTCGCCTGTTTTGCTTCTCCTCCCAGCCTCCAGAGCTGCTTTGTTGTGGCTGCCGTTGGTAGAAAACCTCCTCTTTGTTTGTCAGGCTTGTCAGGCTGGGTCCTCAGGAGGCCCCCCTTGCCCTATTCCCAGGCTGCCCTTCATGCTGCCTGTATGCAATTAACAGAGTAATTAAAAGCCTGATGAGCTAATTGGTGCTGGGTGAGGCTGCAGGTGTTTGGATCGGGGAGCTTATTAATGTAAGCACGCTCACTATGAACATCCTTGACAAATTTCAGATTTTAGTTATTTGGATGTATACATTTCTGAAATTGATAGTTCTTGGACATTGATGAAGGCAGTCAATGCTAAAGACTCGAGACGATTAAAGGTAGTAATGCCATATAAATCAATTAGATTTTCAATGTTTATTATTAGATTGACAGACAGACAGTCTAACAGACAGACAGATAGAAAATCAAGGTATCTAGTAGCTCATTTAAGAAAAATAAGTAAACTAAGGCACAAAATAACTTCCAAATCATATTTGACCCAAAACCAATGGCACCTGTCTGCTAAGTCAGGCAGCAGAGCTAATGGGGTTTGGTAATGTTCAATTTCAATTAACCTTCTCTCTTTCGCTTTCTTTCTGCGCCAAACATCTGAGTCCATGCATGCCACAGGAAAAGTTTTAGGCTTTTGCAGAACTGTACTTCACCGCCTATCAACAGTGTACTGGATATTAAGATGAATTATGTCACAGCTGATGGAGCCCAGTAACTGAGCTTATCAGAAAGAAGGGAGACAAAAGAAAGTCTGATCTGATGTCAGCTCGTGGCAGCCTGAGGCTGAACTCTCAGCTGGCAAAATTAGGTGCACGGCTGACAGGATGAGGAAAAGAAGATGTAGATGAGTGGGAACAAAGGAGAGTTTTCATGTAGAGCAGAAGCTACATGTAAATTTTTCTCTTTGCTCTTGTCTGTCTGCCTGTCTGTGTCTCTTGGCCCGTTCCCAGATGTACATGCATAGTCACTTCCTCATGCATGTGTCTCTTTCTTGTCTCCTACTTCCTCTCCATATCTCTGCTCTCTCTCTCTCCCCCTCCCCGCCCCCCTCCCCTCTCGGTGGCAGCTGTGCTGGTGATGGCTATGTGCCCATGGTGCAAGCTGGCTGTGGGGTCCCAGGTGGCCCACATGACAGTTATTGATGTTCAGGTGTTCAGCTCCTCTCACACAGGGACCCTGGAGCCACACATGCACACACACAGTGACACACACGCTTACCGAGATACATGCAGAAACACAAAACACATGCATTTCATGCCAATGTAGTTCACATACATATACAGAATACATGTGAGCAGTTGTGTACTTGCACAATTATGCATCGAAACTGTGCATTGTTGCTGAGGATGTGTAGACAACACACAGACAAGCACAATA
>NW_007577750.1:1094626-1097126 GCF_000690725.1 Stegastes partitus | reverse complement strand
AGAGGGAGAAGGGAGAAGAGAAGGGGGGGATCTCAGTCAGCAGCAGCTGAGCGAGTGAACAGGTGCTACTGTATGTCTCCCAGGCCCATGAATCTCCAACAAGAAAGACAATACAAGTTTGGATTCATTTCCACTCCCTGCATTGATTTGTTTTGGTTCTTTATATGGGGCTTTTGGTTTAAGGAAACAAACGATGGCTCCCAGGTGAAAATGTCAGCGCTCTCCTCCTTAACCAGCTGTCTCCACTTTAAAAGTGTGATTTTTTTATTACTTTTTTTAAGTCGGAGAACCATCTTGATACCTGTCTCTATTTCTGTCTGTTCCACCTTTTCAAATCACAGGTAGCAGAGTGCAGAAGGTTGGAACAATGCCAGATTCACCTGCGGATGTGAAAACCCAGCCCAGGTCCACCCCACCCACTATGCCTCCTCCACCCCCGGCTGTCAGCCAAGCAACCAATCGCAATGCTTCATTCACCCCTACCACCAGTAAATCAAGTAAGGATCTTTTCTGTTTCTAAAAAGGAAATGATGTCTCCTTAAGTCAACTCCGACCTGTGATCTATATATGTAATACTACTGTCTGTGAGATACATGCTTTCCTTGGCTTCAAGATGACGGTTTTGCGCTGAAGTGTCGTGTCAGCAGGAGGTTAACCTGGCAGGTGTGAGAAAAACAATCAGCTCATAGGCGTACAGCATCATGACCCATGGATAGAACCACTCTAAGTGTTGAGTTTGAAGAAAGCTTCAGAGAAGATAACAAATACTGTGTGAGTTGGTATTGATTGAGTTGCAAATAATCCTTCTCGACAGAGCCCAGATTTAGTCATTTGTGTCAAGTGCGATTTTGGCATCCAGGTGAAACTCTACTTAACTGGAGCAACTAGTGGCATTAAGATACATATCATATAGTGTGATAGTTGCCATTGGACCATTGTTGTGTGTCAATGCCTGTCTCCCCTGTCAATTTTCAAATGTCGACAGCAAAATAAAAGCTGTGGTCTTAGAGAGAGGAGGTGACTACTTTTTTAAATTGAGTGGGAATGTTAAAGTCCAGGTTACATCCAGCTCTTATTGCAACTGTATGTTAGTAAAATTTTCTCTCTGTGTGTTAAGGACTGAATTAATTCTTACAAATAATGCATTTCTGCAACATCTCAGAATCCATCTACAACTGGCTATGCAGCCATTTGTTCCTTAGGTCAACTGTCACTTTATATGCCTGTGCAAAGGGAGGGAAATTCCAAATATGCGTTTCTTCCCTGTTCGGGTGAACAAGTGTTGAAGTCACTTGTGTGTCAGGTGTGTCCCCCCTGCAGGCATCTATGTGTGTGTCTTTGTGATGTGCGTAATGCCCTTGCTGGTGGAACAAGTGTCTTGAAGTGCATGTATGTAAGTGTGGATCGGGTGCTGTGAATGGCAAATGCGTGCGTGTGCGTGTGTGTGTGTGTGTGTTGTTTACCAGATGGTCAGGCGGCGGCCCGTACAGGGGACATCAGCCAGGATGGCGTTGCAGTGTGTAGACTACTTTCTTCCCTATATAGCAATGACAGGCCATGTTGTTTCACCTGTTGTGGCGGGCGGTCAGCAGTGTAGCTCTCTCCTTGCACCTCTCCCTCTCTCTAAAACCAGAACACAAGTGCTGCCTGTTGGGATCACATGGGTTAGTCCATATGTGTTCAGGCCTTCGATCCATGGATTAGAGCAACAAGCGTGCCTGAGAGGAGCAACCATAGGAACTGGACTAGTGAACAACTGAACTGCATAGAAACTCTGCTTTATTCAAGTATGAGGACAAGGTATAGCGTAACAGTCAACAGTCACTTACCATATCAGGCTGTAAATACATTTTAAAAAGATTAAGTTGCTGCACTGGTAATGAAATTATATTTTAAATCCTGAGTGTAAGTGCTTGCATATGCTGTTACTCATGGAACAAGTTATAAAGAAATTTGATTCCAGGTATATGCAAAGAGAGAAAATCATGTTGCATTTTGTCATCATGTTATTCCAGCACACATATAATGCATGCAAACAAACACATACAAACATACATGTACAGTATATGTTTATGTATATACTGTATGAATATATAGCGAGAAGCAGGACTGATTGAAGAAGAGCATTTTAGGGGAAAGCGTGTGTGTGACCTCCTGTGTATTACTGAGTTTGTTTGTGCCTGCTTTAAGAAGAATATGTGTGTGATTATATATGTGTATGGATGCTGTGTCTATTCTGAACCCTAAAACTGCAAATCTACTTTCAGCTGGTGGACATGTGCAGGGCCCGATTTAGCAACACACCTGCTACTGGAATAAAAGTAACACAGGCCACAGGACTATTTTTGGCACCTCTTTAACAAGTTCCTCTTATAGTTGTGTCCTAGTGAGTGAGTGAGTGAGTGAGTGAGTGAGGAGCAGGGTGGAATAGACTGATACACGGGGAGATGGAGGGGTTGGGGGGTCAAATTGTACCACTTGTGAGACAGCTGAAGTTACC
>NW_007577750.1:1046443-1094531 GCF_000690725.1 Stegastes partitus | reverse complement strand
GAGAGAGAGAGAGAGAGTTTGTGCATCAAATGCTGCAGACATGGCATCAAATGTGAGTCTATTGTGTGGTTTACTTTGCTGTATTTCATCTTAACCACACACTCCTCTGCCAGCACAATATAAGGGCTTCTGCCTTCATCATGCCCCCAGATCTGTCAGATGTCTCTCAGGCCCTTCCAAAACTACTGACCCAATTCACACTGTGTCATCCTTCTGTCTGCTTATGTACAGTGCTGAATGGGAGCAGCCACTCTCCTACATCGCTAAATGGTGCTCCGTCCACTCCCAACGGCTTTAGCAACGGGCCGGCCATGTCCTCGACGGCTTCATTGTCCAACCAACAGCTCCCACCAGCTTGCGGTGCCAGGCAACTCTGCAAGCTGAAGCGTTTCCTGACCACGCTGCAGCAGTTTGGCAACGACATATCACCCGAAATCGGAGAGAGAGTGCGCAGCCTTGTGTTGGGACTGGTGGTAAGTTTCGATCATGTAGATTTTCAACCTTTGGACCTTTCCTACAACACTGCAGACACCCACTTACAGCAGTTCAACATCCTTGTATGTTTTTTTTTTTTTTTGATAGCATAATAATAAGCGATTTGTGTATTTTGGAATAATTTACTCATTAAAATGCTTTACATATTGTAAATTTGTCCTTTTATACTGTTGTTCTTATTAACACAAGATATAAATGTAGTACGAAAAAGATTGTCATGATGATAAGATAAAGGAATATAATTTTTTAGAATTTTTGTGGCTTCTACAAATGTTTTAAAAGTTGTTCAGGTTTATTTTTTCATGACTCTTGTGTCCTCTCTTGCTCACACATTCTCTCTGTTGTCTTGGACAGAACTCCACTCTCACCATTGAAGAGTTTCACTCCAAACTTCATGAGGCCACCAACTTCCCTCTGAGGCCTTTTGTCATTCCTTTCCTAAAGGTAAATGCCTCGATTGATTTTATGTAAAATAAATGTCTTCAGTTGACGTGCACAAAACTTCATTGCTCCATATGGCCAGCACTGAGGGCAGTGTTTCTGCAGATATCTATTTCTTTCCTTTATGCTTCTTGCTATCTGCCTCAAAGCAGAATGGGTTCAAAGTGAGGTGGGATGGGAATTCCTGTCTTAACTGGAAACCTATAGGTGTATGCTGTGTAAATGCAGTCACCATCATGTTCACTGTGGGTGACTTTGAGTTATGCATGTAAATATCTGATATAAAGGGTGTGTGTGATTGTGTGTGTGAGAGTGTCAGACCTCCTGGCGTGCGATGATACTCCACATCTGGGACATTGCAGCAATAGCTGCGTTGTATCAAGCCGACAGGTCTGAGAGAGCTATTTGACAGTTACACACCCATCCACACACTCACAGACACAATACATCGAGATACAATATACACGACGGCACACCCAAGAGAAAGAGAGTGAGACGCACGGTCAAGGAATGTGTCAAGGGACCTGTCTTTTCTCATCCTGTCTCTTTATCTATCACTTTCTTTTTTTCCCCCTCACCCTAATCTGGCATTATTTCACTCTCACCCCATCTATCTATTGTTCCAGAGTTTCTAGTTCTTGTCCACTTAACACTCTTCTCTACGTTTGCATCGGTTCAATAAATCTATATCCTTCCTGCAACAACGTATTTTATTTCTAATCAGTGATGTCTGTTTTCCCCTTCTTTTCGCTGAAGGCAAACCTGCCCCTGCTGCAGAGAGAATTGCTCCACTGTGCCAGACTGGCCAAACAGACTCCAGCTCAGTATCTGGCCCAACATGAGCAGTTGCTCCTGGACGCCAATGCCAGCTCGCCCCTCGACTCCTCCGAGATCATGCTGGAGATGAATGAGCACGGCAAGAGAAGGACCCCTGACAGGTAGCATCTCTCTATTAAACACAAGAAAATGCAGACTTCAGAAGTGCACACACATTGGCAGATTCTCACACAGACTGTTAAATATGAATTATTTTGGGGTATTTCAGAATGCCAAGTGACATGGGGAGGCTATAAATCCTCTGTGCGGGAGGCGAAAGTCTGGACAGCCCTGATGCCAGACTGGCTTTGCCAGCTGTCTGGAAGGGAGGAGTGAGATAAATGCAGACTAGGAAAAGAAAAAGAGTGGCTTAGAAGTAAAAGAGAGAGAGAGCAGAGAGTGAAGCGCAGTATGTGTCCTCAACATAACCCAAACACAGAGACGAAAACAAACAGAGCTATGGCTTACTATTGTCCCGCATTTCTCCCCAGCGCTCTGCTTTATCCGGTTAAGAAGATGACACAAGAAGGAATTAACTGGCATTTCCCTTTTTTTTTTTTTGATTTCTTCCTTCTTTTCTGACGACTTCTTCACTGCTCTCATTCGCTCTGCCTTTCACTCTCTCCGACTGCCTGACCTGCGGACTCCCAGCAGCTGTCCATATGTCAGGGATGTGTCCAGATGGTTATGTGCTGACCATAACACTGAGTAGAGTGTGGGGAGGTGGGTGGGTGGTGGTGGTGGTGGTTTGGATGGGACTCAGGGTTGGAGCTGGATGTGCAATCCTACTGTAATCCGCACACCTCCGCCTCCCAACCTCTGGCTTATACACAGCAGGCGGAACTCAGCGGTAGGGGGAGCGGGGGGTTGGTTGGGGAGTTCAGCTGGGGCAGGGCCTTCGTTGTGCCAGCTGTTCCTCTGATTTGTTAGATACTACAGCCAGGGATGTGTACGAGTCTTGCCGACATGCACAAATATACACATGGATAAAAGAGAATGAGCACACGCGTGCGTGCGCGCGCGCACACACACACACACACACACACACACACACACACAAATACACATCATCTACACAAAGCAATGTTGCATTTATTCCCCTTTGATCCCCAGAATGATAAAGAGTTATTTCCATCTGAATGCCTGGCTATTGCTATCCAGCTAAACAGATTAATATCAACACTCCCATTTAAACTGCCCAGATGGCTCGAAAACACAACCTTTCACACACACACACACAGATACACACTCACTTAAAGCAGACAGACACACACGAGTGTCACTAAACATCTGCCAAATACACAGCATTCAGCCCATATTGCCCCTTAAGCCCAAGAGCAGGGCGGGAGGGAGAGGGAGAAATACTTGCAATCTAAGAGTAGGCTGAAGGATATTCAGATTAAGAGCTTGAGACACAGTTGGACTTGGTTTTGTTTGATACATATGGCGTACAGCTGTGCAAAAGCTTTGGAGAGGCACTCCCTTACTGTAACTGAACAACAAGCAGTTCTCCACAGGGATACATAGACGTGTGTGTGTGTGTGTGTGTGTGTGTGTGTGTGTGTGTGTGTGAGAGAGAGAGAGAGAGAGAGAGAGAGAGAGAGAGAGAGAGAGAGAGAGAGAGTTTTTTTAATGGTATGCCAAACACAAGCATTACTAGCTCATCAGAAACACATAGACAAACACGATTCGACATCATGAAGAGTTCCACCTCTGTCTATTTCCCTTGAATGGATTTTAAGGAAATTCTGGCCTTCATTGCGGCATGTCTTCTAAACCATGAAGTAATACACTGGCATTGTACTGTATATTTATCCTGGCAAAGCAATCTTACAGTTTTTGCATTACTCATTGTGGTCTGGTGAGGCCATAGATGGACTTGCTGAAAAAAGATGAAGCAGTCCATATAAAAGTTCATTCCCTTCCTTCGGACATCAACACAGTGTTAAAAATTAGTTTTGAAAAACTGAGGTTAGAAATGTATGGAAGCGCACTGTATTCACTGGGTAAAAAAATAAAATAGACACCCTATCGTATCTAAGTATCTTATCTAGATATCTTAACTAGATACCTTATATCACATATATGCATTTACCGTTGCGTGGGTGTGCAGTTTTCTGAGTGAAGCAGTGGCCAATGCGGCACCTTTCCTCATCTCGTAATTACGAGGTCCTGATCTCATAATTACGAGCTCTTTTCTCGTAAATACGAGATAGGGTGTCTAATTTTTTTAATTTTTTTTTTAACCCAGTGAATGCAATGCACTTCTGTAGAAATGAGCCATGCATTTAATTTTATTTTTCAAAAAATGAGGGTAGTCACGTTAGTAGCTGAACAATTTCTGATTGATTTTGCGTTCATCTGAGGTCAACGGAGGAACAGAGCTGCGCAAGGCTGCTGCACATTGACAGAAAAACACCAAATTGCTCAATAATGACATGCTTTGTTGTAGACCATAATAAACCATACATCCCACACTTCCCGTTGCTGGAAAAACACCACAGGCCTTCGTCTACGTCCAATGAGTTCAAATTTCATCCCATGGGTTTAAATTCTTCATTGAACGCTTCATTGTTTTGTTAACACAGCAATTTATTCGTGGTCTGTTTTTTCATACTGCAACGTAATGACGTTGTGAAGCGAATAGAAAATCTGTTCTCACAAAGTAGTTGCTCATTCACAAAATAGTACTGCATTAAGCCATGCCTCTATTCATCAACCTTAGCATACATTATGTATTTTAGCAGTCCATCATGTTTTAACCCACTCCCTTTCTCCTCTGCAGGACCAAAGACAGTTCAGACAGAGATGGGTTGCACCCAGAGCACCTGGCAAAGAGGCCTTGCACCATCAGCCCCAGCCAACGCTTTAGTCCCAGCACGGGTCTTCCTGCTCACCCAAATCCCAACGGTCTCTCTACACACCCTCCGAACGGCCTGCCCCACCCACCCAACCCCCAAGTTGGACCCCAGCACTATCGCTTAGAAGACATGGCCCTGGCACACCAATACAGAGACGCTTACAGACACACCGAACACCGCGACACCCGAGACAGGCACCGGCAGACAGGTAGAACATCTGTAGAGCATTGATATGATTTGATAAATCTATTTGTCCACAGTCACATATATTACACAGTTACATGGTCGAGCCTGAGTGGGCTTGTGTGTAAGTGGGCTATATGTAGAGAACAAAGGCCAGTTGTCACTCTGGTGTTATAATCCTTGTGGCAGTGTGTCTATATAAAGACCACAGCCATACATGCCCATGTGGCCAACTGTGGCAACCATATATGCCTTCCTTCTGCTTTCCCAAAAGGAAAGAGATGAATTCTTAGCCATACTCTCTCATGTCTACCGCCTCATGTCTGATTACACATGTCACCTCTTGTTAGGTTAGGAAAACTGAAAAAAATCACATTTGCACAGTGGATTTGGTGAAGCCATTTATGCTTCTTCACATATAGCATCAACTGGGCTATTTAGAAAGGCTACTGCAAAGTCTCAATCTATTATATAGATTTATAGCAGGAAAACACAATGTGCTTTACATAAACATGCACACAGCCACATGGAATGTGTACAGAAAAAAATTAAAAACAAGAAAATACAGTTTATGTACACAAAACGCAGACATGCATAGTGGGTAATCAAAAGCCTGATATCCATTAATATACAGTTGTTAAAAAAGTCTCTGATCAATAAGCAAAGTCAAGAAACAAACAAACAAAAAGCCTTCCTGACTAGATCTGTGTGTATATTAACCACGTGATGATGTGAGAATTGTATGTGACTAAAATGCAGGCTTAGAAATTGTTAACTGTAAATTGCCATCTGCACTGCGTATGACACTAAAAGAAATGTCCCGTGTGTCTTTGTTGCAGCAGTGCACGGAGCCCGTCAAGAGGAGGTGATCGATCACCGTCTTACAGATCGAGAGTGGGCAGAGGAATGGAAGCACCTTGATAACGTACGTATCAGTGTCGCGCTTGACATCAGCTCCTTCTTTCTTTCATTCATATTGAAGCAGCAGGGGGAAAAAAAAACAGCTAAGAGGTCAGCGGGTGGATAAAGTTAGTTTTGGTGCTAAAGATGGCATGCAGATGACAGCGGCAGGAACAGTTGACAGACCCAACAGCCTCCGTCCCAGCTGAGCGAGCAGTTGACGGACGGCTGACCTCAGGAGGTCTGTGTCCATGTGGTGAATTAACAACAGACAGACACCTATCTGGATTCCTGGCACCCATCTCCACGAAGAGAAAATCATGCACACACATACACCCACACATGGACAGAGAGTGAGAGAGAGAAACAGAGCCCCAGATGGAGCTCAGGACCCAGCAGAGAGCAGCTCCAGCTGGGGAGAGCAGCTGAGACAAGAGCTGCAGTCATGGAGAGAACCGGCCAGGCCTGGACCTCTGCCAAATTAGAAACACTTCACTGAAATAAATATAGCTAACTCAGAGGGGAGGGAGGCTGATGGAGAGACAGAGGGAAGGAGAGAGGGAGAGAGGGGGGGTTGCTGAATGGGAGTAATGATATGGACTGAATGTCAACCATGCTAAGCCCATTTAGTAGACCTTGCTGGGTCTGGAAAGACAGGGCACTGTGGAAAAAAGTGACACTGTTTACAAGTGTGTGTGTGTGTGTGTGTGTGTGTGTGTGTGTTGTTGTTGTAATGCTCTTAGACACTGAAATTCACTGACAAGCACACAATCCATGAACAGACAGGCAGAGGAGGTAACTCATAGGCACACGCAAGCACATACGTCTGCTAGATGGTATCTGGTGGGACAGATTAAAATAGTTTGTAGATGTACAGCTGCAAAAGTAACGATTTCTCCATAAACAAGTTTTATATGTATTAATCAAGTTGGCTTCATTTCGAAAACCTCTGCTGTGAAAAGTTTTGCTGCTTTTGTGGGACCTGAGCACATGTCTGGAAGGATGAGATTCACATTTTCAAGTAGATGAAGAACTGCCAGACTTCTCTTGTTCGTTTATCGCTTTAAGAAAATGTTTTAACCTCTCCTCCATCATTTCAATCTGCAGCTCCTGAACTGCATCATGGACATGGTAGAGAAGACACGGCGCTCTCTGACAGTGCTGCGCCGCTGCCAGGAGGCCGACCGGGAGGAGATGAATCACTGGATTCGGCGGTACAGCGACGTGGAGGAGATGAAAAAAGGTGGGAGCAACGGACAGCATTGCCTTCCTCCTCCTCCTCCTCTACCTCCTCCTCCTCCTACTCCTCACCACAACTCCTCCTCCAACACAGCTAGCAGCAGCGAGTCACTGCCCATAGGAACTTCCTCGGCTGCTGAAAGGCAGACAGGCAGACAGACAGGTAGACAAACACACACAGGGTATGTTTGGCAAAGCAAAACACTCACAGCAAGGTAGGGCTTATCTGAAATGGTGAAATACCTTAACTTTTCAATCTAAACATAAGCAGTCAGTTAGATGATCATACTTTCTGGAGATCTACCAATTTTAGCTCATTATGTGAGGAAATACAAATCTAGTTACAACATCCTGGATCTTTCAGCTGATTGCACCCTTATGTTGACAGCATGCTCATTCATAATTAAGATTTGTATTCACTTCTAACTCCTGTGTTCCCATTCCTTCCAAGAAATGGATGAGAAAGTCGATGACAGCATATTTACTGATGTTGCCACACACATAGTTTTGCATTGCTCCCAAAAATAGAACTGAAAACTATAAGGGAGACTTGGCTGGATGTGTATTCGTGCAGATCAAGAGTTTGTCGCTGCGCATGTGTCTCACTGACACTGTGTGCCTGTGTGTGTGTTGCAGAGATCCACCGAGACTTCTTACACAGGCCTCCCTCAGGATACCTGCCAGAAGAAATCTGGAGGAAAGCTGGTAAGAGCCAGGCTTCTGCCTCCTCTTTCTATTGTCTTCATGACTGACCTCACACAGACTAAGAGAACACACATATAACCACCGTCATCAGTCTTCACGGCCCTCACCCTGGCTACTACGACAGACAGAACAGAGGCCTTACAGCCGTAGGTCCATCAGGCCAGAGGACTGGAGGCCCTCTGTGTCATTAAGGCTAAATGCCCTCCATCTGTCACCACTATGAAAGGCCACTGCAGTTAAAGCTGCAGTGAAAATGCAGTCACCGGGCCTATGGTAGGCCACAGCAGCACAGCACAGGGTGGAGCTAAACGGGTCTCCTTTGTCCTGAGAAACATATCATTTACATTTCATACACAAACTTATGACTGAAGTGAATTAAATACAAACAACTTGTATATACAGGCAAAAATAGTTGATCATCACTTTTATTTTTGGCTCATTTCGTAGCCAAAGGGAAGCAGTTGGGAGTGCTGCGTTGCATGGGCCTTCCTGTACTCTGCATGTTAGATAGAGCCCATCCCAGGAGTCGTCTGGTTCAACCCTTGTTCCACCTCAGTCCCAGCACTATTATGTTGCACTCATACTCCAACACCCTGCAGAGGAAAGATGCTGCTGCTGTCGGCAAAATACTGTGCTGCATTTTCACCAGCAGAAAAAGCTCTTTTAATTGCAGTTGTTTTTCATACAGGTACTACAAGCATCCCGCTCTCCCCAGCGCTAAAGCACCTCCAAAACAAGCAGGGTGAGTAACACATCTCACTCCCAATATCTCACCTCGAGTGTCTGTGTGCCTGCATGGGTGTATGTATCTATCTCAGCTAGCCAGGTAGTCCGCCTGATGTAGCTGCAGCACCTCTTGCTTTTAATTAAAACCAGACACGTAGGTCTGGTTCAGGTTGAGAGACTGCAGTGCTTTTGAAAAATAAGATCTGAAGTGTGAAAAAGCAGACAGAAATAACGCATCTCAGGGACTTGCCAAATCCCTGTGGAATTAAAACGTTAATATTGCTGCCCTCGTGTTTTCCATTAAGTGCTAATTGCCCCAGCATCTGCTATGCAGTCTCCTTGATAAGAATTAATTAAATTTGCAAACTAATCTTACTGGTACATGCATTAGGCCAGATAATTGAGAAGCTTGGAATAATGCAGATAGTGTTTGCAGGGGAGAGAAGAAAGAAGAGAAGGAGGAGGAGGGATATAAGAAAAAGGAGTAGAAATGAAATGCAGGATAAAGGTGGAGACGGGATGGCAGGGTGAGGGGAAGTGTTGAGATAAAGTGTGACTATATGTTCACAGGATTGAAGGAATACGAACTTCTTAAGCATATGAGCGTAGGAATCAATCTCAGTCATGCACGCTAGCAGACAAACATGCGCACACGCCCATGTGCGCACACACAGCAGAGTGTGGATAAGGCTCCCCCACCGCTGCCTATCTTTTTGCACAGTAGTTTGAAACAACTGGAGTGGAGCAGCGGAGAAAAGTGACAGTTATTTATGAGTTTGCTCTCAAACAAACACTGACTGGAGGAAATGGGGAGCAGTGGAGAGAACAGTATCAGCCTCACCTCCTACTTAGTTGGTCCAACACACCTGGCAATCTGCTCATATGTGTGTCATTCGTGGCTTTATGTGTGTGCACATCTGGAGGAGCTGGAGCTGGAGGGAGAAGCATCATGTTGCAGAGGAAAATGACATTTTAGAGGAATTCATATCTTGCCACCACATTAGCATTTGATTTATAAACAGTGTATATTTGGCAACCTATTTCTCGGGCGAAAAAAGTCCTGGGAAAAATCATGTAGCGTGCGTTTGTTGTGCACTGTGAGGCCAATAATGAAAGAAATGTAATCACTCCTGCCTCTTACTGAGAAGGCACTACAGGAAGTTTCTATTTTAGACTGCCATCTGGAAAGGAGACTGCACACCTGCCTGTTGTAAAAACACAGCCTCCTCACTCATACAGATTGCTTGTGCTGGAAGAACAAAAGCCCCCTGTGATAAAAATCTACATTGTAGGAAGTCCTGGAGTGGAAATATTCATGCCCACTGCTGGGAAAATGATTAACTCTTCACTGTAAACTCAGTCAAATAATTTCTATTAAAATTATTCTTATGACAAGACGCCAATCATGCAAACAGGGAATCTCAGTATGTTAGATGAACAGCCAAGTTGGTGACATCTGCTGTTGTCAGCTCTGAAATTATTGTGACCAGACGTGTTTGAATTAATTATTGAAGTCTGGCTGTTTCACTTTTCTGGCAGAAACTCTTAAATCTTGGATGATGTACATCTGTTTGCTGAGATGCAACAAGATGGCAGCTTATAGAGCCTTAATAAAGGATGACAGAGCAGGCAGGATGGGACGATGGCCATCAGCACTTACACCTCTCCCTTGCTCTCTTTCTCTCTTTCTTTCTCTCAGAAGAGGCTGTGAATGAGGTGAAGCGACAGGCAATGTCGGAGCTGCAGAAGGCGGTGTCGGACGCTGAGAGGAAGGCTCATGAGATGATTTCCGCGGAACGCTCGAAAATGGAGAGGGCGCTGGCCGAAGCCAAGAGGCAAGCCTCCGAGGATGCACTAACAGTCATCAACCAGCAGGAAGACTCCAGTGAAGTGAGTGTCACAGACCCCCCACCCACATATCGCCTCAGTCTCCCCTAATTTGATCTTCAATTCTTTACTCAGCCCTTCGCTCATCTGCTCACTTTTTTAAGACTCTCTTGATC
The DNA here is from genome assembly GCF_000690725.1 of Stegastes partitus. Classification (NCBI taxonomy): domain Eukaryota; kingdom Metazoa; phylum Chordata; class Actinopteri; family Pomacentridae; genus Stegastes; species Stegastes partitus. The sequence continues at coordinate 1,084,162 of NW_007577750.1, read as the reverse complement.
CATCCATTGCTCTTCACTTTGTTCCCCCCCTCAACTTGGATTGTGTAATCCATACAAATGGCTTCTCTTGGTTTGCTGCTGCACCATGTTGTCATCATTATTGCAGAAGCAGTCCAGTTGTCTGTGTAAATAAAAGCAGACAGATCCAGATGGTTGGAGCAGAATGCCAGGCTGAGTTCATTACAGAGCAGTTGACCACCACCTGCTGGTAACACAAACCAGTGGCCTTGGACCAAGATTCAACTCCATAACATTAAAACCCCAAGAGAAGAAAAACAAAACAAAACAAAACAAAACAAAAAACAAACAAACAAAAAAAAAAACGAGTATCAGACACAAACACTAGATGATAAAAAAAGATTTATTTACCTTCCAACATATATTTATGAAACAAAGACTAATTATCATGGGATACAAAAGAGACTTATTTTTATCAACCTCTCCCTACTGTCTCACCAGAGCTGCTGGAACTGCGGGAGGAAGGCCAGTGAGACGTGCAGCGGCTGCAACACGGCTCGCTACTGCGGCTCCTTCTGCCAACACAAAGACTGGGAGAAGCACCACCATGTCTGTGGTCAGGGCCTGCAGGGAATGCCAGGAGGCAGCAGCGTCCCCCTCGGCAACCCCTCTTCCTCCTCGGCATCCTCCAGCGCGCCCCCCACCCACTCCGAGAGCACTCCTCCAGGACCCCTTTCCCTGGTAGGCCAGAGCAGTATTGGCGGAGGGGCTGGCAGTGGCAGTGGAAGTGTCTCCGCAAGCCCAAAAGAGAGCAGTTCCAGCAGTGCCTCTCGCTCCACAACTCCAGCTACCCCCGCCCTACTGGAAGCCACCTCTCGCTGACGTCCGACCTCTTGTCCCTTTTCCCTGCAAACTGAAGTGACAGTGCCCACACTCCACACAAAACCAAACTGAGGAATCTTCATCGCACACCGCTCCCCTTCCTCCTCCCCCTGCTTCAATCTTTATTTCCCTCTTATCCTAAGCTCTTCTGAAAATCTTCTCACTACCTTATAGCGACTACTTTTCTCACCTTCCCCCTAAAAAAAATTATTTTCTGTCTCTTTTACAACAACGGCCATGGATACAAAGATTCCAGTCTGGGGTTCACCTTAGTGTAAAGCATGAATAGTGCAGTGTCTCCTATCTCTGTAATAGAAACATATCAGATGTGTTTGCTGAGAACATGAGCTTTGCTTTGAGGATGTGCTCTCAGTAATGTAAGCACGGTGAACACAGTACACGTAAGGACGCAAGATAAGGCAGCATTGATGGGGATGACTAGGCCGAATTGGATAGGATTTCCCTTTAATTTAGCACCAATGAAAGAACATGTGCACTAAAAGTCCAAACAGTTCACTCACGTGGCACTTCTTCGACAGTGTCCCAATGGAGACAGGCAAGGAACCTAATACATTTTATCAAATGTACAAGGGAAGGGGTAAAACCAGTGATGTGATTTATTCCTCAGAAACACAGCTTAGTATTTATGAAATGTTTCTTTCTGGCTTTAACGGAAAATAAAGAAAAGTCCAAATATTCTAAATAAAGAATAATAGTGATGATGATGCTGATGCTGATGATAACAGTAATGATATGAAAATAAATTAATTTTAAACTGCTAACTACCTTGCTAGCGAGCCAAGAAAATCTACACCGGACTCACCTCTCTGTACCATTGTGAACCCAAATGAATTCAAAGATGAAAAAAATAACATGATCCAAACCTTTGTATTACACTGCCAAAGTGAGTAAGTAAGCGATAAAGTGAAGCACTCATCTTATAACCAAACGCAAAGCAACATCACCTCCTCAGCAGATAAGCCAGCCCTGAGAGGACCAGGACTGCAGAGGAGCTGCAGGACGGAACCCAGAGTCGGACATTAAAAAACAAACAAAAAAAACCCAACAACATGCCTGTGACCTGTTTTGATCCGCAGCTTCTTCCTGCAGTCTCGAGAAAAACTACAGCGATTCCTCAGAGATGGCCCAGACTAGTGAATTATGGACAATGCTGTGAACTTGCCTACAAGAAAGACTTAATGAAATGAATGGAAATCCTGCAACAGTGTGTGTGTGTGTGTTGTTTTTTTTTTTTCTTTTTTTGTGAATGGTAGAGAGGACAAAGAGAAAAAAACAGAGGAAAGGAGGAGCTACACAGCCTCAAAGGAGATGAAGATACATACACGGCAACGGAGCTGCCAAAACAAACAAACAAAAAAACCCTCAACACAAGCTTGAAAACATTGTCCAAGAAGGCATTTTGCATACTATGGAGACGTATGAGAAGATTGTTTGTAAGTTTGTTTTTTTAAAAGCTCCACAATGAGGAGATATTTCAAGGAGTTGCTCTTTATCTTTACATCCACTCCCTCCTTTTTTCCCCCCCAAAGCATGATAAACAGATGAAAGAGCCTAGTAAAGGGTGGTGTAGACTTTGTTCTCCTCTGTCTTTCTACCTCCCCTCGCCCCACACACCTCCCCCTTCTACGCTCGTCCCTCCCCCCCAACTACTTGACTCAAATCTGCCCCCTGATCCCAGCCTGCTTTGGACAGCGCCACAGAGCAGCCACGGGGGTCGGGTCAAACCTGCTTGTAGATATTGTTCCTCCTTTCATTTTTCAATAATGTCTCTTGTTGCTGATGTCCACATGTGCTGCCCTTGTGTATATCCAAGAAAGGTGGACTTTGTTTTGGATTTCGTTACCTTTCATTTCCCTCCTTTATAAGTACGGGCTGAGCAGTGAAGACAGAGCAAGGACACTTGTTTGTGAGAGGAAGCCCCACATTGTACTTATTGTTTGACTTTTTTGTATCTATATTAATGAGATGAAACCCCTCTTGTAGAATATTTTCTATTGCTCGCATTGTAAGACAGTGAGAGGACAGAGGTGCAATATGAAGAGAATTCAGCTACTGAATTGAACCTCAGCAACTGCCCATAGGGTGTCATATAATATAGATACATATAAATATATTTAAAGTAACATCAGTAACTTAATGTGAATGTACATAGTATTTAAAGAGGTCCAAAAATGTGTTTGCCAAATAACAGAAACCTTTAAAGTTTAACGTCCAGAATATGAGTTTCTCACAGTGCATTTGTTTCTCAAATTGATCAACATCTTTTTTTTCTCCTCTCTCATAAACACTTTTCTTCAATTTTCACTTTAATCAAAGTGTCATGTGACCTTAAGTGGAGGAGACTGTTGGTAACAGAGGTAAAATAGCTCCATCCTGCAGGAGGGGACTCAGCAGTGTGTGTTCGATAGAAAGGCCCAATATAGTCGATAGTTTAAATAGGGTTAGAAGTCAGTTTTAAAATTACGTCATTCACGCCAAATGTAGGAATTGTCCAACTTGACATAACATCTCTTGTGTTCTGTTTCTTACCTTTTACCTCAAGCACCACTATAGTGATCTTCTCTCTTGGTCCTCAGTCCGTATGCGTATGGAGTGTTTGCCCCCCCCCCCGGTGGTGCAGGACAAGCCGTTGCTGTAGGAATCAGTGATACACCAGTGTTAAGCTACAGTCAAGTAATTTTAATGCCCGATCTTTAAAAACGTTTCTTTCTAAAGAAAAACATGATTATTGTTTATTTGTAAAGATGCAATCTGAGCATAAGCTGAAAATCTGTCACTGGTCTATAATTATTTCCAGGCCAAAAGAGTAGCATCACATTTTTCTTTCCCACATGCTCCAGCAATAACCTATTGTAAACAACAGTCTCAAGGCCTTTAAAAACTTTGTTTTATATGGATCATAGTAAACCCTACATGATTGGCCTCATTCACACTTGGACCAAACTTGGGAAAAGAAAAAAAAAATCTGTAGTGGGAGGCATTGGAAAACTTCCTTTTTTATTCATCAACAGATATATATATATAAAGGAGATTACCAGAGACCTGCAATTCAAGTGAGATAAGCTGCAAGGTACCCCTGCATCTGTGTGCAGCGTCTATGCGTTTTACAATGACCATGTTATGATGTCGACCTCAGCCAATCTGTGTAACTTTCTCCTTCTCCTCTGACGTCTGTTTTCCTCCACTTCTACCACAGACCACGCTTCACAACTCCCATCCCCCCAACTACAACTCCTCACACTAGCTACCTCCTGTGACCATACAGCTAACCGCCAGGAGAGGTTGACCTGGACTTTGAAAAGCTGGGCTGAGAGCAGACACGGAAGCACATTCAAAAGTAACTCTGAAAATTCTTCAAAAAGAAAAAAAAAACACAAAACAAAAGAAGGAATTGTCATTACTAATGTTGTGGAAAAATATTTATTCCCACCAGACCGCACCTTTTTGATCACATCGCACTAAAAAAAAAACAACTGATTCTGCTGGAATTTAACAACAGGCACGCATATAGTCAGACTTGCATATTACCAAACTCAATACAGAATCAACCATGACATGCCATTTGTTGTCCAAAACCAATAAAAGCACAGACCAAAGTACTCCTGCATTGCCATAGTAGGCTTTGACACGGTGTGATTATAAGACCAGAAGTAATAAGGTTAGAGCTCCACTATACCACTTAACCAAAGTGTCTGGAATACACACATTCAGAGCCCAGGAGTGAAGAGCACGCTCAATGAACTGGCTGAGTTTCACATGTGTAGAATTCTTATTCAAGTAATCAAAGTGCTTGTTGTCTACATATTGAACAGTGCTTCTCCAGAAAAAACAAAAACAATAGAAGCATCTCCTTTTAAAAATCCTACTGTGTGTTCTTCCAGTTGCAAAGCCTTGCAGAGATAAAGTGAATGCATGGTGTGTGTATGTGTTTGCGTGTGTGGATGATGGTGGTGGTGTGTGTGGTTTTGTAAAATATATCTTTTGTCTGTATGCCTCTGTACAAACTACTTGAAACCTTCAGAGCTTTAATGAAACATCCGAGACAGACTATAGTGGCACATCGATTCACAATATGTAGTGGCAGCTTTGTGCAGTAAAGTACCGTGTTTTTCTACAATATCAAAAACGGCATTGGGATGACAATTCCATTTAACTCTTGAGTGCTTTGTGTGTGCCTCTGTGTCTGCAAGAAAGCCCTCACGTAAACTAAACAAAGCCAAACCCAACAGACCACTTATAAATGACCAAAATGCAACCAAAAGCTACAACTTTTCTTCTTCAGATTTCACTTTGGTTAAGGTTTTTGTGCTGCATCCCAGTGGTGGAGGACATGTGTGGGACGTGAGGCTGCAGTCCTGCAAAAAAAAAAAAAAAAAAAGTCCTTCACTGATTTCACTGGGCAGCAGGATGCAAAAGATCAGATCATTGCTCCGTTCAGCTGGATGTAAGACTCATTAAGTCATGAAACAGATGCAATTTATGCTGTGGTGTCATTTACTTTTCTCTGTGAAGATATTATAGAAGGCAAATGCATAAGGGCTCTGCTGTTGTGGATACCATCCAAGGGTCTCCAAACACTTTTACATCAGCCACTTTTCTATTCCTTTAACTATGTACATGATGTGGGCAAAACACATGTTAAGAAAAGACAAATATTAGCAGGTTGGCATTTGTCTCTCCCTACCCCAACCTTAAACTCTGCCAATGACGTTTCAAAGCTCATCTGGTGTGATGGTGACATGTCCTTCCTGACCCTCCGATTAAAGCTACAGTAGAAAGCTAAGGTGGCAAACGGTGGATACTGCACTTGTTTTCCCCAAAGCCATGGCTCAGGATGGTCTTGTTTTACCTTTACATAAACGGGGAAAAAAAGGTCTATGGTTTTATATGTGTAGGGAAGCATTCTATACTGTATTGTGCAATACATTATTACAGAAAAAACACGTTTCTGTAGGAAAGGTTGGCGCTTTGAAGATTTTTCTCCTTTTGTTTAATTTCCCTCTTCAAACAATCCTGTTGCCATTTTTAGATGAAGTAAACTGTGCCAGAAGAATTAAATTCTGATTTGTATTTATTTCTTGCATGCTTTCCTCCCTGTTGCTAATACCGCTCTTTAACTGTTCGCTCTGTTGGATGTGTGAAGCTGTAAAACATTCTATTTCAGGTTATTGTCTGTGTTGAACAATGTACTGTGTAATTAAAACATGAAATGACGTATTCATCACTTGTTGCTTCTCTTCTTTAAATGTGGGTGTATTCTAAGATGACTTTTCAAGAAAAGGAAAATGAACCATTGTCATTCAGTTATTACCAACACAAAGTCATTATTTCAATTTCAAACACAACATCATTGTATTCCCTCACATCTTTAGATATTTCATGCCAGCAAATCCAACCATACCAAATATCATGATGTAATTATCAAGCATGTTACAACAGTAATACACAACACGCGAACCAATCACAGACAAGCTCGGTCCAGGTCTCTGACCTCATATTACTGTTATTGACACTCACTCACAGATATACACTTACAACCATATACTCATGCACATTGTATCTCATGTGAATTCACATATCTTCCACTAAAGAAGGATGTAACACTTTGATCTCATTCTGTCATAAATTTTTAACCTCTTCCAAGTTGATGCTGTGCAAACAAATATTGTCCAAACCCACGAAGAGTTATTTAAAATTTTGTCCAAGATCTAAACCTTCCCTTAGATTCTACATATGGCAGGCTAGATTTTGTGGACATGCATATAAAAATGATACAAAAGACATTGTGAAGTGGATTATTTTGCTCATTATAACCATATTGTTTCTTCAGTAAAGAGCTGGAACAGGGTGTACTGTCTTGATTTAAGCAGAGAGAAAGACAGACAGAAAGGAAAACACTGGATGTTGCAGAGATAACCAAACAACAAGTTAAACTCCTAATTTTTGTCTTTTTCAGCATGAAGCTCAAAACCTGCAATACTTGTCCCTACATGTTTTTAAATTATTTAGTTATTTTCTCCCTCATATTTACAGTACAGGATATAGTTTTTTCAAAAGATGCAAGGTCAGAATATTTTGTTTTCTAGCGTTCAACAATTGGTGTCTTGAATATAATATAATAATGCAAAATGAACACTGTGACATTTCACAGTAGGAAACGCACAGATGATAAAATTAATAATCAGTAAATTCCATGAAGCTGCTTTGGTTCCAAAGTCCTGATTTTATCGATGCTGGTTCACTGTCACACTTTTTGAGACACTTGAATAGAAATGAGCTATCAGTAATGTTATTAGTAACACCTTATCCATCCGTTCAGGTAACTTACAGCTACTGATATACAGACAGGCGACAAATTAAAGGTAAAATTTGAACCTTTGACCTCTACAGTGAGGGATTGAGTTGCTATGTTATGCTTTAAGTGGCATTTTGCTGGCATGGTTTGGGTCCACTTGTCCCATTACAGGGAAGGGACACTGCAAATGGCAAATGATGCTTTCTAAGTGATCACCTTGATCTGATGATGAAACATGTCTATACTGATAAAAGTGGCCCTTATCCATAGGGCATGAGGGGTCACCGAATGGTGTGATGAGGATGAAAATGATGCAAAAAGTATGCTATAGCAGCGTGGTATCCTGAAAAGGTGTTTTTTTTTTTTTTTTTTGCATTTTGGCATATCATTGCACCCAATATAGCTGCGACAAATGACTCCCTCTATCCTTTACCCTAACCTTAACCATCTTACGTGTTATTTTAACACCAGAAAATGTCACACAAAAAGTGTAGAAATGACATGCAAAATGTGCCAGAAGCGGATATTTATACGTAATCTTGTGATACTATGTTAGCTATGGCCTTTACATTTGCCAGATCTAAACCCAACTGAACACCTTTAAGAGATTTAGACTCTCAACCACCGTCATCAAAACAGTTGAAGGACTGTCTTATGGAAGAATTGTGCTCCATCTCTCTAGTAGAGTTATAGAGATTGAAGTGCCAAGAAACACTAATACTGTTCTAGCAGCACATGGTGACCCAACACCTTACTAAGACAATTTATGTTCCTTTATTTTATCATGTCTGCAGTTTTGCAGAATTCCCCACACCATATGGGTGTATAGTACTGAGTTTAATGGAGGTCCTGGAATATCTTAGTCATTGCGGTGACAACAAGACCATGTGTACAGTCTGTCCAACTGTCTTCTGTCAGCAGGTCAAACTTGGTGTGCTCGCAACTGCGTATAAATTATATTTAAATATTTTTGGCATTTTACAAGTGCAAAAGCAAAAATTGTTGGTAAAAATGTCAGATAACAGACTGTTAAATGTAGGTTCTGTTGCAAACATTACTCAGAAGCTGCACAGATTATGCTAGAATATGACAGTTATTAGTACCATTGCAACCACAATAAATAACTGAATTTGAATACATGGGCAGGCAAGATGAAGTTAGATCTAAATGTGAAGCTTCACTGAAGGCCCCTGCCACAACATGCTTTCCACAATAATCTAGGCTTTTCTGCTTGTTGAAAGATGCTTTTTTTTTTAAAAAAAAAAAGATCTTTTGCATGATCAAAACTTGTACAAAGAAACACACGTGATGAGATGTGCAGTTTTCTGCTTCACAACTTTTAGGCACAATAGTGTCAAAATTAGGAGTATAAAAACGCTACATTTTTGCATTTTTGGGCAGCATCACTGGTTTGATTTCACCAAGATGTGGAACTGAGTGGACTGGATGTATAGAAATAAGCATGTTTCCATGTCCATTTTTAATAGCGTTAAGGGATTTTTGCCAAATGCAAAAGAATATCCCAAATAAACCTTTTTTCTTTTTTCTTTTCTTTTTTTTTAAGAATTCCACAATTTACATTCAACAAATGTAGATCTTATAATTCATCACTGTTTGGAGATTTGTAGTGGTTTCCCCATGGGGGCGAGGTGGCCTCTTAAGAGCAGCCAGGGCCCCATGAACGCTGGATCCGGCAGTGGGAGGAAGACACCCTCCTTCCAGCATCACTCTCACGTGTGCTCCACTGTCAATCAGTCCGGCTCGTCATGATTCTCATTCACAGGTGATATCTATTAGCTCACCTCATATGCCGTCAGGTGTCGCGTCTGCGGACCATCAACGTGTTTTTCTTTGCTGTGAGTGAGCGTAGTTTTTTTTCCCCTTTCTTTGCGTGCGGCCGGTTTTGGCAGGCTGCAGGCAGCTTTGCAGATGCTATGTCTGAGCAGTGAGCATGGCGGAAAATCATCTGGAGTACGGCTACCTGGAGGGCGAGTCCATCGGAGAGCATTTCACCGAGGACCCGGTAAGTCTCGCTGCGTTTGTGGCGAACCAAACGAGGGCTGCTGTCACGTTCGTTCGTGTCTTTGTACGCACGTCGGCGGGGCGCGCAAAACGAGGCTTGTTACGCTGCGCAAACAGTAGCAAAGCCCAATGTGGTGTCGTTGTAGCACAGATAAAAACATAATACGAACGACATCAGTGAGCCACATCCTATATAATATGCTTTAGTGACTTGTGGGGAAAATCAGGGTGCGACACAGTCCGCAACACAGCGTGGTTCTGTTATTTGTGTTTTGAGCAACATAATAACTGAATCTCTGGGGTTATTGGGTTACCCAGAAATCTCACGGTAGCTCAGCTCGTCTCCTGGTGACGATTCGTGCACGTCTATGCAAGTGTAAATATACACTTAATGTTGGCTACAAGTAATGTGGCCAATGCTCACCAAATAGGCCACCCATTCCTTCATTCAGGCATCAGTGAGTTTATATTATTAATCATAGCTAATGTAAACTAAAAAACAAAGGCAGAATTGAGAATCCCTGTATTACAAAATCACTCATTATGTGGTTTCATGTCACACTGTCTACAATGAAAGATGACAAATCAAAGTAAAACCATCACTGAGTGCCAAGGTAAGATAATGTGTAACCACAAACCTCCAAATACATCTCTGATGTTGATTCTTAAGTACCCAACTTGAAATATCAGCATCATTGTTTTTAAGTAATTTTTGAGACTGCTGCGCCAAACGGATATAAATGCTGCAACATTGCCCACAAGGAATTATTATGGCTTTATGTTTTGAGTGTTTGACTTACTTTGACTTCTCCAGTGGCTTCAAGTTCTGCTTTCCATTCTTGTGTCTCAGGAGCTGATGGCCATCAAGGCCAGAGTTCAGGAGCTGGAGATGGAAGAAGAAACCGAAAGACTGAAGGAGGAGGACGAGAGGTGTGACACTGTGGACATGCAGCTCCTGACCAGCAGTCCTCGCCCTGGTGAGACCGCTTGCACGTCTTATCTGCCCGAGTGGTTTGTTGTTGTGCCACGTCAGTGTACAGCTAAATACTGATTATGCACTTGGGAAGCCTCGGCAGTGTATTTTTAGCCAGGTGTGTAGCTCTGCAGCCTCCAGGCAGGTGAGGTAACAGCATCCTTCACCATCTGGCTAACACCTGGGACACTTCACTGTGGTCACAACAGTGTTCACATGTGCCTCATCACTGCCCAATGAGACGAATCAGCGAGCCCCAGAGAACCAGAAGTGTCCTCCTTGCTGCCTGTGGCTATTTTCTGCCTCTGTGCGTCTCCTCATTCCTGTCACCCTCCCCTTCCTCCACTTTTGGTTCCCTCGCTGAACAGAGATGCAATCAGAGGGGAGCCAGATTCTGAGATGTGTTTTGTCAAAGACTATGCAAGAAATAGATATTTTCGTCAGAGTAATCATTCTGTTCATTTCACCTGGAGTGACCACCTGTGTAGATGACAGATTCTTTATATTGCATGCACGAGAGCAGTGTGATAGTTTGTTTTTGTTTCCTCCACAGGACCTTTCTACAATATGACTCCTGAGGAGAGGATAGATGCAGACAACAGATCAGTCTATGTGGGAAATGTAAGGCTTATGTCTCTGCATTTTCTTTGTACTTGGTTTGTTTTGTTTTTATTCTCAGCTCTTATCTGATACGCTGTTTAACAAATCTCAGGTAGACTACGGAGCTACTGCAGATGAGTTGGAGATCCATTTCAACGGCTGCGGTCCTGTTAACAGAGTTACAATCCTGTGTGACAGGTTTTCCGGTCATCCCAAGGGGTTAGTTCAACTTGTGAATACTTATTGAACACATTTTGCTGCCTGACTTTGCGTGACCACAGAATACAAATTTAAGCATATTGGCATCCAAATTTATTTGCTGTGTTGGTCTTTTCTGTCTTCCCCTTCACAGCTTTGCTTACATTGAGTTTTCTGATCGAGACTCTGTGCAGAGCGCTATTGGTTTGCATGAGACCTTGTTCAGAGGGAGAGTCCTTAAGGTGAGGTGCACCGCAAAACATGTTGGTCTTGAGAATCCCTAAACTTGTTTTCTACACAATCGCATGTCAAGTCAAATTTCAGTGCACTTGTTCAATACATAGCTTGTATAGCACCATGGGGGAAAATGTCTGGTAGTGACACACGAGGTTCATGCTGCAAGAAGTGCTTTGAGGAATTTTGACACTTTGTACTACACTGAGACTGAGCAAAGAAGACTTATCAGGGCTCCAGACTAACTTATTCACTGGTGCGACCAACTTTCTCATTTGGTCCCAACTCCCACCTTGTCACAGGCAAAACATATGACTTGCTGAACATTTTCTTATCGATAGACACTATAATTTACATATGTTCCTTAAACGCCCCACATTGCAGGCTGTGGCAGATGCTGCTTGGTGGCCTCAGACAGGTGTACAACCAAAAATGACTTTCAAAAAATAATAATCTGAGACGTTTTAATGTCAGATTTGTTCGAGATGAAACTGGTTTTTTTTTTTCCTTCTATATGCAGTCTTTTCTATGAGTGGGGGGAAAAAACAACGAATACAGGTGTGCTCTGTTTTTCATGAGATGACCGCATTTTTAAGCGTGAGTACTGCAGTCCACCAAAGTTGAAAAGTGCTGCTTTCCATTACTGTGGTTAACACAACAAGCTTCCTGTGCTGGTCACAGTGACACAAATGCAGCTTGATGATGATCATGCACTTGCATCAATGCGCCCACTTGCACACTCAAAAAAAAAGATTGCAAATGTGAACAAAATAGTAGCAGTCGGGAGTCCTGCTTATTACAGAACGTCTGCAGCCCAGTAGGATCTCCAAGTAACCATAGAAATTTATGTATATGTTTTAGAAATGGTTACTACTGCTAATAGCTTTTTAGGATTGATGGATGATTGGGATGTTTGATTTGGTCAGAGGATGAATATCGGGGCAAAGAGCAATTTTTGGGGCTGAAAAATGAAGCAAACACTCAAGTGCCAACAACTGCAACTCCTTGAATGGCTATTTTAGGTTCTAAAAGTGAGTCAAACCCCTTGCCCATTTTTGAAATGTCCAACTTCACAGCTGGGTACAAAACCCAGTTTTGGTCTCTATGGCTATTTTGTCATGACAGCTGTACGAGGGATACATTTTTATTAATCTCACCTGTTTCAATTTTATTGAAGCTTAAAATTATGTTTGAGTGATAAGACAGTCAATAGAGCGGCTGTGTTTCCAGACCTGCCTCAGCTCCACTCACCCTCTACCCATTTTTGGGTTAGCTGGAGTTGGGAGGAATCAAGCAATTCCAAGATAGCGACAGATGGGGCCACCAGACTGAACTTGAAAACTGCTATTCAGGAGACTTTGCCCAACTCTACATAAACTGGTTATGCGCTCAAGTGACCCCCATATGTAGCCTGTAAACTAGCATTTCCTCCCCACGTGATTCATCACTATCCCTCCTGTTGAAAGGAGAAGTACTCTTTTTTGTTGTTTTTTTGTTTTGTTTTGTTTTTTACTGTTAAGCTAAGCAGTTAATTATCTTTCTTTGCATCAAGACATTTCATTCCTTGATCGATCACTCCTGAACAGTAAACACGGTATTTCTTGTAAAACAAATCAAACACAGCAGTAACTACAGTATCCTTTGGCTTGCAGGTGATGCCTAAAAGGACCAACATGCCTGGCATCAGCACCACAGACAGAGGAGGACACAGAGGTAGCCACTCCAGAGGCAGAGGACGCGGTTACCGTCCTCCCCGATACCACAACAGCTCTCGAGGCAGATTTCGGTACCAGTCCACTAGGCCACAACACCAGACACCCCACCCGTACTACGGTGGACCCTCAGTGGGGAAGAGACAGTGGGGACACATGGACTACCATGAACAGATGCCTAAACGTTACCCATGTCTTCTTCTCATCACACCACCATCGGAGGAGTTGGGGGCAGGGTCGAGCAGACAGCACTACCCTCAACAGCGCTAGCACTACCTGCAGCATACATACCAAGTTGGGGGGGGAGGAATAGAAGTGATTATTTTAAACTACTAATGCTTTCAGGCGTCATTGAGTATCCTGCGAAAGGCAGAGAAGTGACTGCAGAAATGACCTTTTTAGTTGCACCCCTGCATCTGTCCTTCATCTGGGTGTGAGATGTGAGGAATGCAGACTGCAGTCAAAGGTGTTGCATTATAAGCTTTTGTTGCTGTGAATGCATGGGACAGTCCTGAAATTGTTATGCAGTTGCATCTGTTTTTATAAAATGATGCGAATGTTTTGTGTTGCTGCCTGCGGTGTAATGTAAAAATCCTCCGTATGTATAACTTAAGTTCTTTGCTATGTAAATGAATAAATAAAAACAATGATCTGGTGCTCCACTTGTAGTAAAATGACACATGTAGTGATGTCCAACACCAGTTATTTTTATTACAATTACACATTTCAACAATCAAGGCAATATGCAAAGAAAAGAATGAGGGGTGTTATGTACAGTGGAGGCACATTGGGAAGGATGTCAGCCAGTTTGTACCATCATTCCAGAAACAATCCCGTCGAAGGCCCTGGAAGATCATTAGTCAACAGTTTAAAAACATGACTAGAAAAAGTGCTAAAAATCTTAAAGTTAAAAGAAATAACCTCACTTGGACTGAATGGGGTCCCCAGGGTTGTGAAATGGGTTGCACATTACATCAGTAAAAGAGTTGTGCAATTTTCTGAACATCTGGAAAAGAGCAAGTACAAGTTACACTCTGAACAGAATAAACCAGGCAGCAGTTGTGATGTACTGAAATGTTATAGTTGAGTGCTTTAAACTAACAATTGTCAGTTTTCTACAACAGTGGGAGACTAACGACATACTATGAACTGCACTGTGGGGCTCAGAAGTTGTGTGCATGCGCACGCTCATCCTACATCCAGGTTTCCTAAATATTTATGGTAAGAATTCTGTACAAGATAATAGAATGTGCAAAAACTCTGTCCATGTCTAAAACTTTTTACAGTGATACAAGGATGAGAAATTCATCAGATGGTTGACAACTGAGTTAAGGAACATAAAGATGGTTTAAAACAGCAATACAAATAGGAGACTTTGCTTAGTTTGAACATGTTTAGACACTTGATAGACTCAACTTACACTTCTTATTTCATTGTCCCGCAATGACGTATTTGATGAGTCCACAACAATTACAAATTTCACCTTGGAGTTGGTAACATACCCATATCTGTTTTACCAGTCAAGGATATTTGGTTTTGTCTTGAGGAATTAATTGACGGGCTGCAAGGTGGCGCAGTTGGTAGCACTGTTGCCTCGCAGCTAGAAGGTTGCCGGTTCGTGTCCCAGTGGGGGCACCGGAATTTTTCTGTGTGGAGTTTGCACGTCCCCCCGTGCAGCGTGGGTTCTCTCCGGCTTCTTCCCACACAGTCCAAAAACATGTTGTGGTTAATTGGTGATTTCTAAATTGTGTGAGTGTGCTTGGTTGTCTGCCCTGCGATGGTGTCCCCTGCCTTCGCCCTAAGTCAGCTGGGATAGGCTCCCGCGACCCTCGTGAGGATTAAGCGGTGTATAGATGATGGATGGAATCAATTGATGAGCAAGTACTCACCATCCACTGACTGAGGTACCATTACATTTTATAGGACAGAAACATGCAGTGGTTTCAACAATACGTTCCCAAAGCACGGTTTAAATATATATATATATATATATATATATATATCCCTCTGGTGTAATAAGATGTGTTATCTGAATGTTGTTAAAAACAGATAATTAACGTCAGATCACAGGTCTCACCTCAGTTAAAAAAGATGATTTAATTAAAAGATAAGTCAAGCTCTTGGATCGCTTGTACTCTAAGCTTTTCCCAGCATTTAACCCTAAAAGATAAACCGCTATAAACGTAAAGGTTACACTTTATAGTCTTCGGTCGGGTAGAGCAGACCCAGGTACAGCTCCCTCTGGTCTCCCAAGGATTTGCCCACAGCTGAGATCTTCTCCTCCACCACATCCAGGGAGGTGTGCACTGTGTAGTGAAACTTCAGCTCATTCTGAGTGGGCACACTGCGGATATACAACGGGTAGTTCTAGGGGAAAAGACATTTAAGAGCACAGACACCAGCGAACCTCTTAATAGCAAAACATGCACACAAATTTAGCAAAGATGTGTAACAGCAGACAGCATACAACAATGCTAATGTTACATGTTAACGTTAGCGCTGTTGAAGTGTTTCTTGTGGCTTACAGAGAAAGCTGACATTTGCTTAGAGACTTTTATAAGAACAAGAAAATCTTTCATCATTACGAAACAAGCAGTTTTGTTAAAAGCTAGTCCATTTAACAGCAATTATTACCTCTTTTGCGATCACTGCTATACACACCGCCATGTTAGCTTTCTTCTGAGCTGTCACTTATTGTCACGTGATAAAGATGCGTTCAAAGCTATCGGTAGAGAGAGAACTAAGAAATTTGGGAACCAGATTTTTATGTATTGTGTTTACCGTAGCCATATCACTTATATAACGTATTATATGGTAATGTAGTAACTTTATCTACCAAGCAGTACTTTAAAAAATGATTCATTTGTTATTATTTCCGACCGATGTTTAATCCTAGTCTTGCACGTACAACGTTTATTAGGAGCCCATGAATGCACCGCATAACACGGAGCAGTCTTTTTTTGGTACAGTTTGGCAGTTTAAGACCTGATTCGTAACGCTACTGCATTCGCATGGCAACGATAGGCAAAAAAAATACTTAAATGAATTCCTGATCGAAATAATAAAAGAAACCATCTCAAGATATTCGTTTTTCTCTCTATGCGCAAGTGTTGCGCTGAAGGCGGGCGCGAAGGCAAAATAAACCACTTCCTCATAGGTGATGCTCACATGACCGCTGCTCAGCAATGCGGGTGACTGCAACTCTCCCTCTTCTCAGTGCACTAATATGTTGTTCCTTGACAGAAAAGCTACCAAATGTTTCGTCTCCGAACATTATCATCATGCTCATGGATGACGTAAGTTTCCTCTCTTCCTGTGAGTACTTGTAACGCGCACACATAAGTTCAGGCTCCACATCTGTCCCTGGTGTTCAGGAGTTACAGCTGCTCACTGAGTGCTGGCAAACAGCCTCTGTCTTTGCATGTGCATGGATTTCTTGATAAACGTCCCTCTTCTGTTCAGATGGGCTGGGGGGACCTGGGGGTGTTTGGCCAGCCCTCTAAAGAGACCCCCAACCTGGATGCCATGGCAGCTCAGGGGATGCTTCTTCCAAACTTCTACACCGCCAACCCTCTCTGTTCCCCATGTGAGTCAGCAGTTCAAATATTGTGAAACAGAACCTGCTCTCGCAATTCCTAATTTTGCAAGATGCAGCATGATCTTTATTTTATTTCTATTGATAAACTGCTGAAAGAGCAGTGTGACTAATTGGGTTTCATGTTTCTAGGTGACTCAAGGTATATTCATGCAAAACATTTTGCCTTTTGTTTAGGAAAAGTAATGCAAACCTGCAGGATGACAGCTGCTTTTGTTCTTTTTCAACTGAAATGTGGAGGTCCATTTTTGCAGCTCTGATTAATCTACAACAATCAGCAACTGAGCTGAATTGGACACAATAAGGAGCATTTGCCTCTGTAGCTGCAGAAGACCAATTTTTAAAAAAAAAACAATTGAATGCATTAGATAAAAACATCCCAACTGAAATGCATACCTGGAAAATCCATAGTTTCTTGTACGCTAAATTTGCTTATTTAAATATTCTATGAGTTGCACAGCGGATCATTTGTAACTGTCAATGTATGTGATGGTGTGGGAGCAAGATTAGAACACACTTCACTGTATTTGTTTTCCGTGGTTAAGAAGACCAACGCTGCATCTCTAATGACATTTCATTTTGCCAACAGCCAGAGCTGCACTTCTCACTGGGAGGCTGCCTGTCAGGAATGGCTTCTACACCACTAGTGCCCACGCCAGAAACGGTATATTCCCCGAATATCCTTAATGTGCACATCACGTCACTGCAAATCATTTCTTGCCGTTTTCCTATTGGGTTTTTCCATCCTAAATAATCAGAGGTCTTCTGCTCGATTATCTCTAATGGATATTTAATTTGGTATCTGTGAAATTTTAGAATAATATATTAGGTACTTTTCCAGATGTATATGTTTTTAAATTGTCTGTCGACCCAGTTTCAGCACATTTTTTCACACATCAAGATTTAAAACTACTTTTGGATGACAATATCTCAGGGACTCTTAAAGATAAAAGCCTGAGATTTTCAAACACTGGAACTCTGCAATCCTTGGGTTAGGATAGCTACCCAAACTCAAGTTTTTGCCTTACAGTTTGTCATACCTCCTCAATAAAAGTTATGCTATTTAAACGGAAAATACTTCCTTTTCATTGTCATGCCCAAGCATTTCATATTAAAAGTATCCTTCATGTGTTTTTTTTTTGTATTATTGAGACATGCAGCTACATATGGTTCAGAAAATATCACTGTATGAATTCTACATTATTATTTCTTTTTCAAAGACCAATTCGAAAATTGGATTATTTGATCTATTTGTTCAATGTTGCAGATTCCAAATTATTGGCATAATGGAAAATAACTGAAAATTTCAGGCTTTTGTCTTTAATAGTTCCTGAGATTTTGTTGTTCAAATATAGCCTCGAATTGTAAAAAAAACATGTTGATCTCACAAAATATTTGATGTAATAAGCTAAAATGTCACAAATATCTTTCTAAATATCGTTATTTTCCATCCATTCATTATCTATACACCGCTTAATCCTCACTAGCATCGTAGGGGGCTGGAGTCTATCCCAGCTGACTCAAGGCGAAGGCAGGGGACACCCTGGACAGGTCACCAGTCTATCGCAGGGCCACACTTGGAGGCAGACAACCAAGCACACTCACATTCACACCTACAGACAATTTAGAATCACCAGGTAACCTCAACATGTTTTTGGAATGTGGGAGGAAGCCGGAGAACCTGGAGAGAACCCACGCTGCACAGGGAGTGCATGCAAACTCCACACAGAAAGAGCCCGGGTGTCTTTATCCTTATTTTATGCTACAAATACACCAAGCAGCTCAGAGACGTTTGAGCAGAGATTGTGCTAATAATTTGATGATTTGTGATAAAATGACCCAAGTTATTGGCCTTTAATATGTGATAAAGTCATTGAAAGTTTTTTGCATTCAATTTTTATTTTTTTTTTTTGTTTTTGTTTTTTTTGTAGCGTACACGCCCCAGGAGATAGTTGGAGGAATCTCCAAGGATGAGATTTTGTTACCCAAGATGCTGAAGGAAAAGGGTTATGTCAGCAAAATAGTTGGAAAATGGTGAGCTCTTTATCTTTCTCCAGGTTTTTAAAAGATGTTTCTACAGTTTTAGAGGTTATGATCAGTGGTTGAAGGAGTTTTCGAATCAGTTACCTAACTGAAAGTACAAATACCGTATTGGAAATATACAGAAGTAAAAGTGTGAAAATAAACAGAATTCATAGGCTTTAATATAAGATTGTCAGTTTAATTTATACTTATCACATACACTTATTATTACTGGTGATCATTTCCAGAGTGCATTTTCCTTTTTTTATTTGGTTTATTTGCATTCTTTTTAATGTCTTTTGAGAATTTTTATGCAAAGTGAAGCTTGTCAAAGATAGATTATTTGTCACACACTACTTTCATCCTTTTGTTTTTTCTGTGCAATATTGCAGCTAGAATAGATGAGGAAGCATCTTCCTGACATCACCACATAACTTTGTTACACATTAGAGCTGACATGACGCGCACAGTGACATGTTACAAAAGTTTAAAGCCTATGCAAGATTAAACATATACAGTATGTTGTACTTTGAAAAAGTATGTGTATCAGGGCGGGTGTATGTGAATTGTAGTAATCGTCTAAATTCAAACTTGCAAAAACATTTGGGATGATCCTTCAGTCACATTGATTTTGCGGCGTGTAAGTGCACTTTATTTGTCACTGCAGGCATCTGGGCCACAGACCAAAATACCTTCCTCTGAAGAACGGTTTTGATGAATGGTTTGGTGCACCAAACTGCCACTTTGGCCCCTATAACAGCAGCATCAGACCCAACATCCCTGTCTACAACAACTCTGAGATGCTTGGCAGGTAGTTTCACACACAAGCACTCAGATACACATAGCAGCACACAGAAACAGAGACTGAAAATCTATAAAAATCTCCTTTCCCCGTGACTCGGTGGAATAGTTTGGCTGTCTGCGCCTCTGGATGAGTTGAGCGTCTCCCTCCTCCCTTCTTCCTTCTTTGTACCAGCTGTGTTTGTGTATTCCATTTTCCGCCCATTTGTTTTCCCCAAAACAGCCATATGTGTATTCAGGGTCATTGGAACTGGCAGCCGGGCGTGTTTTTCGCTTAGCTGTGGGTTTAATCAGCACTGCATACCTGGGCCCTGGACAGACGTACGCGCACACACAGGCACATATACACAGAGACACACACGCCCTCAAGAGACGGCAGGTTGCACTGGCTGTGTGCAAGGACACCTGGAGGAAGTGAAGCATAAGAAAGAGATGCCTGTCACTGCTTCTCTGCTCACTGCGCCACGCTTCAGCAGCACCTCATAACAGTTCCCTCTGCTCAGCTCCGCTTCTCGAATATGTCTTTCACCAAAATTCCTGCAAACACAGTCAACAAGAGGGAAATTTACCTCCATTGTTTTAATGATATTGTCTGCAGTAATTTCAGTCAATTTAGAGGCAGATTGAGAGCTCTGATGATACAGTCAAACTGTGAAACAATCATTTTATGCAGTTGAATAAACAGGAGAAAACAGCTTAGCATGGCTTCAGCAATTATTCAGATAGGATGATGGCTAACTTACAGTGAAGGAGTTATCAACGAATTGTGTCAACCCACTTGTTTTCCAGATACTATGAGGAATTTAAGATTAACAGAAAGACCGGAGAGTCAAACCTCACACAGATCTACTTGATGGTAAGTTCAGGCTCATCTCTTGTTTCTAAAGTTGTCTGTGTTTTAGCTGTTTCAGTAGAGCAGACTGTAGTATTTACACAACATTTAATTAACCTGATTCTTTGGTACTGTATTTAATAGAATAGAATACAATGATAGTGCCAGCCAGAGTGGAAAAATCGTCTTTGGCTCACCAAAACATGAAAGCGCAAAAACATAAATCATCTATAACAAATTAAAAATGCAATTAACATCTGGCCTTTGAACGCCATTGGGTGAAGTGGATTATTGAGATTATTGACTTTTCCACACACTGGCGCTGATTATCAACAGCATTGTGCAGAAACAAAGTGCACGCTTGAAAGGTGTAATATGTCATCGCAAGCAGAGTGTTGGCTGCTCAAGCACAGCTTTTTAAATCTTCTACTAGTAGCAGACTAGATAGAATTCACATTTTGTCTGGAATATTAAACAAAAGCTCAACTTTAAAATACTACTTTGGTAGTTATCCACCAGAAATGTAAAAGCGAGCAAAGTAAAAAATGTCAATATGCAGAAGTAATACACTGTTGTACTAACTGTGAGGTGTTAGAGCTTAAAAATACTGCCTCCATGTTAAAATTCAACAAACTGACACATAACTGCTATATGGTTTTTTTTCTAAGTATCAGTATGAATTAGGTGTTAGGTGCACACACATTTTAGCTATTAATAGCTAAAACCAATTTATTGTTATACCACAGCTTTGAAATGAATCCTAACTTCATAAAGGTTACAATGTGTTTCATTGTATTTAGTGTTTATCAATATGAATAGAATGGACAAATGCTGGAAAATCCAGTTAGAATCACAATATTGCTCAACAGAAACACAAACTACACACCTCAGAATGATGTTGAGCTGAATCAACATCTCTCTAAAACAGTTCGAACAAAAAATTGGACATTTAAACATGACCAACTTCCATGAAAGCAGGATTTATTTTTAGCATGGATTGCTTTAGTTTTAGGCAGGTGTTTCAAAACTCCAGACTCAAAACATGGTTCAGATAAGTGTTTTGTGTACGAGTTGGAAAGAGACTGTTCCCTTTATACATCTTGGCCACAGTATTGTGAACGAAGCTACGGCAAGTCTTTTGACATCTGCACTGAACATGTAGTAACAGTTTCTCCCACCTCCCACCTCTACAGGAAGGTCTTGACTTCATACTTCGTCAGACGAAGGCCTTGCGGCCCTTCTTCCTCTACTGGGCTCCAGATGCCACTCACGCTCCTGTCTATGCCTCCAAACGCTTCTTAGGGAAGAGCCAGCGAGGCCGGTACATTATATACTACCTTACGCTTTTGTTAGCGCACAGAACAACACGTACATAAAGTTATATTTCTCAGTGTGAGCCATGTGGCAAATGTTACTGCCTTTACTTTGTAGTTACGGGGATGCAGTGATGGAGCTGGACTACAGCGTCGGTCAGATCTTGTCATGGTTGCGGAGTCTGGGCATTGAGAATAATACCTTTGTCTTCTTCACCTCGGACAACGGAGCTGCTCTTATGTCTGGTCCAAAGGAAGGTAAACACTAAATTCATAATGCACTCTCACATTTTTTTGTGTGTGTGAAACTGAATTAATGCATTTTTTCTGTCTTTTATGTGGCTATGTTGTGATACGTGGATAAACGGGTTCTTGTGGGTCTGATTCCTCAGGTGGCAGCAATGGGCCATTCCTCTGTGGGAAGGAGACCACTTTTGAGGGGGGCATGAGGGAGCCTGCCATCGCCTGGTGGCCAGGACACATCAAAGAAGGCACAGTAAGAACACCTCAGGCATTCAAAGCTTTTACTAAATAAAGCCTCCAAAAAAAAATCCAAGATGATCATTCACTAAATCCCTGACATGTTCTCTAGACACTAGACTAGTCTTAGACCAAGAATCCAGAGAATGTCTGTTTTTTTCTATGCTTTGTTGCTCCCCGATGTTCTGGCCGTCAAATTGTACCAGGAGCTGAAATGTTTTCTGAAAAGCTGCAGGCAGTGTACAGCATTGTGAATCAGGTTGAGAGGAAAGGAATAATTATTTCACTAATCCTGCCTTTCAAATGATTGTTGCTTTTTGTTTAATTTCTGTATCATTTACCACTTTACATGTGCACACTCTGATCCACTGGCACAGTTACCAATTAATCTCAACTATGTTCAGCTTCTAACGAGTGACTGAACTCAAGAAACAGTAAAGACAAACTGTGTGATTTTGGCCACAAAGCATGTGGGCGCTTTTTCCACTGTTTCCTCAAATATTTTTGGCTGGAATTAATTCCCCAACTCTGTCTTTTTTTTTTCTCCTTTTTTTTTCACTCCCATTTCCCAATTTAACCCCCCACCCACATCGTGATCCCCTAAGCCTGTGCGTTCTGCAAATGACTTTTAATTGTATTAGGGGCAGCTGTGACACGGGGCTGTGACGCAGAGGGATTTTGTGGAGGAGCAAGCGGAGGCTGCAGTCTGCAGTAAGCCTTGCCCCTGGCTCATCTCACAGGGTTGTGCTGGGGCCTGATAGCACAGCAGAGTAGCGAGGGAGAGGGGGATTGGGAGCGTCTTAAGCGGCTAATCTGTTTGTGTGTTTGCTGAGGTTGGATTGAGCCGTAATGAGGACTTCAGTATCTGAATATGCCAGGCGCTCAGGATAAAGGAACGGGAGGATGGTGGAGGGGGGTTGCAGGGAACGAAGCAAGGAAAACGTAGAAGAAGTGACTGGTGTAGAAAAGAGAAAAGGAAGAACAGTGCTAAAGACGCAGGTACTGCCAGGAATGTTGTTGTGCTCGTCGGTCTTTGCGGCACCTGTGCCATGTTATAATTGACCAGTACGTTGGTCTGTGCATTCCCAAGTCTGTGTAATTTTTGTTTGAACCCACATGCCTACATATACAATATATCCACGACTTTGTGTGAGAGATAATTTTCAGAGAATTGAGAGAAAGAGATGTTGATTTTATTACTACCAATACAAAACACTTACGTGTGTACTTCCATAATTACAGACCCTTTGAGAATAAAGGTCTAAAGATTCTGGTTGAAGCTGTCTGAGCATATGATGATAAAGCTGGTTGTTTTGGGACCACTGTACTCTACAGGTCTGGATTCATCACTTTGTGTTGCTTTGGAGGGAGGACAAACCAGACAAAGCGTTGCCCCCTCCCTTATTTTGTAGTTTTCTGAAACATCTGTTGATCTGTGCATTATAAAGTCTACAAGCTCTTTCAGCAAAATGCTGGAGACAACTAACAGTCAGGAAAGGATCTTTACAGAGTTAGGATGTGAAGACAAGCTTTGAGGGACGGGGTGTGGAAATGGGGATAGAAAGGCCACTTCAATGTGTATTTCCATGTCTTAAAGAGAAAAAACGGCCTTTATTTGTGGATGCATATGGACGATGAATCATAGTGATTTCACTGACTTGTGTGAGTGTTCGGGGAATTGTTGCTGATTAGTCATTAAGTCATATTTAGCAGGATGGAAGGTGATGTACTGGAATTAAGGAGCACAGCTCGTCTGAAGCAGATGCAGATTCAGCATTCTCCCAGTGCCTGAGGGGGGCGAGTGGACGGGATGATGAGGGGTTGTGGCTGTAGGAACAAAAATGGGGAGGTGGGTGGGCTGTCAAGCCCACAACATTGTTGAGCGTTACAATCCCTTTTGTTGGGTTATCAGGCAGCAGACACACGGGCAGAGTGGCAGAGACAGGGATAGAAACATTGCCTCCTCAGATTACCAACAGCACCAGTGCTCACAACACGGACAGAAATGAGAGAAAGAGAGGGAAAGAGAATGTGACATTAATAGAGAGTGATGACTCAGACGAGAAAAGGCATGAACAAAGGGTGATTAAAGGAAAAAAGTTTCGTATAGACTGCAAAAGAGGGCAGAGCTAATCAGGGGAGAAACAAAAAGATGGCAACTCCACCATAATTTCGTCAATTCTATCAGTCTGAGTTTTAAACTTTTGGTTTTTGGTCATGCAAGTTATTACCAACTAAATGTCAGTGTTGCTTCTTGTCTATCTTTTTGTCCTGTCTTCTTTAATGGTCAATGTGTGTCTGTGTTAGGGTGGGACTGAACAAAAAAAAAGAAAAAAATGAAAAATGAAGTAAAGGACTAAATCTGTTAGTGTTTGTGAGAGAGAAAGAGTGTCTGGATGTGCAGATAGATCATGGAATGCATTGCAGAGCCTTTTCTGTGGCTAGTTCTGTGGATACAGAAGAAAAGGGAATTCATTTCACTGCTTAGGAGCTTGTGTGTGTGTCTGTATGTGTGCTGGGCCAATAGGAGCACAGCGGCACATGGCGGTGCAGCTGCAGAGGCCTGATAGCGCTATCTGATTGTGAGCATGCCGTCTCCCTCTAAGGCTCGCTCAGGAGAGAATGGAACGGAAGATCAAGGATGACAGCGAAAAAATGGCATTTTATCTGAAAATAGTTCAAAGTTTATAAATAAAATAAAGCTTTTCACTGGGACTGGGAGAAGGAGATAAAATACCAGCTCGCTCCAGCTTTAGCCGCCTGCTTGCCCGGGCCTTGTCCTCTCCCTGCTTCCTCTCCTCTTTTTTTTTTTTGTCCGCTCTTCCTTTTTCCTTTTCCTCCCCCCTTCCAAAAAAACAACTCAATTAGAAAGTGAGACATTTTGGAGTTTTAATTATGAACCTGCATGCAGAGATTAGAGAGGAGACTGAAGACAAGCATCTCTTCTCCTGCTTGTGTACACGCAAACATCCTGTCGTGGCCATGTGTCGATACCATGTTACCGTAGTTCAGTCTTGTTTATAAGGAGTTAAGTCATCAAGTTGTACATTTAAGAATCTGTGGTATAGATGAACAAGAGACTTATTATAAGTAGTGAAAGAAGTGTGTGGTCTTTGAGAGTGAGGATACTTTTGTAAGGTGGGGAGACTGTGATTGGTGTTCATCTCTTCAAATGTCCGTTTTTTGTTTTTTTTTTTAACACTAACTCACAGAATGTGTGCAATGGCTGCTTTTACAATTGGATGTGTTTTCTTAATTTCCTCACCTTTGTGCAGGTGAATTTCCAACTGGCCAATGTCATGGACCTATTCACCACCAGTCTGGCTCTGGCTGGCATCAGCCCTCCTGTTGATCGAACCCTGGACGGATTGGACTTGACACCAGTGTTACTCAATGGCTCCTATGAGCTCCAAAACAGGTAAGCGTGCACCAGTTAGCCAGAGATCTGTGGTGTTTGTAATTTTTCATTTTTGGTATTTGTGGTTTTGACATCTCCATGAGGATCATCTTTATCAAGTTCAGATTTATGTTTTGTCATATTCTTTGATTTATGACCAAATCCCTGCAAAAATAATGACATCCACACCAATTCACACCAACTTCAGCTGTATTCAGTGACTTATCATATTTTAAGTAAATAAAAAGAATTAAATGTGTCCAATGATTTGTCAATTTTGAGGAGTTCAAAAGTTCAAGTTCCTTTACTGAATGAATAAAAAAAAAAGGCAAGAATGGATGGAGTGAGACTGGAATTTAAATGTAGGCATTTTAAGTGTTTAGTGTGTTGTAAACTTACCTGAGAGTGTTACTTCTTCCTCTTCTCACCTCCAACAGGCCAATATTCTATTACCGAGGCAATGAGCTGATGGCTGTGAGGCTTGGACAGTACAAGGCCCACTACTGGACCTGGAGCAACTCATGGGAGGAGTTACAAAATGTAAGGCTGCCTTTTAACCCTTTAACCCTGTCCCATCCCTGTTTTTCCTCAGTTTTTGATTCGCACTGTCACATCCTCCCCCCATTGTCTCCCCTAATCGTACCCGCACACTCACTCACACACTTTGGCTGTTGTTGGTGTTATCTTGAAAATGGCTCATCAGTTGACTGCTGTGTACATCAGAGTGTAATGAATATTAATGAAGAGCCCCCACATCAGCGAACTTGCATCATTCATCAACCAGTTGACTTGTTTGTTCAAACTCCAGTGGAAATTTTCCCCTCCATTTACATATCGTCATCCCCTGCTTGTTCTTTTGGCATCATAGAGCTCGGCCGTAATTACATCAACTCAGTGTGGATTAAATATATGAGAAGAAATGTGAAATCTGACAACTGAGAAGCTTGAAAGTATGGGGCTTTTTTCCTTGCTCTTTCTCTCCTCCGTCCATAAAAACATGTCCTCCTGTCCTCCCTACATACTTTTCCTGTGATCCAGTTTGTTTTATGCCCCATCAGTCGCTTAAATTGATCTCTCCTTCAGGGCCGCTGAATCAATAGTAGCCTCCTTTATCAACTCATGTGAACTGAAGTGGAACTTCACAAATAATGGCGTCTGATTGCCTGTGAGTTGCCTATCGATTGGTGTGTGTGTGTACATGGGAGAAAGGATGAGAGAAAACATGCACATACAAGTTTGGTTCTCCATACAGATGTGCATGTCTGCTTATGTGTGTTTCATTGAGTGACTGTAGAGATCTTATGAAGGGAAAAGTTAAGGCCCCAAATATTCTTTGTGTTATTGAATCCCTGTTTTTCTTGTGTAACTCACAATATATTTCATAAACACAAAACAATAAGCAAACTATTTATGCACTCACAGTCAGATTTTGAATCATATGTCTTGTAAATTTGCTTTAGGATCAAAACATATTTCAAGGTTCATAGTTTAATTAATTGAATTAATGATTATTCATACTCATAAAATCATGTTGCCCTCCTTAAAAACCCATATAGAATAAAGAATCATTTAACCTAGAAAAGAAACACATGATGAAATCCCCTCGTCACTGAAATAATGCTCATGTTTTCTTGCGTTGTCCTCTGTATTGGTAATACACTGAAACACAAATTTTGTCTTTCTTGGCCCTTGGTGAAAAATAAACAAGAGAAGATGAGTGTCTGTGAAGAAGAATGAAATTACAGGTTAATAGCTGGGAGACGTATTGCTCTGTCCTGGCTGTGTTCATGCAGCTCAGCCAAGAGGAAAATGAGAAATTTCACAGGCTTAAATGACTCTCATCAAACTCTCTGGAGGCAGTGTAGTGATGTTAATATTGTGAAATATAGTTTGTCGTGACTGTGTGCTCCTTTGTATCTGACTTGCTGAATAACCTATGCTACAGAAGGAGCCCTGTGACATCAGTGATAGCTTTTTTTTAACCTTGTTGAATACTTCACCGTGTGATGAATGAAAACTGAAAAAGAACGTGTTAACGAGACACCTGTTAGTCTCACCTTGGATGCTTATTTCTTGGCACTAAATCTGTTGCAGAAATCGACAAGAAATAGACTGAGCCATAGCTGCTGTGCTGCACTCTCCGATTAAACAGGAACTTATGATGTTAACACTCATTTTTGCTAAAGACACCTAGTTCAGTGACTTTATGGCAATATGTCTTCCCACTAGCAGTATGCCGTGTAATAAAGATCTTCTAGGGCCAGTTAGCCTTTAGCAAATAGACCGTCTTTATGGAAGATTTTCTTTGAGCAAAATTACCAATACAACAATGTAGCCATGGAAGATATTATCACCAAAGTGTACTTAAAATTCCTACTCGCATCAGACATGTGTTTTAGTTGTTGTTACTTCGCTTGGATGTTGATGTTGTTGAATTGATGTTGTGGTTTTTAATATTTTCTGCTGAAAAAAGAACATTTCTGTGAGCTCACCATGGATTGTTTTGGCTGATTCTTTTGTTGATTGAGTGACTCTTTTGGAACCAGCTTCAAGTGGCCGGTTTGAGGAGGAATTGTAGTTTATTGCATTTCCGGGTTGGATTTACTTTTCCTGAAGGTTGCGAGTTTGACTTTAAGGTGCTGCCATCAGAATTTGTGACTGTATAACTTTATAAAGTGGTTTATGGAGGGGTTTATAGAGTGGTTTCTAAACAAAGTTGTTGCAAGATGAATCAAAGGGGTTGTGAGATGATTAACTGGGATGGAGGAGATAAAAAAAAAAAAAAGTTATGCAACTCTAATCTATATATTATTTTTAAAATGCATGTTGTGATATTGAATCTTTTTTTTTTTTTTCAAATATAATTTACCTGGTTGTCAAATATCACCATATCCTATCCATTAAAAAGGGACTACATTTAAATCTTAAAATGTAGATATAGGATACATAAAAGGATCCTTCCAAACCATTGATTTTTTTTTTCTTTTCCAAAATAGCCAAATCCTGCCTTTTCTAAAATCCATCCTGCCACCCCTGGATGCTCCTGCACCTTATCTTAAAATAACGACTGTACTGCTCCAGTTTGAAAGCAGGCTTGTTGTATCTATAGCATTAATGTTATGTGAGATATGCAGCTCTCGCTGTAATATCTCTGGTACAAGAGATAGAGTCAGAGAGATAGACACAGCAGGTCTTTCTTGCTGCTCCCCTGGGATGAGGTTTTTTTTTTTTTTCATTCTTTTCTGCATTTCTAAGCTGTTGGCTTCAAAAGACAGGACAAGTCTGGATCAGTGGAAGCTCTGCACGGTTGGAAGTATCTGTCCTCACTCTCTCTCTCTCTCTCTCTCTCTCTCTCTCTCTCTCTCTCTCCTCTATATGTATTTTGAGGTTCTCAGAGGGGGGCAGCAATAGTGCCTTACAGATGAATGCTTTTTCAATATTAGTTGTGCTCATCAAAAAAATGTGTGCGTGTGTGTGTGTTGAAGAAGGGGGCAGATCTCCAGGGGGCTCTGGAGGATTGAGTGTGACTCAATCAGGCTGCGATCGCTGCCAGCCCTCTGACAATCGAGTCAGGGAGCAGGAGCTAAGGCGTGGAGAGATGAAGAGGAGGCAGCAAAAGTCCTTAGTTTTGCAAGTGACTTGAAACCCGTCATGATGCACCAACAGTAGCTGCATAAATAACACAACAGATTGGAAGACAATATGCATATAGACCATACAACAATGAGATTAGGCATTGAGCTCAGGGTAGCAGGTGGCTGGAAGCCTAAATCTAAACACTCAGATCCCTACAGCAGAGTTCTGTGCAGTTTTTTTTTTTTTTTTTTTTTTTTTAAACGGGACATGATAAAACGCCCAGAAACATCTTTGTTTACATGTATTTCAGCTAAAACATTTAAAAGAATTAAATATAGACCACTAAAAATGGCAAAACTGTACATGCTTCATCTCAAAAATGGGAAGATTCAGATTTTTTATTTTTTTTAAAAATTTAATTCTTATGTCGTGCTTAAACAGGCAGAGGCAGATATGCGTTTTCCTTTACCTGTGGACCTGACCTCAGTTATTGTGTTAGGTAGCTCTGTACAGAAAGCCTGACCTTCATATTTAATTTCTGAAAGTTTTGTCGCCAAAACAGGGCAGTTGTGCTCTTTCCTGTTGTGGATTACCTTTATAGGAGAGTACATACAGAAGGCAGAGAATGGAACTGCCACAGTTTTTTGGCTGAACAGTGATCTGTGTTTTTAAGAAGAGACGCTGCAGCAGGAATGTAAAATGACATCAGATAATTCAGAAATGTGAAGAGAAGAAAAAAACAGTCTCTCTGGTCTCCAGAGTTGATTGATTTCTGTCTTTTTTGTTATTTCCCACTTTTTCAATTCATTTATACATGCTGTTTTCAAAACCGACCGAGTCAATAATCATTTAACTTACTGTTATTGTGAATATGCAGTGATTTTACACTGCATTGTCCAAATGGGACAAAGTCCTGACCTCGTAACCAAGATGTGACTAGGAGGAAATTCCCTAACTGGGCAGTAGATTAGATGTATGCTTAAGGAACATATGTCATTAAGAGAAATTGTTTTGTGTGTCTTCGTTTGCAGGGTATAGACTTTTGTCCAGGTCAAGAGGTACCTGGTGTGACCACCCATGAACAGAAGGAGCACACACAGCAGCCAATCATTTTCCACCTGGGGCGGGATCCTGGAGAAAAGTTCCCAATCAGGTCAGTTGCCTGAAAACTTCAGATCTACTTGGGACAACGAGGAGAGGGAAATTACCCAGGAACAAGAGGAGAAATGTTAGAAAAAGAAGAGAAAAGGAAGCCTGTAGTACAGATTGTGAGATCGATGCAGATTCAGTGGCACGAAAACGAAGGCGGTGGATTGATCCACTCAGCCGGAGCGCGCTTGATTACACCCTTCTCTTTGTGATTGCAAACAGCTCCTTAAAGATCACTATCTGACCCTCAACACTATGGTGCACTGCTGCAGGTTAAAATTGCAAGATAAATTGTTCAGGTCTAAATTTAGAGCGAGTGGTGTTTAATGGAGTTTTGTGTGTCTGTGCCTGAGGCCCAAGGAGAGTTAAGAATTACTGAGAAGAGAGTGACACCAGAGGACACAAACAGCCAAGGTTGAACTAAAGCTATTACTAAACAAGGGTGCAAAGATGAGCATCATCTTCTACTGTGTACTGTCAATGCAAATAATAAACATAATCTTTCAGGGAAAAAAAAAGATGATACAACCTGACACCATGACAAATACATTAAGCTAATCTCAGAATGCTTCGATGAGAATATTCTTTTTGTGCACTTTCGCTCCCTCCTCGTGTAAAAACCTCCTCGACTGACCTTTTCATTTCCTTCTTCCGTAAGCTCTGCCTCTCATATTTTCCTCCTGCCTCATCTCCTCCTTTGCTTCGTACTCAAACTCCTTTCAGTTCTTGAGCCGAGATTGGATGATAAAACATTAATGTTGTTTTTCATTTGCCCACCTTTTAGCCTTACTCTTCACTTGGAAAAAATAAAAAATAAATTAAAAAAAAGGAAAAACCAAGAAATATGCAACCATGTGTTGTACTAAGTGCAAGATGCGCACACGCAAACCAAACTGCATACTTAGTTTTTACTTCTGCAGAGAGAGGTCAGTGTGCTCATCTCTGAGGTCAGCCTCTATATCCAGCTGCATGACCTCTCTGCACCTTTCATGCGCCACTCTTCAATTCCATTTTAATCTAGCGCTATTAATTCCACCTCTCCTCCAAAGTTTTGTCTTACATTCCCCTACCTTCTCTCGCCACTTACTGTTACGCATCTCAGCTCACTTCTCACCACTTCAGCTGCTGTCCCTCTGCATCCACTGGGACCGTTCTCCATCCTAGTGAAATGCATGTGTGTGTGTGAATTTGTGTGTTTTGTCCATGTGCTCTTAGGTCCCCCAGCTGGACTGGCTGCCTGGCCAGCATTAATCTCTGTCGGCACCTAAAGAGCCACTTACGGTGATGTAGGGCCTGTCTGCACACATACCTTCACTACTGTCGCAGGCTGTGATATAGCAAAGAGCACACACATACAAAATCCCCAGTCTTGCACAGTTACCTCGGAAAGCAGTGTATAATATAATTATTCAACTTGGGGTGGAATTTTGGTGATATTTGTTTTAGTTTTTCCGCAAACAGAGGCCTCGCTGCATTTGTTGGGACGGCGTAGCTAAATAGCGATGAGGCTTGTGTTGGTGGTCCATCTGTCCAACGTGAAACAGACCCAAACCAGGTCTGTCATCTCTGCGAGGTTCAGACTTGTGCAAAGCCATTCCCTGCCTTCCACTTCGCCCCTCCTGATTTCTGTGACCTTAATGCCCCAAGATTAACACATCCTACTTTCTCATCACCAGAGCCCATCGTCATCCATAGTGTAGTCCCAGCCCCAACACTGCAGGCAGCCCTGCACAGTCTGGCCTCATCTGCTGCCTGCCACCAAGCTCTTGTGTCCCCAATCAATAGTCCTCACTGAAGTGCTCAATTTCCACTGGGGTGGAGAAGATGGTGGGAGGGAGGGGTAGGCAGGACAGATGTATTTGATTGTCTCCTCAATTCCCCCACCTTCTGCTACTTTCTGTGTGTGTGTGTGTGTGTGTGTTCCAGCAATAGTGTTATGAATCAGTAATCAGAGTGGTGACACACCTGAGCAATGCCCCCATCCCCCTTGGGTGCCATACATTATAAATCAAAAGACTCCATTTGCATACAGCCTGCTTATTATTCCAGATTTTGCCTCTACACTAGTAAGCTAAGGGTTATAATCATGATAATGAGCTGTGCTGACTGTGGGCTTTTCATTATTTGTTTGCAGAGGGGGCATAAACAAATGATATTATTAGTTTTTGATTTAGAGGTCTGCATCGTGAGATTTTCAGTGTATAGACAAAACAACAGAAAACTTTGGTGTCTCGCACAACTTTCTCGATACATGGCATGCTTTGCTTGCCCACTCGTATGGAGAAAATTGAATACTTATAGCAGCCTGATAAATTTCCCTTACATTTACTTCTATTAGACTGCTTCATCACTTATCACAAAATGAATCGCAACAATCAGTAGCGGGCACAGATAGGAGGGGAAGGAAATATCCCTCTTGCTGATCGCGATCAGGCAAAAGTAAAATTTGCGATTTCAGATAGCCGAAGCAATTTAATCTGAATGTCTGAATTTTAACCAATGGGAGTAAAGCGGATTTTCCCCTATCAGTTAGGGTCAGAATGCGTAGATAGTTAGCTTATGACAAATGTGTCACAGGAGGAGAGAGACTAATTGCAGTCAGCACACTACCAGTCAAGTAATTGCAGGGGAAAGTAAAGACTGAGTATCAAGGAAAGGAGCAGGTGCTGGCTGATGGAGGAAGCCTTGCTTCCCTGTGGGAGATCTAAGAGGGAGGGTAGGTGTGAGCTGGACAGGGCCCGGGGTTATTACTCTAATTGACACTTCACCTCACACACATGCACATGTTCCCCAGGGGCCAATCAGAGGGTAGAGTTTGTAGTGGAGGGAGGATGGAAGGCAGGCACAGGTGCTGCCGGCGAGTGTATCAGGGGTGTAATTGCACTGCTGATATTTGTCTATCTTTGTGTCACGCCACCAGACGCTCAGTCCCCTAACACACACACACACACACACACACACACACACACACACACACACACAGCCCATTAACCCTACAGGTCCTATTGAGAGCAGCGTTCCTTTGAAAGCCTTCAGGGCCCCTGTGTTTTACACTCTGAATATAATAATGCACAGAGGTGCTCGGGCTCACTGGTGTCCAACAGCAGTAATTGAGAGACAGGGGATGTGATAGGGGTTGCATAGTTCACCCTGCTGAGTGTGCTTTCCTAAAGGGTGCCTGAGTGGACAGCGTGTGTGTGTGTTCATCCGTTTATATTTCTGTTTTTGTTCTTGAAAGATACAGCATGTCCCCACACTGATATAATGAGTTAAGCTCCGAAGGCCACAGTAGTGTTTTATCACTAGACACAGGAAAGGCATTGACTGCAACACTCCTTGACAACAAAAGGCAAAGACTGTGAATTGTGTTCATCAGTGTGTGCATTAGGTTTTTATAGTTGTGGTAAAACAGCTTAACAGACACAAGGCCCAAACAGATAAATGATAAAGCAACCTTGCTTTGCCTGTATGTATTAAAATGGGTCCAGAAGTGTAAGCGTTAGAGTGTGTGTATATACATGTGTATTATGTTCCATTTAAAGCTCATTATTAAATGCTTTAAATTCCAATTGCACATTTGTAACATCAGTTTGGTGATCAACAGAATTGCTTATATTGAGCAGCTGTTTTAAATATGAGGATTTGTTGCCCTTTTTGGTCTTCTTTGTGTCCTTATAAAGTAAAAATCTTTAAGTTTTGGACTTTAAACAAGACATCTAAAGATGCGGTTCTAGGAAAATGTGTTGGATGTGTTTTTTTTCCACATAATTACTTTTGTTGTTGGTGGTGGTGTTTTTATAGACTAAGATGTGAATCAGTAAATCAAAAAATAATCAGCAGTTAATACCCCTCTGACCATGTGTGTTCCTTGTGTTTGCAGTGTTTTGACTAAGGAGTACCAGCATGTTCTGAGCATGATCTCTCCAGTCGTGGAGCAGCATAAGAAGACTCTGGTGCCGGGTATGCCCCAGCTCAATATGTGTGACCTGGCAGTGATGGTGAGATTCGCACAACATAAATATCTTTCATTTTCATGTTCAGTCTTATTCATATTATTGTCAAAGTAGTCAATTGTGATATGCAAGTCGACTTAGCTCCAATATGTGTAGATGTAGTGGCCCAAAACCAGATGCAGTTTTCACAGAAGATACTATATACCTCTGTGCAATATGACAAATGTAAATAAGTCAGGTTTGTGGCTTATCTCTGTGTTCTGCCAATCACATTCGTATGTCAGATAAATGAATACATAAGATACACCGATAGAAATAAACCATTAAAGGCCTCTGAATATATCTATATATATATATACATGGACAAAATTGTTGGTATCCCTCAGTTAATGAAAGAAAAACCCACAATGGTCACAGAAATAACTTGAGTCTGACAAAAGCAATAATAAATAAAAGTTCTATGAAAATTAACCAATGAAAATCAGACATTGCTTTTGAACCTTGGTTCAAAAGCAATGTCTGACTGAACATGTCCCTATGGTCACATTATTTTCAGTCTTTTCTAGGGATACCATAATTTTTGTCTAGGCCTGTTTTCATGAGTTTATTTTTTAAAACAATTCTGTTTAACCATGGTTCAAAAGCAATGTCTGATTTTCATTGGTTAATTTTCATAGATTTTTTATTTATTATTACTTTTGTCAGATTCAAGTTATTTCTGTGACCATTGTGGGTTTTTTCTTTTATTAACCGAGAGGTACCAACAATTTGGTCCATGTGTGTATAGAGAAGCGAATTAGTTTTCCTCTTTCCAGATTTTGCTTTTATTATTTGTTTACTAACTTGTTTATGTATGTATCATATTTGATGGAGTCATCACCAACATTTTGCCCTGATAGCATGCCAGTGTTTCTGTGAATAAATCTGTTTTAGGATCATTTAAAGCAGCTGAAGTGAGGTGTGGCTTTGTCTCCAAAGCCTCTGAACAACACTTTTTGTTTATTTGTGTAGCAGCACTGCCCCCCTGTGGTCAACAGAATAAATACACTCTTAAGTGGAGTGATAATCAATCACACTGTAATTTAATGTTGTTTTGAATCAAGGTAATATAGATCTTTACATTTTTTGAATCTTGAGCAAGCTGACTTTCAAAGCCAAAAGTTTATTATTGGGTGTTTTTAAGATGTTTTCCTGGCTTACGTTCGTACTGAAAACGTGCAGACTGTGCAACCTAGTCTGTGATATCACCACTCAATGACGAACTGATTATTTTATTAAGAAAATTCTGATAAAAATGAGACAATTATGTGAAATAGTAATGCATAAAGCTTTAAAATTACATAACACCATTTATGTGTTTAAAAAAGTAATCTCAAACATGCACCTCTGAATTATTATTGACATGTAATAAACCTTTTTTGGTTATAAATCTTACACATGATGAGGTTTAATGACACAGGATACAGATTAATGCTAAGTTAAAGCACAACATTTGGGTAAGTATGAGACATAAATAATATGAACAACACAGGACAGGACACTGTGTACACTTAATAGTAATTATGGCATCAGACAGGGACATAATGTGGTGCTTTCCCCCCTACCGACAAACAGCTAAACTCTTACGAAATAGTCATACATCTTCCTGTAAATAAGTATTGTCTTTGATAACTTTATATTCTTATACTTACTGCAGTGATAACTCTGTTTTACAGAACTGGGCCCCGGCAGGCTGTGAGAAGTTAGGCAAGTGTCTGAAAGGACCCAAGTCTGCACCCTGGAAGTGTGATTGGCCACACTGAGAGCCAAAGCACTGAGCCAGACGACCCAAGATGAGGAAGCAAAACCTGAAGTTGTGCCTTACGAGAACTACAAATAACCTTGTTATTTATACAGATGGATTTTAAACATTTTTGTTAAATTCTTTACACACAATGTTTAGACAATGACTCAGGATCAAACCAAGGGAATGATGTTGGTATAACAACATTAAGCAGCTGTGAGTTTTAATATGTCAGTACAAGTTCTACCTGCTATTAAACAATCCTATGTCAAGAATCAGTGTTGAGTCAAGGCTCATTTTATGGGTGTAGAGCAGAAAGGGAAATGAATGTATTCTAAATGGGCCTGAAATTAATTATGCAAAGTTGCATTATGGGATTCATGGTGTATATTTTAGACCTAATGATGCAATTGCACTGCAAAAAATATGATTAAAAAAATAAATAAAATAGACTTTTGTAATGTTGTAAGATGTCTTTGGTCAGTGTTGTAAGTAAAGCTCATAATATGACAGCAGAACTATGTGTTCTAATGAAAACATTTATTTAATCAACAAATTTATTTAAAATCATAAATTTATTGTAGTTTTGTGCTTGTGGCTAAAACTACCCGATGCAATTTCACTATGAAATTAACAGTAAATATTAAAATCTCCAAAAATTGTTCATTTACAAGATTTAGTGACATTTCTCTGCTTTATTTACTTATCTTGGTGCGATAGAATAGCAAGCGTTATGTCTGCCTCAGATGTTTTGCAGAAAAAAGATTATAACTCTGAGTATGTTTTTTTTTCAGTAGGAGTTAGAGCACTTTTTTTATGCATGTCTTTTTAAAATGTAGCTGCAAAATAGCTACTGGTGTGAAAATGTTGCACATATTCTTACTAACAGTCATTTCCGATACAGCTCAAAGGAAATTGCATGTTTCAGGAAACAGACCCAGCGAGCTGTCCTATGCAAACAAAATCGCACGAACATGTCAGAGAATCATGAGAATCAAACAAGAGCCGTGGATTTGGACACTGCTTTTCTCAAATCCAGAAGGGGTATTTTGAAATTAGCAGAGATGGTGAGATATTTTGCATATCATCTTAACTTTGAACATTTGGCATTTTGCTGCAGATGTGCTCTGAAACAACTGAGATGGGCTGAAATGTCCAGTAAACACTGAAGAGAGGAACAGAAACATGAGGGAGTCACAAGTTTGGTTTAGTCAACAGGGTTACCAGAACCAGTTTGTTGATAGCAGGGATCCACATTAAAGACATTTTAGAGGCGAAAGCAGCAGCTCAGTTTGCCTGAAAAATGTGACATGGAAAGATTCGTGAAGTCAGTTCCTCTTTCTCAAAATAACCTCATTTGCTACATTAACTGAAATGTGCACCATGTTCCGTGAGTGAGTGAGTGCTGCAGGTTTGGTAAAGAAAGGTCACAACACAATTCAGTTCTGTTCATATTCAAGATTTTAGAATTTGTATTTTCTATTGCTGCTGTAACCATTTTTCTGCATTTCTTCTTCTGTTTTAGGGGACCCTGCTTGTGGCATTTGTGTGCTTCACTGCAGCATCCATACCAAAGTACACTGCGGCCACATTGTTGGAGTTTATGATCACTTTGCTTCTTCTTTTGCTCTACCTGCTCAAACTCAACAAGAGACTGACTTTCTTCTTTTGGCCTCTCATTGTGAGTGATGAATGCACTAAAACAAAAAGCATGTAGAGCATTTTATGCAATGAGAAGTTTTTTTTTGCTTTGTTTTGTTTTATTATTATTATTATTATTATTATTGTTATTGTTATTATTATTTTTACAACGTGGACACAAATTGGCATGCATAATTCTGTAGATTAATTTTAAAACCCTAAAGAAAAACACCAACCAATACATGCAGAGCAGAATGAATGTATGTATGTATGTATGTATGT
>NW_007577750.1:1024561-1046038 GCF_000690725.1 Stegastes partitus | reverse complement strand
TGTATGTATGTATGTATGTATGTATGTATGTATGTATTTTTAAAAAAAGAACAGCTAGGTCTCGGTTACGTTTCAAATTGAGCTCCCCAGGACTCAAGCAACACAAACCCAGGAGTCTGTAAAAGTTTGTGAAGTCTCAGTGAAGAATCACTGACCAGCACTGCTCTCCTATCACTAATCACAGTCAGCCAAAGGATTACATTAACAAAAGAGACTCATGTGGAACACTGGAAGAATAAAACCAAAACTCAAAGCATACTTCTTTGCAATCTGGCTCCAAACCATGGAAATACATTGGCAGAATATCTCTTTACTGTCAGAGATGCAAAGCAGAGACAGATCCTGAGCAAATACAGACTCAGTGACTACAGTCGAGCAGCAGAGAAAGGATGACTCAAGAAACTGTGGCTGCCAACAGACAAAAGAGTCTGTGGTCACTGCATGGCAGGTGAGGTCTTAATCTTCACCAATCTTAAACGTCACCGAAGTTGTTGACAGTGACAAGCAACAGCTTCTATTGTCAAACAGCTTAAAACTGCACAGTATGTGGCTGTGCATCACAAGATGAGGGACGTATAAATAAAACATCTCTAAATATGACAATAATCTTAACATAGCCTATTATACAGATAGCACACACATTTTTTTTAACTGTTTTTTCTTCTGTTTTGCCTATTTATTTTTGTTCCTTTTATCGCCTTATTGATTTCCTTTATTCCACTTAATGTATTTTTTTCCTTTATAATTCTCTTACTTCATCTTTTTTAAATATTACACCATTCTGGATGCTTTGGCAGTGTTGTTAACTTGATATTCATGCCAATAACGCCACAACATTATAATATCCTCCAAGTTTGTAAAGGCATTGTAAGAAGAAAATGTCGCCACATGTTGTAGCTTTAAGTTCTTGTTCTTCTGTTTTTTTCTTCCTCAGGATGTTTTCAATTCGGTCTTTGCAGCAGTCTACTTTATTGTCTTGAGCCTGATGGCTTTGTCTACGTACAGTGTTGCAGGCAAGCTGGCTGGAGCGGTGAGAAGGACTTCTTTAATCTAAAATTGAAATCTATAGTGTGGACCAACTTTAATATATGGATTTATTTATTCTTTTGCTTCTCTCATATACGTGTACATTCAAATATCCAGACATTGTTTTTATCTGTATACATGTGTTGTTGCCCAACAGTATGGCCTCTCTCTCTTACCCCCACCCTGCAACTGAGGAATAATTTCCAATTAGAAATGTTCTTTTTGTCAGGTCCCCATAGTAGTACATGAGCAGACACATGGATGTGACATTTAATGTATTTATTCTGAGATTTGCTCTCTGTTTGCAGATCGTGTGTCTGATATTAGGTGGACTGCTGTGTGTGGACAGCTTCACGCTTGTAAGGATCATCACATTCAACAAGCCAAGAACTGAAATCCAGACTCAAGCCAAGGGATAAATTAATTACAGTAAATTAAAGAATGCAGTATGGGAGAATTAACAAACTAAACTCCCCCAACACTGATGACTTTATTACATGTCGGTAATCTGAAGGCTGTACTGTGTTGGA
The DNA here is from genome assembly GCF_000690725.1 of Stegastes partitus. NCBI lineage: Eukaryota > Metazoa > Chordata > Actinopteri > Pomacentridae > Stegastes > Stegastes partitus. Next base: position 1,044,482 of record NW_007577750.1, on the reverse strand, counting down.
AACTGTCTTTAAATTAAAAGTTACTTGATGCTGCCACATACTGGTGGATTTTATATATATATATATATATTGTTTGTTTGTTTGTTTGTTGGATGTTTTTTTGTTTTTTTTCCCAGTTTTGATAAATCTCATTGTAAAACCACATTTCAATAAAGGTTGCCTTGTGACATGAGTTGGATATTTCCACTGAGTGCTGCAGGACTGTGCAGCTGGGGGCATCGCATTTCACATCTGGAGAAAGCAGATGTTGCGCTTTTGGGAGCTGGCGCTGCGTTTCCGCGCTGTCATTGTTTCCGTTTCCACCTCCGAGAAGCCTCACGCCTCCACATCTTCTTTTTTTTTTCTTGCCTCAAAACCGCTACGTTACGAGTAGTTTAAACCATCGCAACTTTGAGGAGACGTACTACTTTTTATTTTATTTCTCCAACAATGGGGGACATCGAGGCTCCCAACTCGAATCGGGCGCGCCAGACTGTCCTGCTTTCTGTTCTTCCGAGCAAAGAGTTCGCCACTTCCAGGAAGGGAATGCTGCTTATTGCTGAAGTGGTAAGAGATGACCAAGAGAAATCAAGTCAAGCAAAACGCTAGTGTGCCATTGTTTCAACCCAGTGCGCACGAACACAAACGCGCGCTGCGTTTTGGATGCTTTTATTTGCTGTTTTTTTTCTTTTCTTCTTAAACCAGTTGCACTAGTTGTAGCAACGTGTAACTTTGATACACATTCGGAAATAACTTTTCTGACCGTTTAACTGTAGTTTTGGTCACTCAGCTTCCGTGAAGAGGTTTCCATTTGTAAAGGGAGGAGCAATGCAGCAACTAAACTTGGAATGATTTTGGACACACGAAGCCTTCTCCCTCCAGTTTGTCCAGTGTCAAGAGTCATTGATACTGGCTGTGATGAAGCAAAACTAACTGTTTGTGTCTCTCAGGCTGTCAGTGTTGTGCCTTTATATAAATAATTCAAACTGCAAATGTCCAACTAATATACCAGAAGTTACTTTTTGAACAGTGGCTTTCAGCAAACCAGGAACTGAAAGACTGTGTGATGGTGTTAGAAGTGAGGGAGGGGTCAGCAGCATCATGAGTTACTGGAGGGAAGGGTCTTCTTACATGAACTCTCATTTGTGTCACATGACATTTAGCTTCTTGCTCTTGTGTGAGAGCAGCAGTCTTCTTCCAAACAGTCACATCCCTTCATTCTGCTGCCATAAACATGTAGCCTGGAGCAGCACAGTTTGTGTGAATGCACAGGGTCATTCAGCGCATAATAAATGTTGCTGTTATTTAGGTTGTGGTTTACTGCCTGATCATAGGATGAGATATTTCGGTACTTGTGTGTGTGTGTGTGAAAAGAATGTGAATTAGCACCATTCAGTATAACATGATTCTTTAATTTTTTTTTCTTTTAAACTCATTTTATCTGAGTTTAAATGACTATTTTTTAAAAAGTGTTTTATCATTTGCCTCTGACTTCTACAGTAATCAAAACTAGAAATGCAGCATGCAAATGGTCTTTTCTGAGTCTCATTTCTGTTGTTTTGCTTCAAAAAGGGTTCAATTTTGCCAAATTATGCACAAAGTTTTTCTAACTGTTCACTGGTAACACATTCTCAACCATTAAGCTAGGCCACACTCTAGTCAGGTGTGGCTTTAATGGATGATGATCAGATAGTGTGATCAATACACAGACACTCCTTTGACAAGTGACTAAAAAAGGCCATCTTAAAATGCAGCTTTATTCAAATGACACAGTTCTTCAGGGGGCTGGAGTCTATCCCAGCTGACTTAGGGTGAAGGCACTGAACACCCTGGACAGGTCGGCAGTCTATCACAGGGCTACACTTAGAGACAGACAACCAAGCACACTCACATTCACGTCTATGAACAATTTAGAATCACCAATTAACTTTAACTAATTACTTTCTATATTTTTGAATGCTGCTGTGGTGTGTAAATTTCGCAGTGGGGGATCAATAAAAAATTATTCTAAAAAAAACAATTACTCTAACCTCAGCGTGTTTTTGGACTGTGGGAGGAAGCCAGAGAACCTGGAGAGAACCCACAGTGCACAGGGAGAACATGCAAACTCCACGCACAAGGATCCCGGCATCCTAACTGGGACACAAACCAATGATCTTCTAGCTGCGAGGCGACGCTGCTAACCACCGAGCCACCTTGCAGCCCCGGCCACCATTTATTGTCTTAAGAAATCATTTGAGACAGCGTAGTGTGACAGACCATCTGCTACATGACGGTCTGGATGGATGTGTCTGACAACGCGATCCTGTCACCCGAAAATGTCCATCAACTTCACCCAGCCATTTAGAAAGAGCGGGACAAGCAGCATCAACAGCTTCACTGTGTCGCTTGTTGCTGATCTGTGATTTGTCATCTATGACCCCACTCTCCATCTGCTCTTTATCATCTCCAATATAGTGCATACTTGGTTGTTTCATGATGTCCATTCCAGTTTAGAGATGTTGTGTGTTGGAGCAACAAATACTAAATCCCCTATGTTAAAGGGATGGATAAAAATGTGCGAAATATCACATGCTGTGTTTATATTTTTATTCAAAATAACTACGTAGGAAATCTCCAGTCTTTAGTTTATACATCTCTGAGGATTTTTGTCCAATGTAAAACAGAGATGACAAGAAGGTTGTTTGTGGTGGTAACAGAATTCACAAACTACACTGAAGTACCTTTTTTTAGCGACAACAATCTAACTGAAAATGCCTTTTAAATCCATAGTTTAAGTTTTAATGAGACCTAATGGTGAAACAGTAGAAAATGTTAATTACTTTATGCATTTGGTGTGAGTGAGTGAAACTTGCTCGTGGTAGCTGGGAAGCTATTTTCACTTAAATGAATCATAGTTGTATTGTCTTTTTAACACAGTTGAATTTTTTTAATTTATTTTTTTGCTAAACTCAGCTGTTTGATTTCCAGAGACTATGCATCATGTCTTTACCATTCTTGGGAGTATTAGTCAGACTCATATCCTGCTGAGCATGCATTATTATCCACAGTGTGTCAGACCACTGTGTATTTTTCATTAGGATTCTTAGTCTCAGCCAGCAACAGTCCTAAGAAGGAATGTGAAATCGCAGGGCGTGCACTTAATGTGCTGTAAAAAAAAGAAAAAAAAGAAAAAAAGAAGTGGTTTTGTAGTGTTTCAAACATTGTCAGAATTCAAACATGCAGTTAATAAAGGAAAAAAACAACGATTGTTAGAATTCTTAGGTCAGTGTGTAATGGGTTTCTTGCCTGTTGGGTTTATGGCGCTTTCTGAGTTTAAAAGAATAGATACACACTTAGATCAAAATCTCCTACATTTATTAACTGTTTACTTTACTTGTCACGTACTTTATCCGCACTTTCCGCTCCAATGTGGAAACAATTTGTTGAATAATTGATCAAATTAATGGGCAAGCATTTTGATGATCTTTTCCACCGTTTCATATCATTGTAAATAGTTCTAATAGCTCCAGCAGAAAGTAATAAGACTTGTCTTTTTTGGAAGTCCAGTTGCATTCTAATGAAGCTCTTAGGATTCAATGACAGGGATGACTGAGAATTTCATTGTAAATACAGTTTAATGGTCTTCTTTAGTAAAACAAGACATTTGAGGATGTTTTCTTGCATTTTAAGAAACTGTGATTTGACTTTACATTTTTGCCATTTTGATTTACTTGATAATTTATTAGTTGTTTTAGTCAGTCAAGATCAAAAATGATTAATTAACATTGCTTGATTGGTGTGATGTGTGGTTTCTGCTTAAGAAAATTTACCAGTGCTGTTTAGTTTTTCAGCGCAACACAATGATGATCCCAGCATCCCACAATTTCACAACAAAACACGCCAGAGGGTGTATCCAGAGTCTCAGAGAAAAGCTGCTGCAGTTTACCTGGAAGTGTTAGATTCTTAGAAGGGAAATCTTACAGATCTTTGACAGGATGCTGCTCAGTGGCAGTGTTTTTATAGTACAGCAGCTGCAGCAATCTGGGTTCAGTCAGAGGAGTTCCTACCCTCAGGCTGGCATAGGATCACCGACTGAGACAAAAACAAGATGGCAGGGGCTGTTAAAGATTAGAGTGTCTGAAGCTTTTCCATCAGAGGAGCCGGACACACCAAACGAAAGCAAGCCCAAAGGCAGGGAAGGCCCCACTCGCGTTGTGATTTAGCATGTTTAAACAGATTCTTTCATTGGTGCAGCTTCCTGTTTGTTTGAACAAGTGTGTGAGAGATGCAGAGGGGGATTCAGTGTAACGGTGTACAAGGCTGTGTGAATAAACATTGACTTTTACCAGCTATATCTTCTTACAGGATGTGGCCCTGAAACTGTAACTCAGACACCTTCGAGGCAGGGCAGCATTACCTCAAAGTGAAATTGATCTGAGAAGATACATTTTATTTTATTTATCATTTGGATTGCAAATGTAAATTTGCCACTGGTTTCGAGAAGCTCACTTGGAAGTAGATAAATACTTGCATAAATCCAACAGGCTTCTGACTTAACCTCTAAGACCTGGCGACCACATGTATGGCCATCACATTTTGGGTTATATTACCACAGTAGTTAATTTAAATTTTAATTTTTTTTTTATTTAAAAAAAAATCATCATTATTGTTTTATTATTGTTATTTATTTTTAAAATATTTTAATATATTTTTAAAATAAATTTTCTTTATATTTTTTATTTTTTTAAAATGCATATCAAACAAGAGCTTGGGTCTTAAGTGTTTACAGCTTTCATTGAGCTGCTTATTTTTCTCTCCGTATTTTTGATTTTTTTTTTTTTGCAGGCTCTGTCCTTCATATCATTTGTGTGCTTTGCGGCATCCACGGCGGCAGCCTTTGTGACGGTTCCGGTGCTGGAGTTCCTGGCCGCGCTCTTCTTGTTGTTTGCTTACTCCACCAAATTCAATGAGAGGTTTAAAGGCTTCCTCTGGCCTCTTATGGTGAGAGCAGTTTTCAAATGATATCATCTGGCAATGCTAACAAGAAGAAAATAGTAATGTCATTTTTGATTGTGCCTCTTCTCTCTTGAAGGATTTTATGAGATGTGTGAGTGCCTCCATTATCTTTTTCATCATCTCCATAATGGCAGTGTCCAAATATGTGGACGGTTCCTCAAAGGCTGCTGGGGTAAAATATCTTATCACAGTCAACATCACCGTAACTTAGTATTGTTAAGTACACGTGACACACTTTGCCTTAGGTCAACAACCCCACCTTGTTTTTCAGTATTTTTCCACTGTTTTTACATCAGATGTCCTTCTTTTCGCAGATATTCGGCTTTATTGCCACCATTGTTTTTGCTTTAGATTTTTATCTAATTTTCAATGAGCTGGCCAGTTTCCTAAAGCAGGGAGGGGAATCCAGTGACGAACCATCAAGACAGCAAGGTAATACCCCAAATGAAAGTCTTATATATGGCATTATAAGAACATTTATAGAAAATGATAAACTATTTGTGCTTTTATAGGTGGATAATCCTTTTGATTCAACATTTTTCACATATTCATAAATAACCTTGGGAGCCTCAGTAAAAAGTAACTGAACTTCTCTTTAAGGTTTTTGAACATGTTTCACACCTCAATCAAAAGTCTTCTTTAGTTTTTCTTCAGAACTTCACAACTGAAAAACTCAAGAAGCCTCTTTGATGAGATGTGAAACATCTTCAAAAACCTTTCAGAGATGTCTGGTTGCTTTTTACTGAAGCTCCTAGGACTACCATAATCTATATGACTGAGAATCTACACAGGCATATGTAAAGAAATAGTTTTGTATGTTAATTCAGTATTTATATAGGACTACTGTATATGTACTGCCACTATGTGATATTTTAATAGTCTGTGTTATAACTTCACATTCATATATTCAACATAAAAACATGTAAATTCACATTTTAATGTATTCCTAATTTGTAAAAAAAAAAAACAGGCCTCCTTATTATTTAATATAGACATGTACTATTCACAACTACATAGCCCAGTTTTAGTGTTTTTAAATGAGATTTACTGCATGTACCTTTCTACGTCTTTTGCAATATTTGTCTACTTCAGTTGCATGTTGGTGCAACAATTAGCACATTGTATTCATCCATCTCCTACCCACAGTTTATCAAGAAACAGAAGTGCAAAAGTTACAGAAGAAACACATCAGTAAACATTTAATGATCCTCTTTTATGCATGATAGGTTGTGCATGTTTGCTTTGATATTAACTGTTTGTGCACAACACCGTGTCTAAAGTGTCCTCGGACAGATTTGTTTTGGTTTTGAGTTTTGAAAATGACATGCTTTAGCACTTTGAGTGCTACAAATTATATGCTTTACATTGATGTGATGCCACAAGTTACAGAGACACATATTTTAAGACTTATTTTAAACTATTTTAAAGTTCGTTCCATCAAAGCTTCCACTGCTGTATTTTCATTAACCTCTTAAGACCTGTCATCCACATGCGTGGACATCACATTTTGGGTTATATAACCTCAGTAGTTAATTTTGTATTTGTTTTTCTTTTTATGATTTTGTGATGTATGATTTTATTGTTATTTATTCTATTTTTGTAAAAATAAATACATAAATATTTTTTATTTTCTTTATAAATTTGATAAGATCAAACAGCAAAGAGAAATAAAATATACATTTCAAACAAGAGCTCGGGTCTTAAGAGGTTAAAACAGATTCCATCCATTTTTTTCTACAATATCATCATAAATTTACTCTCTGTTTAAAAGATGAAGACAACTTTGTTTCAGTGCACTATGCTTCGTCCATTTGTTATTTTCTTATATTAAACTTAACATACATGTCTTATTTATGTAACTCAGAGAAGTAAGACCCATTCTGACTCAATCTGTGTTTTTTCACATTTGTTTTCAAGATGATTCTTCAGACTCTGACTCAGATTGAAACCACAGGGATCCGAACCAGCAGATATGTTTTGAGCAAATCATTGTGGGAGAACTGACACTTCTGAGCCGCCATCTGCAAAGACCTGCAAGTGTTTCTTTGTTCCACAAGGTTACATTAAAAGTGCATCCACATTACATGAAGTTTACAACATAATGCAAAATCAGTTCTTTTTCATGCCCAAACTCATATCTCAGTTTCTTATAATGATTTAGGGGGAAAAATGTAAATGCCACTATCAACCCGGTACTTTCATTAAACTGTGAAATTGTTCCATTTTGTTACTCTGTACGAAATATGGGCAAAGCTTCAGGCACATGCATGCGTATAAATCTGAAAAAAATATTAATAAGAATTTTGGGGAATTTACTGTGACCCTGTTTAAAAACAGGTCAAACTAGAACACTAAATTAATCGCCTCAGAGAACAAATGCGCTAATAATGAAGTTGTGTTGTAACAAAAATGCTCCCACCCTTTTTATATGAAAATGTTGAAGAAAAAATGTGACAGGAGGCCGACATAAGTGGGGTATCATCATTTATAAACTTATAGTATTACTGTAGAAAAACACATGTACAGTATATAGAAGACTGGTTGGCTGGTTACAACCTCTGTCCACTTGTCTTAACTCTACAAGACCGTATTTTTAATAATTTGAGGATGTCTTCTTACCTTCTGTTTAATTTGACCTTTGAGTTTCTGTGACATGTTGTACTGCATGACTTTTCAGGGTTGTGACATTGTTTATATGTCCCAAATGCCTTATGTTTAAGTGTGATCATGAATTGAGGCAACAGAAATTATGCTTTTTTTTCCAAACATGCTTAATTAACCCAAAATTTGAGACTCTCTGCTTGAATGTTTCAGTTTGTCTGCTGTATGTACTTCTTACAACCTGTTTGCATATGTACAATGATGCATTGAAGCCACTTAATGCAGTATTACTTCGAGACATTCTAAACATCAGATATGTAAATCATTGTGCTTTGGAAACCAGTCTTGTTTGTGTCAAGCATGTGCTTGTGTGTGTGTGTTTTTTTTTTTTTTTGTCAATTTCTGTATGTATCTTTGATTCTTCTGTTTCTCCACTGCCACTACTGAAAAATTAGACGCACTAGAAAGCCACAGTGACTGTTTATGTGTTACACACAGCACTACATGAGTGTGAAATAACAAATGACTGAAAAATGGGATCAGCAGCCATTAATTCCTACAAGGAATTTCAATAGTTTCATCTGTGGCTTCATGCATAATTAGGTTTTAAAACTGAAACAAAACAACAAGAAAAACACCAAAATCTATCCTAGGTCAGAGCTACAGATGTTGTCAAATTTATTCATACCCTCCCATTAAAGAAGGAAAAAACAGCTGTCACTGAAATAAGTTAAATAGGCAAAAGTAATAATAAATAAAAATGTAATGAAAATTATGACATTGCTTTTGAATTGTGGTTCAACAGAAATATTAAAACAAACAAACAAACAAGCATGATGGGACCCATAAACTAATATTTAGTTGAACAACCCTTTGAGGCAATCACTGCAATCAAGTGATTTCTGTAACTCTCAATCAGACTTCTGTACCTGTTGGCAGATATTTTGATTTTGGCCCACTGCTCATCAGGAAAGTGCTGTAATTTGTCCGGGACAGTTTTTTTTTGTTGTTTTTTTAATTTTTCTTTTCACCCACAATACCAAAGCAACATCTTATTTCACTAAAATATAATTTAGCAAAATTTTATTTATCATTACTTTTTTTCAGTTTCTAGTTATTTGAGTGACTATTGTGAATTTTGCCTTTTCTTTAATGGAAGGGTATGAATAAATTTGAAGACGACTGTATATGTTCATACAACTTAAATACAGATAATGCAAAAGAAAGAGCTCTGACTGATGGCAATTAGGATGTGATGATACATATCTTTGCTGTCCTTTGAGAACCACAAATCTCCAAAATATTTGTTTTTCACAAAGAAAAACACGTTTGTGATGATGACATTTTCCAACAATTTGAAAGAAGTTTAAGTGAGTTGTTTATTCTTAAGAAGTAGGAGAAACCTCAGTTTAACTAAGGGATATGTGGTTTTCACTGGATAGCAACAAAATCTCATCATGCCCTTTAGCAGTGCAAACAGTGATGATGATGAATTCAGTGCCGTTTTGTAAATGAGAGCCCTTGCTGAACTTTTGTAGGTAAAATGTTACATGTGTCTTTCACTGTTTTGCCCTTGTGTGCATTAAAAACAAGAAACAAGTTATTTTCAATAATGTCACTTTATTTAAATTGTCACTATAAACTGATGTGAAGCCTTTTCAGGATGTTTTAAATACAAAAATACAGCTAAGTACGGCTCCGTGCTGTACAAGACAGACCTTCTGGTGATTATTAACAAAAGCACACAGAATTATTATAAAACAGAGGTGCATCTCACCGTCAGTTATTCTCAGGCTAATCGTGTTTGCGGTTTATATCACAATCTGGAAACTAGCGGAAAGCATTTCTTTTCCTGTCTCATAAATACAAAGTCTTCATAACATATTGTAGCACAAAGTTGTACACAGAAAGAGCTGCTTTTGTCAAATACTACGGTCAGTTTAGAGCATCAAATAGCATAATGCACTTGCATGATTTTGTTGCTGTACAAATGTTTAGGTGAACATTGTAATAGTACCAGTCAAAAACAAATCCATCAATGCAAGTGGCATAAATACAAAATGTGATTGTCTTTTCATACAACTATTTCAGTCACCAAATCAAGAGAAATAGAAAGTGAACATAAGTTACTGAAAACATGAAATGCCTGATTAATCAAGCATTTTGAGGCTGTTTTTAAAAACAACAATAACAACAACAACAAAAAAGCCATACAGTTTTGTTTTGTTTTTTCATATTACCCACATTCAGGTAGATTTCTGGTCCTTCCTTCATACACACATACACTCACCGGCCACTTTATTAGGTACACCTGTCCAACTGCTTGTTAACGCAAATTTCTATTCAGCCAATCACATGGCAGCAACTCAATGCATTTAGGCATGTAGACATGGTCAAGACGATCTGCTGCAGTTCAAACTGAGCATCAGAAAGGGGAAGAAAGGTGATTTAAGTGACTTTGAACGTGGCATGGTTGTTGGTGCCAGACGGGCTGGTATTTCAGAAACTGCTGATCTACTGGGATTTTCACACACAACCATCTCTAGGGTTTACAGAGAATGGTCCGAAAAAGAGAAAATATCCAGTGAGTGGCAGTTCTATGGGCGCAAATGCCTTGTTGATGCCAGAGGTCAGAGGAGACTGGCCAGACTGGTTCGAGCTGATAGAAAGGCAACAGTAACTCAAATAACCACTCGTTACAACCGAGGTATGCAGAATAGCATCTCTGAACGCACAACACATCGAACCTTGAGGCGGATGGACTACAGCAGCAGAAGACCACACCGGGTGCCACTACTGTCAGCTAAGAACAGGAAACTGAGGCTACAATTCGCACAGGCTCACCAAAATTGGACAATAGAAGATTGGAAAAACGTTGCCTGGTCTGATGAGTCTCTATTTCTGCTGCGACATTCGGATGGTAGTGTCAGAATTTGGCGTCAACAACATGAAAGCATGGATCCATCCTGCCTTGTATCAACGGTTCAGGCTGGTGGTGGTGGTGTAATGGTGTGGGGGATATTTTCTTGGCACACTTTGGGCCCCTTAGTACCAATTGAGCATCGTGTCAACACCACAGCCTACCTGAGTATTGTTGCTGACCATGTCCATCCCTTTATGACCACAGTGCACCCATCTTCTGATGGCTACTTCCAGCAGGATAACGCGCCATGTCATAAAGCGCGAATCATCCATCACAGTTGTGAGGTGTATCAGTGATGGACAAGAAACTGAGTACAGGGAACTGGTCAGTCAGTTTGTGAAATGGTGTGGTAACAATCACCTCATCTTAAATACCAGCAAGACTAAAGACATGATTGTTGACTTCAGGAGGAGCAAGAATAAGCAGCATAGTCCTGTCTACATCCTGGTAGAGGAGGTGGAGGTGGTGGAGAATTACAAATATCTTGGAGTTCAGCTGGACAACAGACTAGACTGGAAATGCAACACTGACTACATCTACAAGAAAGGTCAGAGCAGACTCTACTTCTTAAAAAGAATGCTGCACAAGATGATGAAGATGATGGAGGATTCTTCCCACCCTCTCCACAACACAGTGAAGAATCAACAGAGTGTGTTTAGTGGGAGGCTGCGTCAGCTTCCCTGTCGAACAGAGAGATACAGAAAGTCATTTCTGCCAACAGCCATCACCTTAAAAAACAAATCTGACTGACTGACAATTGACTGACTGAATGATTATTATTATTGTTGTATCAAATACATGTTATATTGATTTTTTTTTTTTTAAAAAAGGAAAAAAAGTGAGCTTTTACAAGATTGAATTTCCATTCTGGGATAAATACAGTATTTTTCATTTCATTTCATTTAATCTCAGACTGGTTTCTTGAACATGACAATGAGTTCACTGTACTTCAATGGCCTCCACAGTCACCAGATCTCAATCCAATAGAGCACCTTTGGGATGTGGTGGAACGGGAGATTCGTATCATGGATGTGCAGCCGACAAATCTGCAGCAACTGCATGTTGCTATCATGTCAATATGGAGCAAAATCTCTGAGGAATGTTTCCAGTACCTTGCTGAATCTATGCCACGAAGTATTTAAACAGTTCTGAAGGCAAAAGGAGGTCCAACCCGCTACTAGCAAGGTGTACCTAATAAAGTGGCCGGAGAGTGTACTATCACAATTATCTGGCTGTACAGTCCATCTACTGAACTCACGAGAAAAACAAGTTCGATCAAAACCAGGAGATGGCATCATAGAGTCGCTCCCGAGAAAACCTACCCAAGCCTAAAGAGGTATCAGATGTTACTGTAGTGTAGATTCAATACATTATAACAATGTAGCACGCCAGAAATCAAGCTGACATTTATTCTGTCATCCCAAAAAGCAAATATGTTATTTTTCTAAGATTAAAACACAGGTGCACTGGCCAAACAAACAAACAAACAACAAAATTAAAGGAAATCTTTGTATGTATGAGCTTTACAACAGCTGCAGTGTGGAATGATAAGAGCTATTATAATACATGAAGGGTGTGATCATACACTGTAGATACATATACACAGATTTTAATTCAAACAAATACAGATTGAAAACTGTGACATACAGCTCAACGTACCATACATGTCATCCGTTAATTCCATTCTGTGTGACAGTCCGATCATGTCTGTTGATTAGGAAGGCATCAAAATATACAGCGTTCAGGTCGAGGCACCCTGTGAGTTCATTTCAAATGTCTGTTTTTTTTAAAGAATCAAAAATGGAAGGAGTGTCAATACCTGAGATACAGTGTAGAGGCTGAGGGCAATGGTATCGACCGTGTCACCTCCTGTTTCAAATTAAATCTCACCGATGTAGTGTTGAAATTTGTGTAACTTGAAGCTTTGGATATGTGTAAAGGGAACAAGATACCAACAATTACCTCAACTTTAACCTACTACTGGCTTGCAGTGTGTCTCAAAGTAATAGTTTTAGGAATGCTGGAGTGAATATTCTTCAAATAGGTTACATACAACCTGGAAAAAAGCACATGGAATGTGTTTTGATTTGATTCATGGGCTGAAAAGGAGTAAATCTTCATTCACTCACTGAAAAATATTGCAACCATATGTTGTTATAATGTCGGTCTTGCAGTTAAGAATGACCCTGTGCTGTTGCTCTATATTTGCTAACGGCAAATATCTTAATAGTGGTTAAATTTCCAAGGCATTTTTAAAGGAGAAACTTTATATTTCAGCATGGATAGTGTTTAGAAAAAATAATCTAATGTCAGCCTTGCTTGCAGGCAGAAGCCAAAGGTTGTATTACAGACTAATAACATCCCGGTATTTCTGTTGCACTGGAGGTTTTTGTATGTTTCTGGACTCACTATCACATTTATTACCACAGACCTCACAAGCAGCGGCATGACATGAGCAAAACTGTACAAATCCTTCTTTTACTTCACTTCATTCACAGTGAAAGACAAAAAAGTCAACACCTACGTCAGAACAGGAGTTGATGCACAGTCTTCGAGGAAGTCGTCCTTCGTCCTTGTTTTAAAAAGATATGTAAAAAAAAACAACTAAAAAACAACTTGAAACATTTTACAAAGCAAAACCTTCAATTTTGACCCACCTCGGAGTCTTTGTGTGTCTTTAAGAGCAGCCAGGATTACTGATAAACGAAGCCAAAGAGCTCATCTGTGGCTGTGGAATGAAGACTGATTCAGTGCCTAGGATGGACAAGCACACTGCGCAGCTGCAAGTGTTGCAACAAGGAGTCAAAAAGCATGTGGTGAGCCCGAGATGGCTGCTCCACACAAGACTCGAATGAAATACCGCTCTGAAAGGCAGGAGTATGCGTCCATCTCAGTCAGCTGCTGGTCGTGTGGCTTTCATTTAGTCTGTCTGATTGTCTTCCAGCGCTCATGCGAGCTCCGGTCGCGCTTCCATCTCTCCGCGAGACGCTGTGCGTGCTCGAATGTACTCGCTGGTCGGAGCCGCCCCCTGACACCCATTGCCACGGCGCCACCTCCGCACTGCCAGGAAGGTGTTTACTCCATATGCACCTGTCACCAGGAAGCCAAAGATCTGCATACAAGTGCGACAGGAAGCATGGTAACAATGTCTGAATACAGCTGGGAAACGTACATGAATAGACACAAAAAGATAAATGAGTTCAATCGTTCTTGCTAAAAATAAACACTCACATAGGCACTGTCTAGCGGTCAGAAATAAGAGTTCATTTCTGTAGCTAAAGGATTCGGAGTAACTTGAGCTACCAGTGAGCAACAACAATCTGGTAATTCAGTGGTCCAGTCAGTAAATTTAAAAGCAGGAACAGCTCCTTAAACAAGACCTTCGAGGTTTCAGCTGACACTCAAATGCATCAGTATGTTTCATGTTTCTTATGTGTCTTGATAAGATGCAACTAGAGGACAAATGGAGGCAGATGTCTGGAAATGTACGCTCACCACTGCTGCTATTTCAGCTCCAGTGTTGTGGTTGATGCAGGTCAGCACAATAGATGACAAGAAGAAAAATAAGGCGCTGACAGCAGTGTTAACCAGGTCCTGAAGGGAGACACAAAAACATTCAATATGACATGGAAACCAGATGTGTGTCAGGACTATTTTTTATAAAACTAAGCAGCTGTTGCAGAAAAATACAACTTGCTATGCCAACTATCTAGATGTGTGGCTGGTAATATTCTCAACATGATGAATTTATTCATAAAGCCAGTAATTTGATCATGTGGTTAGTTGTAGTTGAATAATGCATGTAAACGTTCCACCTGAGGAAAAGAGTTTACACACAACACACTTCAAAATGAGTAATATACAAAAAAAATTGACTGTTAGTTAAACATAACAGTTAAATATTATACCCTTAATGCACTGAAAATGACAAATCTGCACACAAATTATGTTTGTTACCCCAAAGCACATCACTGAATGAAAGTCATAGTATCGGAGCATTTTTTAAAAAGATGCATTCCCTCACATAAGTACAATAAAGCTGTATGAATGCTGATACTCAAAATTTGTAAGGTCCGTACTTTACTATGTTGTGTGATGCTGTGAGATGACATGCAAGATGTGTCAGAAAAGTTCCAGGACTGGTGTCACAAAAGATATATTTCAAACACCAACTCCAAACTAGCAGTTTTCCCCTTCAGATGATCAACCAGTATGTCTACAAAGAGATCCTGCGGCGTTTGCTTCGTTCAGTGCGCGAGAAGAGGCGAGTGTTGTGGCAGGACAAGTCCTGGCTGCTTCACAATGAGAACGTGTCTGCTCACAATGCCCTGAGTATCTGACAGTTCCTGGCAACCTCTCTACTCATCCCACCTTGGTCCGTGGGATTTTTTCCTCTTCCCCAAGCTCAAGGGGTCATCAAAGGGACCCGTTTTGAAGACGTGGACGACATCAAGATGGCTGTGACGACAGAGCTGCGGAGGATCCCGGAAGAATCCTTCCAGGAGTGCATGACGGCATGGCAGAGAATGCTGGGAAAGGTGCGTTAGACTCCGGGGGGATTACTTCAAAGGGGAAAACTCGTAGTTTGTAGTTTGAATTTGAAATATATCTTTTGTAAAACCAGTCCTGAAACTTTTCTGACACACCTCGTATATTGTAAATTCAGGCTATAGAAATAAAATTGAATTGAATACTGATCTGTTTTTCTCTACTTGTTGCACAATGTTGCCTCATTTTAGAAAAAAGACTGATTTTACATGCAGGTATGGACATCCTGGATGCTGTTGTACCACGCTGAACAAACAAAGATGTTTGCCCACATTCTTCCAAGCAGTCAGACTGCATCCTGGTGCTTCACTGTGAGTTTAAAACCACAGGAGGGCAAAGAAGACACCAGCAAACACTTAAAAGCCACCTAGCACCTCATATTACACACAAACTCACGTATACTCTCTCACATAACTCACTCCATCCCCCACCTTTTAAAGACACAAGAAGAAGAAGGAAAGAGATACTCTCCTTTCATGTTTTACTCTCCTGTTTTCAACAGTTAGGAAAGGGTTATTGGCAAAGTGCTCAGCATGACTGGGGCACGGCCCTCGTGATCAGATGCATGATTGTAATCATCACAGACATGGTCTCTCATATGACACACAAGGCTCAAACGCTGACCAGACTACACACGCGCACACACACACACACACACACACACACACACACAAAACTCTGCAGGGCAAGAAAGGTCTGCTAATGTACCACTGATCCTGTGATTTAATCAGTAACGCATTAATATGGAACCATAACATCACAATGCTAACTAGGGTAGTCAATGAACACCAGAGTTGTTATCGTAACCTTCGACCGAACTCACAACCCCACAACAAAATCTGAACATGCAGAAGCACACGCTGCAAACGCTGTTCACATCGCACATCCACTCCCATTTATCTTGCCCAACTGGTTAAACAGGAAATAGCTTACTCTATATTCACGTTTCAGTGTCCTGTTCTCATTTGCAGAAGAGCTTTTTTGCACGATGGCGTGATTCCAGATTCCCTCAGTATCCAGTCAGTCCGGTTGACCCTCACCCTCTGCTTCTCTCTTACCCACAATTCACATTTTAACCAGGCCAGAAAAAAACCTTAAATAACACAAGCAGATACTGGACCAAACCACTGGCTCTCTGTCGGCCCCATCACATCAAATCACTCTACTTCCCCTCATCTGCAGGGCGGGTCAGTTTTTAATAATCATATACATAGAAGAGCTTAAAAGTCCATTCTTGTAATTATAAATAAACTAGAAAATGCTTTACTTAGCAGACATTCAGTTAAATCATCTGTCGGCCTTGACAAACTACGCATTAACTGAGAAGCACAAAGCTCCCACACTCTGTATAAACTTTTCTAAGATCAGGACTGCAAACAAAACCTGAAAAAAAAAATCTATTTAAAAAAAATTAAAAAGCAACATTTTCACTGTGTCTGTTTCTCTGTATGTGAACGCAGTTTTGTATAATGTGATCGTTCTCATAATTATACAGAGATCAGACCAGGATCAGAACCAGAGCATGACGAATCATTAAGGCTCGGAAACAGGGGCCAGTCTCACAAAGACATCTCATTCTAACACACAGTGTTAGACCAATTTAAAAATTTGCTTTTAGATTAGTCTGAGGTTTTACAGAAATAAAGACGCACTTATTTTGAAAAGTTAGCCATATGTTTGGTTTGCTGGTAACTTTTTGATGCAATGAGAACAGAAGGTTTTTGAGACAACAGGACCTCCTGGAAACTGACTATTTGCAAATCTTTTTTTTTTTTTTTTTTTTAACGCACAGTTAGATTCTTTGCTAAATTTCTCCAATTAAATAGACTTGTAGCTGTTAAATTCTGTAGGGTGCCATATGTTTTCTGCTCAAATACAGAGAGTTACGCAGTTGGACAGCCAAGCTTTAAAGTTGCAGCAGGCAGAAATCTCAAAAAGCAAAGAAATGCCAGAATCTGCAAATATGCAACCTTCCTCCTTCACTCTCTGTTCTAAGCCCCTCCTATCAGACAGCTACACTTTTGAAGACAGGAAGATTAAAAGTCAACATTTATTTGTGGCTTCATTTAGGATTTGAGCTCGGCACTCCCAATTGAGGTTCCTCCATCTACCCCATTACATCATCCCATCTTCCTCTGCCCATGAAGCTTTGTTGCTCTTCATACTGTTTCACCTGCTCTATGTGAAGAGACTTGTGATTGGCTAAAATCTACCAACACAGGCTAGACCTGACAGTGGAGCCAAGAGGGCGTGCAGAAATCCAGTTTTCTCTCAGACCGCTTGAGTTTTTTTGCCGAACGATGCAGAAAAATAAAAATAAAAATACTGCCTACCCCAGCTCTAATTCACCCACAACAAACAAACATCCTTATGGATACTGGAAAGAAAAAAACAACACAGAACGTCATTTAGCCTCTTCAAATCGAATCCAACTCACTATCTGATCCAAGCCATTGTTTGTCTTTAAAATCACCCCAGTAACCATTTTATTTTGTGTTTGTATTTCTGGCTTTTGCACAAAAAAAGCTGGAATGCTTCGTCTGTATTGCTTATTAGTATTTCCATGTTGCTGTATGTGGTTCTATGCTTTTGTTGTGCTTTCAAGCTAGAAGCTAGAAATGCTCATTACAGTGCAACTATGGAAACTCTAAAGGGTGTAGCAGAACATCGATCAAGAAGTCTATTCTCTCGACGTTCGCAGCGAGCCGCAAGAGGCCAGAAAACTTCATGCCAGAATAAGGCATCTCTGGTTTTCACATCTATGCCTGATTCTTATTTGAAAGACAAATAAAAATAGTAGAAGAGTGTTTCATGTCTTTTGTCTGCCTGGGTGGTAAGCTTCAGCTGTCAAAACGTGGACAGCTTTTATTGGATTCCACTTGTAGGCAAAGCAAATACATCATGAGTAAAGTGGTCTCTGGTCTGAACTGATGATAGAATAATGACCAAAGCTAATAATAAACACAACCCTCAGCTGGGTGCACATTCAGCACAGAGATGTAGATCATTACTAGCAGAACACGGGGTCAAATTGAGAAACAGGATGCACTGACATTAAAACACATACCTATGTAGATAATGTACACGTAAACAAAGAGGGATGCACTGTAATGGAATTTTAAGGCCCATAATGATAAACAGTACATTTCTGTTGTGGACCACCTGATAAACAATAATTTGAATATTTCAAATGCAAAAATGTGAACTGGACAATTTTAGTATTTTTGGTATAATTTTTTTTTTTTTAATACAGTGCTTAACAATTTTTTTTAGACCACTACCCAATATAAGGATTATGCCACAGCTGCCCTAAATTAACAGCATTGATAATTGCCAAAATCTTTTTTTAATGTTTCTGTAATTATTGCACCAGTATGTAGATGCTCTTTAACTGAAATGATATTTTTAGTGGTTAAGTATAATTATTATTGTTATCCAGGAATTTTCAAATTTTCTGATTTACAAAAAAGCTGAAAAAGTAGTTACGCACATTATTACTTCTTGATTAAGATGTCAAATTACAGCTATGCTTGATTAATTTCTGACTTCTCAGAGAAGCCCAGTGAGCTGGCTCACATTCAGGTATAAAAAGGTAAATCAGTTTGAAATTCCTCATTCTGGTGTAAAATGGTAAAACATAGAGAGCGAATTGAAGTACTTCATGAAGCTGGATGGTATATATATATATATGTGTGTGTGTGTGTGTGTGTGTGTGTGTGGTCTAATTAGTTTGTAATGTAAAAATTAAACTAATGCCACACCATATGTACCGATTGTCAAGCAATGTATAGGCTGCAAAAAAGAATATCTTTACATACTGTACTGTTGGACTAATTAATGTTCATCTCAAGCTACTAAAGGTCCAAAAAAAGTTGCACGCCTTTACCATTAAACTGGTTCCTGTGGATGTAAAGAGACGCACTGGTAGTAATGAGAGGAGGAGAGTAGGATGGAAGTTTATTATGCGCCGCCTGCTCAGCAGATGTTTGATAAATTGTTTGTACTGTCAGATTGGACAGGTAACAAGCATGTCATTGTCAACCTGAGTAAACAGTAAACGTGGGCCTCTGCACTAGAAATACTGTATACTCCGGGGTTTAGGTTGTGTCCCTCATCTGCAGCCATTCCATGATCAGTGCAATTACAATAATTGAATCTAATGGGCCAATAATATATGAGTCACTGACAAACAGTGCATCCATATACACAGTTTCTAAAAACTTTAAAGTCGTAGAGTAAAGACGCTCCTTATAACTTTAGACTCTGGCTCATATTCATCAGACAAAGTCTGAGTTTACCTTGAAACTGGAATGACTGATTTATTTGGCCCATTTGAGGGCTTTTTTAAGTTAATTTGGCAAGCAGCTTAGGTATATAACCAGCTATAATGAAGCAACACTATCATTCATGTTTCTGGCCACCTGCTGAGTATGAGTCCAATATTCACTTTCTTTTAGTTCTCATTTTGGTCTCTACCAATTCCTGAGGGAACAATTTGGCTGTTTGGCTGCCAAATGCTCCACTATGATCTATGAACTCCATCTACCTGCTATTTGGGAATGAACAGGTATTCTACAGTGGATTTTTTGTACAAGTTGTGGCTAAAAACAAAGCTGTAAAAGCGGTGACAGTGACTTGAAATAGAGCCACGATAGACTGAACAGCTTAACACACAACCATTTGTCACATTGTCAGCACCCACTTCTTTCAGAAGAACTTCATGTATTCATGCATTAACTGTGATGAGATACTGTTTGTTCTCAGAACAAAACAACTAGAATATACTGGGAACTCTGGCAGGGTATTCAAACTGCTGCTATCCTTTTAAAAAGAGAACAACAACACTGATATTTCTCTCTCCCTTACTCTCTC
>NW_007577750.1:864527-1024454 GCF_000690725.1 Stegastes partitus | reverse complement strand
TTAATTTTCTGTGTCCTCAGTGTTGCCCCATTTCTGTCCCAGAATCCCTTCATGTGCCAGTAGTTGTTTGGCTGTGAATTAGGAAAACAATGCACCAAGTGGTTTGCCATCAAAAACTAAACCCTGGAGTTCAACTTAATCACTTAAAGTTACCAAGTGGCTTTACAACAAGGTCCAAGGATTGAATTCATTTCCTCACGGAAGGAGGGGGAATGGGGTCAACGCCTGTGTTTCCCCTTCTGCACTGCCAAAGTCATCACAGAGGCTGAATTGGAGGAGATGGATCATATAGCACATAATTTTATGATTAAAAGCCCTTTCTTCAGAGACTTTAAACCAAATTACAACAACAACTGACTCCACAGGAGAGTACTGTCAGCAAGAGTCCACAGTTTCCAGTTGGTAAACAGAAAAAGCCGGTAGAAGTTGGTTAACACTTTGAAATGCTGACTTGTGGTGAAATTCCCAGGGGCCCAATGTGACTGGACATAAACAGCGTGAGGTTGAGCCTACACTGTGGAGTGTAACCAAGCATCGTAGGCTTGTTGGCCGCAACAGTTTGGAGCACCACCTACTGTAAGTCTTTCTTTAGAACAACACACTAACCAAAAAGGGAACAGCAGAGGGTTTTGTGTCATAAGCACAGATTTTGTTGTCCTCCAAACATTTAATCTTTTCAACAAAATATGAAAGACTGTGCACAACAACATGATTTCCAGAAATGCCAATGAGCCAAACCGCAGTCCACTGAAGTCTACCTTCTTCATGTGAACATACTGCCAACCCGCAGCCAAACTTACTTCAACTCAAGCCTAAGCACACAAACACACACAAAATACATGTTAATTGCATATGTCTGGACTATTAATCACCTAAGTGGAAAAACAATTAAGTAGTCAGAACTAACAGTTCAGTGAGCCTGAGGAGAAAAATGAGCAGACAGTCTCAGAAAAGTGCAAACAGGAGGATTTTAAATTATAAGGACTGCAAATGTCACAGGTATCTGGTAGAAGTTTCTAAATCAGCTCTCTTAAACTGGCTCTGGCCTCTCGAAGACTGTAAAAACAGTTCAAAATACTGTACCGAGGATACCGTAAAGCAATCTGATTGCTTTGGTTAGATTTGGACATCTGCCTTAACATCCATTGCTTTACGACGATATGTACGGTAAGCTGTGTGGCTCCTGGAAATATGGTTAAAGAATTTTTTTTTTCTGCAGTCTGTCTGTAAAAGATACTTGGCTGCAGCTCAGAACACACCAACATGTTCATGTAGGCAAATACTGAAAGGCAGCCAGTATCTCCTGGAGAACACCCACAGCTCATTTGCTTACAGCTGACAATGCAAATCCTGGTGGTAACACTGAAATTGTACACTTTCCTAACCTCACTGTACTCACTGTAATGACTTTGCGTTTAGCTTTACCCTAACAATGAACACAAGAATTCTACAAAATATACTTCGAACGCAGGTACATGTAGAATGTGTGTAGTTCAATTCCTACTAGGGAATGAACGACACAGTATTAAAGTTTAAAATGCCCACAACGCCAAAGTGAAAGAATTGTGAATATGATGAGGATTATGACGAGAAAGTTAAGCCAAACATATACATGGTGACTACGCATTTCTATTTGTCAAAACCTTATACTTTTTATAAACTTTTTCCTACAACAATTTAACACCTAAAGTATAAAGATAAAAGGTCTACAGCCATGTCTGCCTCTGTCCTTTGGTACAGCAATGCTCTGAGATAAAGCATGATGAAGCAAAAACAATGGCAGACTGCTCATAACTCCCATGTAATCAAAAAAAGGAAAAAAAGGTGGAGCATGCGGCTAAGCTGAGATGGGCCATGCAATCATCTCCAGGACTGGAGATGGACTGGAGATGGACTGTCCTGTGACAGCATCCATATGTTACTCACACCTTTAATTATGCATAAATGTAAGCCTTAATACAAATTTAAAAGGCGAGTCATATAACATTTACTCTCTGTACAGTTAGTACATAAGGGAAAATTAGCTAAAGTTACCTAAACTATTTTTGTACCAGGCTGTAAACATGTTAATTTCTGCTGTAAAGTTCAGCTTTTTAACACGGGAGTCTATGGTGATCGATTCGCCTCATAAGTAAGCATCAAGTGGCCATATGTGGAACTGTAGTTTTTGACACTTTGCTTTACATATGCTGGAAAGCAGTTATTTGGAGGTGAGAGTGAGACAAAATCTGATGTTGTATTATGTTGCAGTAGACAAGTAAATCCACACAAGCTCAGCAGCAGTTTAAAGACCTCCTAGCCATGAGCTCTCTATGCAAACGTACAATCAGCGGTATGTTCGTGAGTCACAACTGAAATCACATATTTTGCTACATTCCTGCACTGTCTGGAATTTAAAAATTTCCACCTTTAGCATCACCCACAGACAATTCAAGAGACGCAAGGACATGCATGTGCTTTCCAGTACGTACCGTGAGGCTCCAGTTAATGTGGGGCACCTTGGTGTGGAGGTTGAGGGTGAAGATCAGGAGGAGGACCCCTGTCACCACAAAGGCACTGCAGCTGACAAACTCGAAGAAGTAGACGCCTCCGCAGGGGGAACACATCATGATAGTCTCTATGCAGATGAACGCGATTAGTGATAGGACCTGAGGTAAGAGAGAAAATGACAGGAGGGACATGAGTTAAGAAGTACAGCGACATGTTGAGGAGCATTTTCAAAGTTATTTGACAAACATGTTACACAATCCGCTCATTAATAAATCATCTCTCCTGGCTAGAAAACTGGGTTAGCGTGAACAGTCAGCATACAGTATTCTAGCCACAGTGGAATTCATTATTCAAATCTCTGTTCTTCTTAATGACTGTCAGATCAGTTAGACGCTTGACAGTTACATAAAACATGTATGATTTTCATTTCTGAAAATTTGTAAAACACTGAAAGGGATTCTGAACAGCAAAACAAGATATTACACATTACCATATATTTAAACAGATAATGCCTATCAAATTTACCTAGATTTTTGGGTTACATAAACAAGTTTCCAGCATTCATTCAGTCTGTCAATTTTTAGTATCAGACATAAAACATGCTAAGTATAAATCTACGAAATATATGTTTAGTGGTTATACTTTTAAGAAGCATAAAGGATACTGTAAGTTAAGCCATTTTTGTAACTTTATGTGAGTCTGTTAGTGGTGACATTCCAAACTTTCCAGATTATGAAGTGATTGTCCTATGAATAAACCAGAGGCCATGAGCCCATCTCATGAGTCCTGTTCCTGGCAGCCTGTGATGATGGCTGCCTCCAGCCAACATCCATCAACAAACCACAGTATGGGAAGAATTCTGCTATTTAGGTGTTCTTGTGCCATCTAAACCCAGACAAAACCACACACAGATTAGCGATTGGCTCTGAGCTTTCCAAAACTTAGAGACATAATAAAACCATGAGAATGCCTCTACAATATATTCCTGACCTGAAGCAGCTCTTTTTAAATCAATTCAGATTAGACCTTAGATTCCCAATAGTGATTTAACGATTAAGGCTCTGACTTTACTGATCCAAGGGTCTGTCCCATCAAGTTGTCTTTGTTGACCCTTTTTCACCAAAGAAGTTCAAGGGTTTGTCCACAGCCTTTCTCTAATCCTTGAACCAGATCTTCACATTCTGAAAGCCAAGGAACCGGCTCTTGGTAAGCAGAACTTGTTCCAGAGTGACACAGACACTTTTCTCGTCTACAATCAAGAGATGAGTATAGCAGAGGCTGGGGGACTCGACTATCATGAACCAACAGGACCTGCTGTTCAATGGATCAATATTGCCAGCTGGTGTTCACAGACATTAACTGTTACTTGCGATGGCATATATAAATTCAGCTGCTGATAATAAAACATCAAATGACAGGAAAAATAAAACAAATTATGAGCTTATTGGTTTTCCAGCAGTGCTCGTCAGGGAGACAAACTGCCTCCTTGCATTGTGGTCCAAGACAGACATTTAGAATAAACTAGAGGGAGCTTCCATAAAAAAAACAAAAAAACAAAACACTATGTACAGTATATGGTGACTTCATGGCATTGCTCTGTTGTGGCTCTCTAGTCCTTTGAAAAGCAACCTGATTCTTAAAAGATTCGCAAGTTGGATCAACCCTGAATGACTTTCACCCGCCCAGAACAAGCCCCTAGTTCATGTTGGCAAAAACAGGGTATGTTGGGCACTTGAACAAAGGTTCATAAGCCTATCTGTTCCAGGGGCACAATACCATGCCTGACCCTTCCCTCTGATCCTATCTTCCTGCAATGTACATGTGACCAATAAAGCAACATTTCCCACCATCTTCTGGGGGATTGTAAGGCGTTTCCAGGCCAGATGAGCTACGTAATCCCTCCAGTGAGTTCTAGATCTACCCTGGGGTCTCCTTCTACTTGAGCATGCTTGGAAAACCTCCAAAGGAAGTTTAAGCACAGAAAGACTCAAATGAAATGAGATTCCGCTTGATTACATGGTATTTATTGATGTTGCACGGGCCAGTTTTGCACGACCAGGTGAAATTTCATCCACGGGTAAAGGTATTCAAACGTTTTATGTAATGTCTCATAGTGTAATTCTGTGTAAACTAAATCTAGTGCCACAGTAGACATAACAGCAACAAACAAACAGGATGTAATCACGGCCTGAGTGGGAAAGACGGAGAGACAGAGCACATGCTTTCTCTGAAGAGTCAGTTTGAGTTGAAACTAGAAACATTAAGTCAACCCTTTGGAATTTACTGCATTTATGTATTATTTTGTTCATGTTTATAAGGTCAGATCTTCATCGATGTTACAGTTATCTAGAAATACAACATACTTAAAAACAGACAAATAACTGTGTGGTACTTGTCCATAATGAATGCATCATTCGAGCAGTAGACTGGAAAAACTATGTGAACCACTGACATCAACAAAACAATTACTGAAACAAGATTGGAGGTGTCAGAGTTACTTTGACTTACAAAATAACACTCAAGAAGCATCTGCTGATGTGAGCCATGCTTCACAAAAACTAATCCTCAGAGGACGTATAACCATGCATTGCTGATTAAAGATGGAAAGGGGAAATTCATCAGTCCACAATTAGACAGATTATATATAATTGGAGATGATTCAGTATTGTGGCCACTCCTCCTGGAACTGAGAAACCAGTTAAGATGACTCCAACAGCACAGCGCAGAGTGTTGAACGAGGTAATAAAGAGCACCGGAGTAACTGCAAAAGCATTAAAGCAATCACCAGAGTCACTGAACATCTCTGTTCATGAGTCTACCATACAGAAAGCATCGACCAGGCAGGGTGTATGCAGTGTTACTGGGAAAACATTTTGTCAACCAATGGATCTATGAAAGGACATTATATACCAGCAAGTAAAAAAATCTTCCCCATGAAGAATTGCAGGGGTAACAGCGGAGGGAGCATCATGATTTGCTACCACTGTGCTTGGATGATGGCTGTCATCGGTGACGGTTTATCAAGGTTACAGAATAATGTCAAGTTGGCTGTCCACCAGCTGGAACTCAGTAGAAGCTAGGTGATGTAGCAGAACAATGAGCCTTAACATCGAAGTAAATCTGCAACAGAATGATTTCAAGCAAACCTTTGAATTTTGCTGAATGATGCCGTTCACATCAGAAACCCTAACAATATGGCAGAACTAGTTTGTGTGTAATGGCACACACAAACTAGTATAATCACTAGGTTGTGTGTACTACAACACCAAGAGAGCAGAAAACAGTAAACGGCAGTGTAGTGTTTCTAATAGGCTGCAGTGGCCAGTCATTTCCTCCATTAACAGATGACTGAAGTGGTGCTTCATTAGTAGTTTCTTCTCGATCAGAAAGATACTGATTATCTCACACATGTCTACTTTGATGACTTGATACAGGGTGATTCTCTAGCAATGATGAAGTAGCTGATAAAAAAATTTATTTTTTCCAATAAGGTTTAAAGAGTCATTAGCAGAGATGCACATGGATGAGAACAGAGTGGCACAACGGCAAGTTCCTTTGTATTTATAAAGAGGAATGTGGGGTTTTATTCTCACATATTAGTTTGAATAAATGAAATCCCCAGCTTCAGAAAAGCCAGGCTTAAATAATGAAAAGTTGTTATTCTGAGAAACATGGCAACTTCAAGCTTTGCTGAGCACCGTTTATACTCAAGCTTAAGACACATCAACATTAAACCAGGATGCCAACCTCTTGGAAATCTGCTTCCTGCTGACAAAAAATGCCACGGATACTGCACAGGCATTAGTTTTGGGATGTTTTCAGACAATCTAGATATGTATTTTGTTGGACAGTGAGAGAAGTAAGAATAAAAGAGGGACAATCACATGGCTGCTATATGTATTAGGGTAGCTGACATAGGAACAGGGAAGAACAAATGAAAATTGTATAAGCACAATGTTTGAGTAACACCAAAGGGGAGGGAATAATGGACAACTGAAAAGCACCAACACCATGGACTAAAGCTATGCTATGCACAGACTATTCAATGGAATACAAAGAGAATGCATTTTTTGATAAAAATCCCCACCAGGAAGTGACATTACACTGTAATGCTTGAGCATAAGCCCGATGTCAAAAGTGTCTTCAGATCTTCAAAAACACATAACAAAAAGTGTGACAAAATAAATGGATACACTGAAACATGCATGAGCACAGACACATATCACTGGCCTATATGTTCTCCATGCAAAGCTTTGATCAAACTGCTATTGATGTAGAAATGTAAAAGCAGCTGTCACCTACTGTGTATGAGCATGTGCAAACTAGGCCACATTTATACAGTAGAAAGTGTAAGAAGGACAATGGCTTATAGAATGTGTGCTTAATATATGCAGCCTGACAATAAATCCAAAACTGCATGTTTGAAGATGGAGGAAAATGAAAATAATTTAACAAATATACTACCAAGTGTGGGCAGCACTATTTGAGACTTTACACTTCCACAATGCTATTTTTTTTAGGGTATTTTGCAAAGCTGAAACTACGGAATTGCTTTTTTTTTTTATTATTTATTTATTTTTTTAAATATATAGGAGTCTCTGAAGTCGCTAAGATGTTCAGAAACAGTTGCATCTTAAACTCTGCACAGGGAGCTGACTCCAAAGTGTTTGTGTAAAAGAGCCTTAAAGTGAGAAACCTTTTTATAATATTAACGCTGGGATTGTTTGTAAAACCCAAGAAAGATTTTCATCCGATCTGAATCCAACTTGAGCCCAGCCAAGCAAGTTTAATCTCATTGCTTGACACTGCAGAACAAATCCAAACAGTCTCAATAAAGAGCCCAAAAGACTTGTCCTCATCTCCCCTCACTCTCAGTAGCTCAAAATATGACCCTATTGAAGCTGTTTAATGAGCATCGTGTGCTGTTTCTGACCAGTAAAGTGTTGTTGTTTGATGGTTGGCACTGGCGAAGTGTGCGAGCAGAACTCTCCTGTTTGGGACAGACTCCAGTCCAGTCATCCAAGTCTTTGGCTGAGAAAACACCCTTGGAGACATGGGAAAGTCTGCATATAATATTGCATGAAAATAATTTGTCAAACAGTCACAATAAAAGTGACAGACTAAAGCAGAGACATGAGAGAGCAAATCCACATGAGTGCAAAAGTTTCCTTCCGTGCAGCTGTTAAAGCCTCATTAGAGCATCTATTTGGATAGCAGTCCGTCTGCGAGAGTAACACAACTAAGGTTACGCCCAAACAGGAGTGGAGGGCTGCTCGAGCTCAGAGATGATGTCATGTCTCTTGAAGAAAGCATATTGCTTCTCCCAACTCCCTGTGCAGCAGGTGTCAAGCAGTCACAGAGGGGGAGGCAAGGGATCGCCAGTGCCATACTGACTGATCTAACAAATAATGTTTTTTTTGTCAGCCTTCACTCCTATGCAACCTGTTCTTCTTGTGTGCAACAACTCTCTTTCTCTTCTCTCTACTACATGCAAGCGCATCCTTATCTCGGGGATTTAGCACATTATTAGCCAGCGTTAAGAACGACTTGGACTCAGATCCCCTTCCTATACGCCATCTGTTGTGAACAGAAAATTAAAGTAGGAGAAAAGAGGCCTCATTGTAGAGGCTATGCAACATTTTATGCTCTACTCCTACAGTTATAGGTCACCATAAAAAATAATAATAATGAAAAAAAAATCACCCAAAATGTTGTCAGTCTTCTATGAGATGGAAAAAAGTAGCCTGAATGCAGGTTAAATTTCACCCCAGAGCACAAGTTAAGCGTATGTTGCAGCACATAAGCAACAGCGTCTCCCCACATGCGTGCACAACATTCTTGTTGTCTTTATGTCTCCCTACAAGCTTTGAATAAGAAATGCTGTAACCACAAGAGAATGAAGCATATGGCGTCTCTCTCAGCGGAGGAAGTGCGTGCTGACATTTGGGAGCATCTGTTGACTTCATTAAACAACATCTACAGAAAAAACACCTTCACATAATATTTAACTACCACTTGTTAGAATATTATTTAAAAAGAGGAAGCTGGTTTCATACACCATCGCGAGCGAACTGGTGTTTGTCATGAAAGCATCAGGTTTGCTGGGAAGTGAGTTTGATAGGTGTATCGTATACCTGCCAATGTGTAGAAGGACATGAGGTGAATATCAGTTGGACTCTGTTGACCCAGTCAAAGTGAAGAGACAAAGACAAACCTGCTGTCAGGGTGGACACACCTTGCTCAGATTACATCCTTGCTGGAGGCTGCTTCTGATCAGGACAGGGTCAGCAGCTGCCAGTCTACCTATTCATTCAAGGAATGACAAGCTGACTGGCTCTGTAAAAGCCTGTGCAAATGCTTTTTAGTGCTCTGGTGTGAAACAACTATGTAGGTCTATTAGCACTTAGCTGTGCAGAGGGAAACAGAGAATTTCTCTGTAAACATGGGTCAGGGCAAATGTCAGGGCGGTTTGCAATTACGCCTTTAGAGCAAACAAAGCCTGGGTGTAGACGTGATATAATAACATTTCCTTGAAAAAAAGTAATTAGGAAGCATGGACAAAGGCCAGAGGGGAGCCGGTGAGACATGAGAGCTCACTACATTTTGAGTGATGGCTGGCAAAACTGACATCATCACAAAGTTTGACATTGAATATACATTTCATAAAACAGAACTCCTTATCTCTCATTGTGTGCAAAAAAGCAGCACATATTGCACTGAATCATTCATCATTACTCCACAGAACAGATTTCTGCACACAGTTTATCTTTAAGTGGCACATGACTGCTGCCCTTTTCAGCCACAGAACCACTTCTGTGATATAAATAACAGGCACAGCACTTCCAAAATATGCAGAAACTGTGCTACATTAGGCACTTTTTTACAATACATCACTTGCAGTCAGCTTTGCATTGTCATCTAGTTGTCCAGAAAGATCATATCACTGCCTCAGCTGGCACTTGGGGGAAAAAAATGAAAGGACAGAGCAGTAAAAATGAAAGGCAGAGAAGCTATTAATGCTTGGCAGGAAGCCTTGTAGGCCTCCTCTAAGATACTGAATGTAAACTTGGCTGACTTTCATTAGTCCTCTCCTTGTCACTGCAGGAGAAATATGACTATCTCATACTGTAAAATCAGCATCAGAGCTGAAGAAACCAAAAAAGTACAAAAAGAAAATCAGTGTAGTATATTAGATAACACTTATTCACTTGTATTTGCCATAGCTGAATTGTAGTTGCATATAACTGATAATAGTTAGGAACTTCCAGACACAGATGGATTATTCATGGATTATTCTTCATATGTTACTTTCTGCAGATGTGAGTATCAGTGGTAGTTCTGAAGGCAATGTTTCTTTGATATTTTCTATGTGCTTTTTGTGCAACTATCAAGTACTAAAAGTTGGATCAAATGCATGTCCTTGTTTACTCATTTCATGATAAGACATTATCTCAGTTTTATCATTCGTTCACCAGTGTCGAACTGACATTTTAAGTCAAAGCTTTTGTACTGCTGCTTGTTCTAAGACACCATGTAAGTTCTTTGGCTTATATTGCTCCATAAGAAATGGTTTGTTTCTTAATGCAAGGTATCAAAAACATATTGTGTCACTACTGAAATTTAAGCATTGTATTGACACAAGCATCAAAAAGTGTTAATGTTACTCTCGTAGATTAATCGTAGCACATGTATACATATGTTACCCAGTCCTACTTGTTGTCCTACTTGTTGGACCACATCACTGTTGATAAAAGATAATGTACTTATGGGTAGCTATACTAGAACCATGAAGGCAGACATTGGTATGTTTACACACATAAATAATGTGAATATAGTTTGTATATCATTGGTATTACATTATATAAGGAAAGTAATTTTTGTGCTGCAGAGTCAAAGACAAGATTCTACCATTTACTGCGAAACAGATGCAGACTGTGTGCATAAATCTATCCAGCTACTGCCTGCTCTATACTTCTCCCACGCTGATGACAGATGGCTTCCCATCCCATCCTACCCACATGCACAGAGGTAAACATCACAGGTGTGTGCAAGCAGCAGCAGCAGCAGCATGAGCTGACATCACCGACACACACAACCACCTACAAACTGACAAAACTTTTCAAACACCTCTTTTGCAAGAGCTGCATTTAAGTTTTAAAAGTTGCAGCAGAAGGAGCCAAGACTGTGTGCAGTATTATCTTCCAACAGTCTGGACTTTCAGTTTCAGCTTGTGCTATCCACAAACATTATTAGAGGTAATTGCTACTTCCCAGGTTTTTTTTCTTCTCCTGTTTTGGACACATTACTTCATGGATATGAGTGTGCAGGCCTGGACTGAGATTTTTGGCACCAGAAGAAGAGAAATGGCCCCAGCTTGATGGATATTTCCTCCTCTGGCGAGTTATCAGATCTTTGGGACCATTCATTTTTGCTTTGATATTGCTCTGATATTGCTCTTATCCCAGTTCCGACATCTGGTTTGGTTATACTGATTTAAAATAACAGCAAAACAATAAAATATGTTTTCCAGTGACTACTAACAATGATAAAGTAGAAATCTCTTTTTTTGGCTAAGAAAAATTCAAATACACTGCTACCATCAAGTGCATTGTTACACATCACATTCGAGCAGCAGAGGAATAGCGGAAAGATTAATTTTCAACAAACTTGCAAAAATGTAAAAGTTATCAAGTCCCTTAAGAAGCTTATCGCAAGAGGCTAGAGCTTACTAAACACAATATCATTATTGCATAACACCACAAGAACAAAAGTTACCCGTAGGTTGCTGCATCATTCGTTGGAGTGTGGGTTATTCACAACAGTAATTAGAAATGTATGCAAAGCAGGACTAATGTGACCCTTAACAACCTTACCTCTACACTTATTATTGGAGCAGACATGCAGGGATGTAGTACAGGTTAAACTAGAACCTGTAGGGCCACGTCTTCTTCATGTTTGGAGTTTTCCCAGGGAGTTGTAAGTAATAAGTAAGATAGTAATGCTCAGAATAAAGTATAAAGTTCCAAAATATCACACTAGAGCCTTAAATTAAAAGTGCTTATTTATCTGGAAACAGGGTTATTTTGTCCATATGTTAGTGGCTGCTTGGCTCGCCAAAGGTGCGCCATAGTTAGTTGTACTTAACCGGGGCTGCACATCTTTGAACATTTCGTCATCGTGCGTAAACTTACCACTTCCACCACCTTTAAAATCCCAAAGTACGACTTGAGGTACTCCACGTCGCACCTTATCCCCCCCAACACGTTCCGCGCATGGACGGGCTCGGTGGTGGGTTGATACGGGCTGCTGGCTCCGGAGATCATGGAAGTGTTGGAGGCCTCGCCGTCAAAGCCCTCCGTCTCCTCGGTGGTCCTCATGATTTCGGGGAGAAGCTGGACTCGAACTTGGGTAAAATAGAAAACGCTACCACATATAAACCTGGATCTACCTCGCCGTGCGCGTTATGTGACAGAAAAGCACACTTTGTTCCATGCAGGCTGGAAAGTAGATGGCAGGAAAACAAATCAGACAGTCCACTTTTCACAGCCTCCCCGCGGTGAAACAGCCGCGACGGAGGCTCTTTAACATTACGCACGGGCTGCTCAATAGACCCCGCGGCGTGTCCTCTCCTCTCCTGCGCACAGCGTTGCGTCTCTCGTCTCAAACAGCCGCACTTCTTACTCCTGTTAGGCGGGTCACTTGTTCGAGTCCCGGTGTCACTTTACCATGGACGATTCTGGTGAGCTCGGCAACACCGAGAAAAACGCCTGCCGGGCTGCGTGCCTCGACTGACGACGGAAAAACATCCAGCCATCGTGGCCCAGAAGCGCCCAGAGAGAACCGGGTTGTTTCCTATTGTAAAGTTAATTAGGCAGCGGCTTACAGTGAGGCTGCCTATAGCCGCCGCTTCTGCTGTGTATGGAAAGCCAGCTTGTCTCCGCCCCTCTGAAAACTGCACATTCTTGAGTAGGGCTCTGCGCCCGTTTTAAGTATTCCCAAACAGTCTGCAAAACGAATCCAGCCGGAACCACGCCGACAGGACCGAGCTGTGCTGCATTTTTCTGACGTTTCCTTCTCTTTTACTGCTTCTCTCCCCCTCTCTCTCTCTCTCTCTCTGCGTCGATGTGTCTCTGCAGCATTTCACCGGCAGCCAGGGCCTGAAGAAATGAGGTTATTTCTTTATTCTCTTGGGGATCATACCTTTTCCTTTTTTATGGAATTTATTCTGTTTTAGGCCTTGGTTCGTTTCAGTTTCCTGCCACTACAATGATCCAAAAGTCTATTATCACTCTATAATAAAACACGAAATATCCAAATATTGGAAGTACAATACTGCTTTGCTATTTTGTCTGAATATAGCTCAAAATGACTGTATATTCAGTTCCTAAAAAGCATTGTGCAGCTTAGAAAGCAAGCAGACACCAGTCTAAGTCATGTTTATCAAATGTCAATAACAAAACTTCAAGAAACCAGAGACAGGCCTGTTTTCTTTCAGTGGAATGAAATGTCCTTCCCTGTACCTCACTGCCCTCTTATGGTATTCAGTGGCATTAAAGGTTGCCTAGGTGACTACACATATCTAAAAATGCTGGAAAATGTCTTATCTGATGCCTGATTAATGCACATAAACAGCTATTAAAGGAATGCTGGACTCTGACTTTGATTCCAATGGATTTTTACTTCATTGGAATGCAGTTTATATCCAAGTGCTTAAAATTGGAAATGCTGGGCATCTACAAAAACTTTGCTTGAATACGCAGGTTTACCTATATGAAATGCTATGGCTCAGCTCAACCAATAAAATGAACAGTGGCTTGAGAGACTCTGGAGCAGCAGGATGGATGGAGACAGTACACGTTAGGTGACGACACTATGGAGGAAATTAAACAAGAATGACTCAGTTAAAAACAAGGACTATTCTGTTGAAACAATAAAATTGTACACAGCTAATGCAGTTCTGGTGGAAAAATGTGAAAATCAGCGTTAAATCTTTTAAATTGCGGTCACAGTTGTAAACATTTAGCAAATGCATGTTGCTGTGCAAACAACTGGTCATATATTATATTTGTAATTTAACTCTGTAAAATGTTACATTCTAGCAAAACAATCTAATTTTGTCCAGACACAAACAGTCCACAAAAAGGTTGGATTCTTGGTTTTATTGAAGCCAGGGGTCCGATAAACATTTTCCTTATCTTTGTCGGCATAAGAAGCTAGAATCCACATGGCAGCTTAGAGGCTACAGAATTGTATTGAAGACAATCAAACTTCTGAATTAATCCAGGACACACACACACAAAAAATGCAGCCAGCCATGTGCTTACAATGTTCTTGATATCCTGACTAGGTAAGGAAGGACTGGAAGCAGAAGCTCATAGTCTCATATAGATGCAGACTGTCGATAGTGGTCGAAGGCAATTCAGTTAGGATGTGAAAGGCCAGTTGTTTTCAACTGACATTTGAGTACAAAAGTTACATCAGTTCATTATTTCATCTTGGGAGCAGCATCCAATCTTCACAAAGAGCGAGTGCAACTTTGAACCAAGCAGCATTAGAGCACTTCATTCCACTCAGCTAAGGGCCAAATTTAACAAGTGTGGCCGTGTGTTATCAACAGAAACTGGGGCGGTCAGTCAGGTTACAGTGACATTTCAAAATTCTTTTAAAAAGATATTTTCAATGACCAAGATCACTTTTTGAAAACAAAGACAAAAACATGCTTAAAGTGGGATGTAAACACAAATAAAGAGGGCAAATCATGAGCAAAAGGACAAACCTGAAAATGAATGGACATTTATTTGGTTTATCTACTTTAAGATGTCCCAAAAACATCCATATAAAAAGATGTAATGACAATTATTACAGGAGGATTGATATTAACTATACAATGTCGCCTAAAGAAAGGAGATATTCCATAGTTAACCACCACGGGCACCTCCCACAACTTCAGCAGCAAATGCAGATAAATAATGCAGTTTTTCTGTGTATGTTAACTTCTTGTTTCATGACTAAATGCTCTAAAAAGGCAAAGGCAAAAAAGAAAAAAAAAATGCATTCTGTAGCTTTAATTGTCGCAAAAAAGGAATTAATATAAGTCGAAGGAAAAGTGCTTATTTCAACCTGTGGCGGTGCTGCTCCTGGCTGTTCTTAATTTGTGCTTCATCCACTTCGGCAACAGACCCTCAGGTGCACATTCCACCCAGTCACGAAAAATAAGGAAAAAATAAAAACAAGAGCTTCATTGTAATCAAAGTAAATCCAGAATAGTTGTGTAGCATCACTCTGACAATGCATGAAGCATACTGTACACGAATACGGTCTTGTTGTTATTCCCTTACAGAGCAAACGTCGAAAAACAAACAAAAAAAGACACAAAACCCTATTTGCAGAGCATTTGTAGACAAGTTTAGAAAATTTGCCATAAGTTACTGTAACCAAATTAGGGTTGGGTTTTTTTTGTTGGTTTGTTTTCTTTTTCTCTCGCTGCTTCCCTAAAGTCCACACATGTTTGAGTAGAAGAGGCCATTCCTACCATTTTATAGGGTGTTCTTTAAAAAACAAAAAAGACTTTTATAGGCAGGTCTGATGTTTGGAATGCAAGGGCTCTATGCAAGAGTGGGACAAACATGGCCGCTGGTTAATCTTTATCTAATGACTATCAACTAGAAATGCAGAAAATAGCAACTAATATGCATCTTTGGTTCTGTGTTCCAATTCACTCCAGTTTTCTTTTTTTTTTTGCTATTATTTGAATAGTAAATAGCTGCTCTCCTCACACTTGCCATTAATTCTGTAAAAGCTACTGAAATACACTAACCGTAGGATTAAGCAGGGCCTTGCATACAGACCTAACATGTACACTTAATTTTGATTATGGTGTCATGAAACCATAAGTATTAATACAGGTTACTTGATATGGTACAGTATAATTGCTTCAATTACAAAATAATAGAAATGACATAAGACAATTAAGCAACCCCTTAAGGACACACAAATTAATTAGGAGCATTCCTGTGAAGGCCAGGGGCCTAGTGTGACAAACTGTTAGCTGTACATTGAAGGCAAAGGTTTTCATTTTAAATGGGCACTAAAAAGGGCCAGACAAAGAAAAAAAAAAAAAAAGACCTGACTGGACAAACAGGGATGTGTTTCTACAGCTACTTCATGTAGAAACTGGGAATGTAGAAACTGATGTGCGAAGTAAAGTGAACACGAGAAACCAAAGGAGGACAATTCTGTCAAAGACTGAAGGATACAATATCTGATTTTGTTAAAACCACAGCAAATAATTGTTTTTGTTTTGGCTGCAAGTGAGTGGTTTCAACCACAGTGAGTCTGGGGGACTAAAAAAAGTTCCATTGTGTGGTTTCTTCTTAATATCAGCAGCCTTTACAGTTTGTATGAAGGCATTCAATCGCACTATTAACTCGGCCACAGAAATCTTATTTCTGAAAAATAAAAGACCACAGGCTTGTTGTACATTAACAAAAATGTAAAACGAAATAAATTATTTGGATGACAAGAAATGGACAAAAAACCTTTTAACCAATGGTGCTACAGTGCATTTCCTCTTGCGCAGACAAGCACCTCTACTATGACACAAACAGCTAACTGTGCGAGGCACTTAGGAGTTATAGTAGGAAAGATGCTGCCCAAACCCCTCCCCAAATATACACACCTGTAGCTAAAGAAGCGATTCTGTTGCAACCTCTAAGCTTGTCAAATCCCAACCAGTCTCACTAAGTCAAAGAGGCTATCTTAAGAATTTGGACAGAAATGCATTTTGTACAAAATCAAGTTAACCTGAAGTGTTTTTTTGTATGTATGTATGTATATTTACAGAATCCTTCGAGATGTCTAGGGCGAATGATATGATGTGCTATCAGCTATCTGGACATGTCATATTAGTGTCATGATGTCAGTGGCATTTTAACATGTTACGTGATACAGATGAACATTTCCTTTAACCAACAAATGGTGCACAAAATAAAATAAAAAGGAGGAACTTTGTATAAATACATCAGTCTCATATCCAAGGTTTTTTTTTGTTGTTGTTGTTTTTTTTACATACTACATATGTTTGCAAGTATTTTAATTACTATTCTCAATGATTACATTTAATGTTTAAAGAACTTTCCAATCACAACCAAATTCCTTCCATGAGATAAGCTGAACCGGAGGCCACAGGACAATATATAATCACTCTTTAAATCCATGAGGAGAGTGTTCTACCCCAGAGACTGGGGGGTCCACAGCCCAGCACATTAGGCTGGCTGCTGGGGAGTGTGCACACATTTCCATAAACTGACATCCCTCACAAAATAACATTTACAGTGGAAGAGAGGACAGAAACAAAGCCAAGCCTTCAGCACATGCCATCTTAACACCTCCATCTCTGCAACCACTCTCTTCCCATCTCACCAAAACATCTGATAGCATCTGAAACTCATTTGGTGAAACCACTGTGTGTTGACGGATATAGGCGTTGGGAATTTGGTCAATTTTTTTTTTTTTTTTTTTTTTATGCTCACATGTACATATATTTTTCCAGAGTATTAACGCAGTGGACGATGCAGCTGTTTTTGTTGCCTTCACGCTTCGTTCTCTGTTGGCGGTGGTATGTTGTTAGCTGAAACCATGGAGTCTTGTTTGCGAGTCATCCTGTCCAACTCAGCCTGGACATCAGTCAAACCCGGCTTCTGCCCTTGGAAAAAAGACAGGAGACAAAGCCCAAAAGTAATCTCCTGTAGCTTCTGCGTATGCGCGTTCATGAATAATAGTTTTCAATGTCCAGCAAGCAAATGGATAATTGGGGGGGGGGGGGGGGGGGGGGGGGGGGTATGAGTTCCCATGCTGGTGACTGGCTGCCACAGTTAACACACATGCAAAACTAATCATCAGACAAAGGCAACATGTACTCATGCGTTATCCTTTCTGCTGGGTCTCAGATGTTAATGCTGCTCAGTGCTGGAACAGAAAGTGCGCCAGTGGTCTCAGGCTGATTGAGTTATGCAATGCTTTCTTCAACGTTTCACTGGGTACATTTTTTGACTTTATTATATCTACCGAATATAACACAGTATTTACAAAACGTGCTGAAGGTAAAAAAAATAAATAACTGTTGACATGCACAACAGCTGAGGTTACTGAAGTAAAATAATTAGTTGAGCGAGAGAGCAGTGTGATATGGCATGGTGTGAGAGACATTAGTTTCATGAGGGCACTTGTGATGGGTGGTTTGGTGCATACAGGCCTGTCACAAGCTTCCTCAGCTGTCAGAAGGTCAGTCAAAGCAGACAACTTTGCTTTTTCTCCTGCTTTAACCTTCTCACTCAGGCTGTAGAGATAAAACTCCAGACAGCAAAATGGTCCACAGCCTCTAACAACAGAAGTCCCTGTTCCTAGCTCATTTTATTGTCAGAGTGCACACAGTCCATTTTCTGGCATAGATATAAATGTACCAGCTGCTTAAGTGAACAATAATCCTTCATAATTGCTCTAGTAAAAGGACAACTGCTAACCTATAAGAAAGAAGGTTGTAAATAAAAACTGGAGGCCATTGTTTTCGCTAAGATCAGAGATGCAAGCACTGGCATTAAAAGTTGTACCTGTTTTCTTGGCGGATCCTTGCACTCCAGCTCCAACCGCACCAGTTCCTGGGCTCCCTGGGGCTCCAGTCTTTTTACTCAACAGACTGTTGAAGAAGTTAGCCAGCACTCCCTCGTTGGCAGCCCCCGCTGTAGTACAAACACAAAAAGAAATGTAAAAAACGGTCAAAGAAAACTGGATTGCAAAAAGTTGTTTAAATACAAAGAAAACATAGTGAAAAGTTTAAACAGAGTAAAAACAAGCCATAAAATAATATGATTATTATACTTCAACTCCAAAAGAAACATCAGCTTTAAAAGGTATATCGTCACATAAATAAATAAATTTGAATAAAGCCAAAATTGCACAATGTATCTTCCCCAGAAAATACAGAGAATCATTGTATGTACAACTTGTGACTTCTCATTCTCAAATCAAATCTGAGGTTAAAATAATGATGGTTGATCAAATTTAATTTATTCTACATCTCTTATTTAAAAAAAGAATAAAAATGAAATAAAAAATCATGAAACAAGTTCTGTAAAAAAACTAAACGTTGTGAGCACTGAGCCATTAGTGACTGCGGTGCGACCAACAGTCATGTGACAATTCAGGAAATTTTTGGCTGAACCAGGCAGAGTTATAGGTTGTGTTCACACAGATCAGATAGGAGACAAACACAGAAACAAATTAAAAAGCATAAGTAGTTTAACTATCTATAGTATACAGAGCTGCCATTCTTTCTCAGTATTGATAACTCCTGGGGGCATTTGGAAAAATGTTGGACATGTTGATTTTCAAGTTTTTTAAATTTTTGTAAAATAAATCATCAGAGAAAATCATCTTTCACTTTTTTTTTTTTTTCCTCGTTCTCGTGATATGTGGCATTTGTGCTACAAAAAAAGAGATTTTTAGGTTCTCTCTACTTCTAGCAATGGTTGTGGTGTTTCCATAAAGGGGCAAGAAAAAATTGTCCAAAAAGAGTAACAATATGACAGGAGCAAAAAATCTCCAGAAACTACTTGGTTAATGAATAAATACTTAAGCTTAAGGGTGAACTATTTTTCCAGTGTTACCTCTAGGGGGTAGTAATGGACCATTTAAGGAAAAGGGAGCTCATATTACAACCAAAAGACAAAAGGTAAGTGGAAAAGAAATGTGACAGAAACTGTTTTGTGAGAGGTTCGAATGCTGATTTCAATGTTTGATTAAAATGAATGCTGAATTGAGCCCCTGGGACAAACTTGCCAAACTGGGATGCACTGGAGTGCAAAAAACGATTCTCAGTAATCAGGCATGAAAACAACCTTGCTTACCTTTCATATTAGGGTCAGGCTTTTTGACTGCAGCCATTGGTGAGCCGCTGGTTACAGCTGGTTGGATGGTGCGACCCGCAGGCCTGGGAGATCCTGAGGTTGTTCGTCCTGGAGACTCCTGAAACACAGAAAACAAGCAGGAGTGTGGTCACAAAAATTGCTTGCTTTGTCAATTCAAAACAAAAAGAATAAGTGCAAAGTCAAATTAATAAATCCATCCATTACTATGATTCCATGTTTGAGGGACCTCAAGACACTTACTGTTGCTCCTCTTGTTGGTGTGGCTGGCTGCTTTGCTAACAAAGACTGTAGGGGAAAAAAGTAAATATTGACATGTGGTTTATGATTTCAACACCATTAATCCAACACCCATCTTTATACTGTTAATCTAATTCTGAAAACCTGCACACTGTAAGCAGGATAGCTGGGAGAATGGCAGGCAATGCAGATGAAAGTACAGGAAACTTCATAGGGAGAAACCTAAAATACTGAACAGTCCTCTAACCTGAAAAGCTGAAGCTTCAGTTCAGTTATTTTTTTATTTTTTTCTTCAAAGATTGCTTCCCCAGTTTATTTTTCCACAAAATGGGAAGTAAGGCTAATGTGGGAGTTACAGATATCCACCAGCACATGGGTGCAGTGCATACATTTGTTCAAAAGTGAAATGGAAGTTCAGGATAACTACAAAAATGTTAGACCACCCCAAAGTGGCCCTAACAGCGAGCAGTAATAAAATCCTTTTTGACATTTCTTCCTGATGCAGATTTTAAAAAAAATCCCTGCTTACAACTTTACTTTCTCATTCTATACAGCTTGATCAGAGCATGACATTGCCTTCAAAATTAAAACTCTAGATTAAAATCAGAAATTGAAAAATAATAAACAGGTTGACATATACCTGTTGCTTCATCAGGAATACCTGCTCATCCTCTGCACTTATCTCTTTATCATGAACCAACTGTGAAGAAGAGCAAAGGGGGAAAAAATCCATTAAAGAAGAGTAGAATGTGGAATATTAATGGCAATAAGTTCTGAAATTCTTAAAGCTGCAACATCAACGTTCAAGTTTCCATTCTGTCCATATTTGCGTTGCTGTACCTTTCGTACTGGAGGCTTCGTGATAAAATCTTCAAATGGATCTTCTGGCCTGACTGTTGTGAAGTTTTCATGCAAAATCCCAATTTTCTTCTCATTATCCCAGCCAGATGGACTACAAAGCAAGGAAAACACTGATCAGCTGCAGCAGATGTAATAACATTCTGTTGTGGATACAGCTTTCCTATTTCTTTGGCATAAAAATAAGAATTTATTTTGTGGTGTGCCACAACATCTGAAAGAAAGATGGCAGTTAACATTGTTTGGCAGCAGCATTACCTAAATGTCTTCAATGCGCCACTATTTTTTGGGACTGGTGCAAAACAAAAAAAATCCACTTACATGAACACTGCATCTTTCTCCACCACTAAGGCAGGTGTGACGAACTGAAAGTCATACATCTTATGTACTATATATTTGTAAAGCAGATCCAGGTTCTTCTCCTCTTTGACTGACGTATAGATCAGTCCAGCGCCAACTGTTTAATTAAGTTAGGGCAGCAACTGCTGGAGTGATGATATATTTGGTAGATTGATAATAAAAGGGCTACACAAAAAAACTAAAGCATGGCCCATTTCCATTTTAACAGTCCCTGTTATAAGTACAATGACCACTGTGATATAATTACAAACCATTATGTGTTAAAAGGATACACTGTAAGCAAAATCGCCGGATGTAGGACTGGATGAAATCGAAGTGCTCCTCTCTGTAGTCATGCTCCTTCTCTAGTACGCTGACTGCATCACACTGAAGAAGGAACGATTAAAAGAGGGAAACAGATAAATATTTTAGTGCCACGGACAATTAAATGTCTACACTGTCCGGGAGAGACACAGGTGCAACGCACACGGATACACTGCCTATGAGGGCTTTTATGTTCCATGTGCTGTTTTTTTCCACACCTCGTGAAACATAAATCTCATAAAGCAAATAATAACATCACAACATTTAACAAACCAATTGTTTTGTTGCCGTTTCTGATATTAAATCTGCCTTTTGACACCTAACTGGTAGGCCAATGAAAGTCCACAAAGCTGGTTTAGAGGACAATGACAGCTGATAAGGTAGGACGTGGTGTGGAGTTGAAGGATGGACCTGGCGTGGGGGTATTATTGCAGATTAGCTAACGGGAAGGTCTGACAAGAGATTTTCATGTGTTGTCTGCTGTATCTTTTGTTATGGCTTGAAAGGAGCATGGGGGCAACAGAGATTAACAAAAACAATTTCACTTTTTTTTTCAAAGTGTATTGCATAGATAAAGTGATAAAAGGCAAATAATATTATTGTACAGAGGCATTTTATGCCAAGCTGAGTAGTTTCTCTCTAACAAGGGCACCATAAAAGTATCGACAATAAAACTGCCACCATTTTCTAGCATGTGAGGCTCTGTTGATGGCTACACTGTGCCTTTTAGCACTGTTCTTGGCCTGGGGGGCTAACAAGTAAGCACAACAGCAGCTTTTTGTTAGTAGATACTGCCTCTCTAAGCACGATCATAAAAATAAAACCATACACAAAAGTTAACACAAATGTATGAGGGGAGAAAGAATTGATTCTATATAAGGTCTGAGCCCAAATGTGTTTGCCATGGTGGCAACTCAAGAACCCATTAGATGAAACCAGAAGTGAGAATGACTGTCAGGGAGTTAAAAACGCATTCTTTGCCCATTTATGTCAGACAATGCAGGCCTTAGTTGAAGGAGGCACTTATAATACTTAGTTATTGCAAAAGCTACATTATAAATTTATACACCGAGACAGTGACTACAGGTGCCTAAAAACACATGATCTGAAAGAGGTTCTGGAAAACAGACCCCGGAAGCCAGAGGCTCGGACATTAACTAGAAGGAAAGTATATCCTAGACTTTTTCTGAGAATGTTATCAAACTCATAGCATTTTTAGGAGCCATGAGTTTAATTCTTTCAAGTCTTTCGGCACATGGATGGACTATTGGGTTATCTAATTTAGCAACTGTCCCACTTCAGACAAGAGTACTTACAAAAACTAGCTTTGACAGATTTCTAGCAACACCAAACCATTAGCTGTCACGATATAGATGTCATAGCTTCAAATACAACACAGTATTTTTTTCAGTTTTGGACCTTAGGAATCACTTACCTTTGTGCAAACTATTAGCACTGGAATGCCCAGGTTGTGCGTGAGTGTGTTGTCCCCAAGTGGTAGCACAATGGCCTCGTCTTCCCCTGCTGTTGGGGCCCTTCGCTGTGGAGAGGATGGGGTGGCATCCTCTGGTTCTGTGTACTCCTGGAAAGCTTTGACCACTAAGAGAAAGACAAATAAGAAGAAGATTAGTGTATTTATACCTCTGCCACACCCTTTGTCTTCACTTCTCAACAACCACGCTTGGTCTGAGTTACCATGGTCACAGGATTATTCATCTTTTTTTTCCCATGCCATTGCTGCCTCAATTAAAGTTCTTGTGGTGTGTTTTTAGTTTCTCTGTAGATTCCATATAAAATTTTTGAGGTACCCATAATCTTTGATGGTACCTTTGGTTAATATCTTAAGTCACTTCTAGTCTCTGGTACACCCTGATACAGAACTATATGCCTGGTTTTATAGAGCAGTTTTAATTGTTCTGCACAGTCTCATACTATGCCCCTGAGATTCGATTACAGGGTCAACAAAAATAAATGCCACTTAACAGGCATAATAAAATACAGCTTTTTTGTGTGCATACAACAAGTCATTCCTTTGTGTGTGTATTGTTGTATAATTGAGAGAAAACATAAATACGTTACAATTCTTTGCATAAAAAATGTGAAAGGTGGCATAAGATAAATAAATGGCATCCTTCACTTTTTTTTGTTGTGCTGCCCCAGCTGTCCAGACAAAGCTGCAGTGTGAGGAGGTGGTAGTGGTGTGGGGAGGGGTTATATGCAGGAAACTTTGGCCTCCTTCCTCAGGAGCTTTGAGAATGCAGTTGGAGACAGTCCACAAAGCCAGACTGACTTGCCGTTTTGAGTCAGCTCCTTTACTTTCAGAAATGGGATTTTAAGCATTGGACAAGAACTGGTGATATAAGTAATTTAAAAGAGAACCCTTTTTGGGATACAGGAGTACACAAATCCAGTGCAGCATATGCACAAACAGGCTAAAGTATGTGTATTAAGGCACAGGGACAGTAACTACATGTAGATTTAATACCATCTCAAAAGAAAATTCATGAAAACTCCGGCTATTTTTAACAGAACTTAATTTGACAGAAAAAATCTGAAACTGATGGCCTCTAAAAATCAGTCAGACCTTTATCTTATTCTTTCTAGTCCATAGGCTTGAAGCTACACAAGATGTATGCTAGACCTAAGCATAGCATAAAACTAGTAAATTTATTGAATAAAAACACAGACAAGAAACCAGACCAAATTGGCATTGATCAAAACAACAATATTCACTTTACTGACAATGTTTTCGATAGAATAAACATGTCTTTTGAAAGGTCAGAAAAACCATAATACATCAGAAAATAGGAGCAGCTATGAGTTAAAAAAAAAAAAAAACAAACAAAAAAAAAACATTCCTCCAAAATGTTTCTTCCATGCAATCTTTTCAACATGCCGTCACCACCACTGCAGTGTCTAAGGATGCAGTAGATTGCTCTCATGGTGTGTGCAGCTTGAATGAATACTTTGATACGTTTGTTTTTGCCATGCTTTTAAACCAACAGTTGGTTAGTGTTCAATGCAAAAAAAGAGTGA
This sequence comes from Stegastes partitus, assembly GCF_000690725.1. Classification (NCBI taxonomy): domain Eukaryota; kingdom Metazoa; phylum Chordata; class Actinopteri; family Pomacentridae; genus Stegastes; species Stegastes partitus. The sequence continues at coordinate 1,000,245 of NW_007577750.1, read as the reverse complement.
CTGTGCCTAGACTGTCACTTTAAAATAAAAACGAAAGAGACAAAGACAGACAGACTTTGTCCCTACATATCTGTTTCGCAAACAAAGGTGAGGTCAAAATGCTTTAATGCTCATAATTTGGGACTTCTCAGCATAAAACTATAACTAAAAGTGCTTTTTTTTTTAGTCAACAAATTTTCACCTTAGAATTATAAAGTTTTATCTGACATTTTTGGCAAAATTGAGTTATTTACATTTTCTGATTCTTGGACACATTATCTATACAATACTATGTGTTTTTTTAAAAATATATAATTTTTTTTAGCTTTTAATTAACAAAAACAGATAGTTCTATCTGTGATTTCCACTCTAAACTGAGTGTTATAAAGTTCTATCTGTGTTGGCCAACCAGAACACAGAATATACAACAATCACATTAATGCTTGCAGCTACGTAGCCAACTACCATGACCTGACAGTTAATGGCAGCTTTCTGTCACCAAAATGTCTCAAAGAAGTTTAAAAAAAAAAAGAGACTAAGAGTTCAAGAAGTCCTAAGTGAGATTTTTCAAGACAGCAGCAAAAGGAAGAGGTAAGATATTTTTCCTATTTGTGTGGGGGTTTTTTTTTATTGTTTAAAAGTTAAAAACTACCATTAGCCTATTTAGCCAAGTTAGCTAGCTTAGCTAATCTTACTTCTGTAGCTTTGTTTAATTATTTTGATTGATTAAGCAACTGAATTTGATGTCTATGATTATGAAATAAATGCCCAACAACACTATTACAACTATAAGTCAATGTGTATTGAATTTATTATGTTATTAATTAGTTTACGTAGTTATTGATTTAATGTAGCCCATCACTCTTCATACTTTTACTATACTACACCTATTGTTAAATTGTTGATCTGATTGTTCTGCTGTTTTGTGATTGTAACAAATTGTAATATTGACCATTTTGTGAACATTTTTTTCTTCTACTTAATTCACTGTTTACATTAAATCTGAGTTAGATAACAAGTTCAATTGTTATCTTACTGTTAATTGTTTTTGTTGTATATTTGTGATGAACTACACTTATAAACAGGACTTAAACCTGTAGAGCCCTTTGGGCAGTGTTCATAATATCATAAAAAAGCAAAATAATTACATTAACTTTTGACCTATTTTTGAAATTTTCATTTGATTCACACATGGTTCTATTCAAAGTTAGACCTGACGATCTGGAGAGCAAAAATAATTAGCTATTATTCAAGTTTAATACTGACTAAGGTCATTTACACTAACATAATTATCGTTGATCTGAAAGATTTAACCGAAGCATAATTGGCCATTTCTAATGATAAATGAAAAAAAATAAAAACTGGGAAATGCACTTTAATGTTAAAAAAAAGTTGTTTGTTAAAAATTATTTGAGTTCTGGAGCACAAGATATTGTTTTTAACGTGTTCTGCAGATAGAACTTTATAATTCCAAATGAAATGGGCCTTTTCAGAATTAGAAAGTTCTATCTGCAAAACACCCACTTCCAAAACTCCCCCTTATAAATTTTCAAATAATTTCAAATTACACATTTAGACTCTCTTTAGTATGCCTATAGTTCTCAAGTATTAACACAATTTAATGTTCATTTCATTCTGACTATATGAGCAGTCAAAACTTTAAATGTAAATATCTCAAAACTACCGAGAATGCAGATAGAACTATATAATTCTAAGGTGACGAAATGTCAAACAAGCAAAACTGGTTTACTTAGCATTTTAAGCTTAACCCAAGTTTTGCACAAGTCTCCAGCTGTTTACTAGCCAGTAACACTGGCTCAAAATACAACAGTCAATATGTCTTCCTGCACACCATTCTCAATAAGTGTAGTTAAAAACAATCCCTGTCTTGTCACAGAAACCACTGAGTGAAATATTTCTCATTTCAACATGCAGCTGAGCAGCGGTTGGCTGATCCTATAATTTGACTTGAGACGACACCAGCAGCCAACCTACTTCGGTTACAGCACAGCAGGAGTCAGAATGTCCGGCCCACTGACTGAATTCAGACCAACTGAGTTTACGTCCCTTCCTTTCCCTGACGCTGCCGTTGGAGGGGAGGGAACTATGATGCAAGACGCTTGCAAGACTCCCTGGACAAAAGCCACTAACACACACTTCCAGTCTGTCAGGCTGTCTCTCTCACTTAAACATTCATGTCTGCAAATACATAATCTGACTAGGTCTAAACAATCTGCTACTGACATCACAACTGCCATGCTGAAAAACACTTTATCTGGATGCCATGTCTGAGCTAAACTAGAAGACTGACTATGTCTATGGGTGGGGTCAAAAAGACAAAGTAGAAGAAACCCTGGATAAAAATCTGGCAAACAGAATTAAAGTTCAGCTTAAAAAACTGAGAACAAAAACCTGTGAAGACTCACAAAAAACCCTGCTACAAACAATGCAACTGCATTTTTTTTAAGGAAACAAAGACTCAAGTTAAAATCTGCTGAATACAAGGTATTAATTCCAGACAGTGTTTCCTATCTGCTGCATTGTATAGGTTAATGCTAAGTACACCTAACCAATACAGCTACTTGAACTGAATAAGATCACTGAGACAATTTCAACCATGGACCAATTCAAAGTCATTACAGTCACTTAAATTAAGCATGCTTTAGTCATCACTTGTACAACAGCTTCCCTTTTCTTTTTCACGTTTGCCACCAGACTAATATACATGTTAACACTTGCCACTGTGCTGGCATGTTATATGTGGAGAATATTTCAAGTTGAACAATTTGACATATTCATGAAAAGTTATTTTACCCTTTTAAGAGCAACAGCACTCAAACTGGAAGCTTGCAAGAACCTTCTGCAAAACCCTGCAGGACAAACTAACTTGTCTGAAAAGCAACCATCTTTCCAAAGACAAAGAACAGTTCATAAGTGAAACATGACCAGTTCTAAAATTAACAGGAAAGCAACATCTGAGTGCATCACACTCATTGATTTGCACAACTTGCCTCTAGCCAGAACACACAGCTGAGGATCATGGGCCTCTCTGATGACCCAGCATCATCCATGGCAATGTGTAATGTTATACATTGCTTGCCTTCCAAGCAACGCAGCAACCAATCTCTCCTTTTTCCCAGCAGACAAGTCAGCAAGGAGCCTGGCTCTTATTATGCAAGACTCCCATTGCATGCAGCCTGTAATGCTTCAGGCACCTTTGCTGAGTGCCTTTTTAACCCTCTCGTCAGATAGTCAATTCAACAAAATGTATGCATTACATGTGTGCATTTACGTCCCAGATTTTAGCATTTTTAGTCATAAAGAAAAATTACTACTTTGAAACAAATCAGCACCTTATAACAGCTTTCAATCTGATTTAACAAAACAAACACACGTTTGAATTTACACAAGTTTCCACCTTTCATAGCATTTGAACTCAGTTACTATTCCGCAAATCAAATCCAATTTAACATTCAGTCTTAGTACTTTCATGTTTGCTTTCCATTACAAATGTGCAACCAGGGAGGAGGCTGGTAATGGTACTACAGGATGTAAGGTTACTACTAAGTGCCAATGGGTTTGATTGTCCAGCTAGATAAACCATTACTTACTCTTCTGCTCCATTTCTCTCATATCCTCTGGAGGAATCCTGAGTTTGTCCACATGGTCACGAAGCACACTGGCCCACTTCTGCAGTGACTCCATTATGGTCCAGGGCCGTGACATATCCACAACAAACACAGCTAGACAGTCAGGTAGCGACTGAGGTGTGACAGCAAACTTAAGAAGGCCTTTGTGATATAGGTCCCCATCCAGGATCCATACATTACAGCGAGTAAGGTCTGCAAAGGAATAAAACAAATTACTAATTAGATACAAGAAATACAATTACTGTTTTTAGACATTGTTCATTTGTAAAGGCCACTGCTGTTAAAAGACCACAGATAATCTGCAGCAGGTAAACTCACCATCCCTGTCCTCATCATGGACACTTAAGTACAGATACTCCAGTCCCCTCCCTTTCTTGTTGTGATCAGCTCCTTGAAGTTTGGCCATGAGTGTTGTTTTTCCCGATCCATCCTCACCTGCAAGACATTGTATACATAAAGCATGACATCATTTATTATCAATAATGGACATGGTGACATTGATAAATACAGACAATTTTAAATAATAATTAAAATAAAACTCCTCACTTTATCTCTATTTCTATGAGAAAAAGCACATCTAGACTTCACAATCTGTCATTTTAAATTCACAAAAGACTGCAATATCTAACACAAATTTTCTTGGGAAAAAAGCAGGGCTTCACAGTTTTCTCGCACAGAGCCCATTCAAATAAATACGATCCCACCAAAGAAAACTTCCCTGCATTTTATGTTTGCTATGTCTCAGTTTCAAAAGTGTGGGAAGTGCAGACTGAAAAATCGGTTTAAATGTGCAATCAGTAGCTTTTGTGAGTTCAGTTTGGTTTTGCCCCACAGTCCCCTCAGGGTTGACAATCACAAATACACTGCAGAAGTGGAGATTTTCACACAGGTGGCGTAAACAATACTCACCAAATACCAGGATGTTTTTTCCTGATGGTAACTTTGAACTCGATCTTGTTGAAACTTCACTCAGTATTGAGGACCTACAAGAATAAACAAGACAAAAAAGTAGAAGTTAGATAGACTGCCAGGTGGCACACTGACAGCTTCTTGTCTGCTATCAAAACAGCAGCTGGTCAGCTAACGTTGCACATCTTAACTTTATTGACTACAATTATTGCACTGTTTAAGCTAGCCCAGAAAGAAGCCCACGACAACACACATACACAAAAACAGGAAATGATAAACTCCACTGACCGGTGCGCTAGAAACAAGTAGTTAAAGACAAGAATTTATGAAAGCTGACAAGTTGACGCCCCACAACAGTAAAACCTCTGAAGATATGAGTGTTATTTTTCTGCACATTTCGTTTTGTCGGTTAAGGTGAGCTAGCTTGTTAACGTTCCTGTTAGCTTGCTGTACTCCTCATAAAAAAAGGGCTAACTAGTATTTAGCTCTTGACATGAACTATCAAACCCCCTGATGATATAAAAGCTCTCTGGAAATCTGACACGTCCCACACGATTTATTGCACGAGCAAAACTCGCCACAAATAGCAATAATCGTTCTCGTTGCGGGGTTAGCTACACAGCCCAGTTAGCTGACGTCTGCTAACACAAGTGACCGCTCAGCTTCAGTTATGCTAATGTTCTTGCTAGCCGGGCCGGTGTTTGAGAGGCAGCAGCCGGCAGTGACAAAGCAGAACCAATGGCGGCTGTGCTTCCCCGAGAAGGGTCTCAGTAGGTGTGAAGTCGTCAAAAGAACAGCAGGACTTGCCAAAGGTTTTGTCCTTCTTCCTCTTCGTTGTTGTTGTCGCCTGAACCGGCTGCGCCCGGGAGCTGTTTCTCCAGAACGGGAGCCATCTTCTCTTCCGACAACCACAAAGGCAAGGCCCTGCTGCTTGGCCACCACTAGCACCGCCTTCATCCAAGTGGCCAAGGGTGCGTTACGTTCGTTCACCGCCACGCCGCGCCCAGACACGGTGTGCGCCTCAGAGTACAAAATGTTATTATTAATCGATTTAGCAGTGTTTGTGAAAAAGAAATAATGTATCTTCTACAGCAACAGTTGAATATATGTGAAAAAAAATGACACAAATTCGCTGTTTTTATTGTTCAAACACGAGGTCAAGCATCAAGCAGCACCGCTGGCCATATCCCAATAAGTGATGTCATTGCAGTTTTTTTTTTCTTTTAACAGCTGATAATGAGTACTGTGATATCAGTAATGGGCCTGTGGCAAACATATTTACAGGTTTAACTCTGTTTCAAGTGTGATTTAGTGTGAATTTAACCTCTGATTCTGAATCAAGATCAGCCCACGCAAGTATAGCCAATTTTCAGTCAAATTATTCACATTATTTGGGGCTTACATAAAGCTCATTTGTACTTTTGCTAACATTGTCAACATGCAGGTAAAAGTAAGAAAACGGACTTTGTGTTGGTGTTGTGGTTGCCCAACAGGCCATAGATGCAGCTGAACAAACATCCATTCAATATCTATCACATTATCATAGGTCACCAGCTATTGCACAGAGTTGGAGCAAAATGAGTCTGATAATATAAACTTAACCAGTTTCTTTGGACATTTAATATTTAAATTTAATTAGGACTACGCACCATGCAATGCCTTTTCCAAAGAAGGTACTGTATGATGCCTCCTCATTTAATAACAGATTTTTCATGCACTTTGTATATTTGATATAGCCATGTCATGCCAACATCTTTGCAGCAAATACATTTGTAAATGTAACAGAAATTAATTCTACCTAGTTTGCTGTGTGGAAAGTTTAAAGTTTCTCAAAAAACAAAAACAAAAAAAAAACAAGTTCTCTTCTCCTTTCCTACATCATACTTGAAATAAACCATTTTGGGATGCATTTACTACTTTATTTAGTTTCCTTTCCAAGAAGGTTTTTATATTACAAACTGTTTTAGCAGAAATTCATGAAGATGACTCAAGCTTTTGTTCTGCTAAAAGATTTAATACACACTCCAACTTGCACAAGTCTACATAAAATGTACTTTGTTGTCCCTAGGGGGAATACATTGAACACAGAGTACACACACTAGTCTTAAGACCTAACCCCAACACACATGCACACACACACACACACACACACACACACACACACACACACAAATATATATATATATATATATATGAGCATCAGTAATGTTGTAAAATAATACATGTCCAGTAGATGGTGCTATTCATGCTCCCCTGAAAACTGAAAGTGGAGAAATCTGTTGTCCCTTTAAAACTTCTATTGAAGAAATTTGAGAGCAAACCTGCCTTTTCACTGTTTTATTGTGTGAATGTACAACTATGTCTTAATTAAACTGATTATGAAGAATTAGATATTGTTATAATATCCAAAACATGTCATCCCAACCTCTTCGAAAAGCACAATTATGAGAAGGAGGTAAAAAGGCCTTTGTCATCGATGGTATTTTCATTTGTCATAGGAGGAAAAATGGCCAGTAAGAGCACACAGACCCCTGGTATTATACATGCTGCTTACTGGCATACTTTATTTAATCACAATACTAAATATCCATCCATTATCTATACACCGCTTAGTCGCGGGGGGCCTGGAGCCTATACCAACCATCTTAGGGCGAAGGCAGGGGACACCCTGGACAGGTCACCAGTCTATCACAGGGCCACACTTAGAGACAGACAACCAAGCACACTTACATTCACACCTATGGGCAATTTAGAATTGCCATTTAACCTCAACATGTTTTTTAACTGTGTGGGAGGAAGCCGGAGAACCTGGAGAGAACCCACGCTTCACGGGGAGAACATGCAAACTCCACGCAGAAAGATCCCGGTGCCCCCACCGGGACACGAACCGGCGACCTTCTTGCTGCAAGGCAACAGTGCTATACTAAATATCACATAGCCAAAACTGACAGTATTTGGGTCAATCTAGCATCTGTGCATGACTGGGTTAACTATATTCAGTACCAATGGGTGGAAAATAAATAGTGTGACCAACCATTTCCACAATAATGTAGAGCAGCTATGATATGAATGTGAAAGAAATAATAAGAGAAAAATATGTGCTGCACAGTCATCTCCTAATTTTGCCAAATAAATCTAGACTCTAGTGAAGAGCCGTTAAATTATGTCTGTGTGCCAACTCCTTTATAGGCTACATTCTCAAAATCATCCATTACATAGTTTCAAGTAGGTTATTTCACATGTTTTTTTAGTGAGTTGTGCAGTGCTCACAAAACAATATATCATAGAGGTTGTAAATTCCAAAATCCGCACATTTTATTGTGTTTAATCTTATTTTTGTCACTTAATTTATATTAAAAGTAGTGACAAATACTAATCTGCATACCTTTCTGTCACTAGGAACTGCACACAAGCCCAGCAGTTTGCCACATTCCTGTACACAAACACACATTCTGGTAATGAGCTACTGATCTGCAGCAAGTTGTAGCCCCCAACACCTGTTTCTTTACTTTTCATTGTTTTTGTTGCCATGTCAATGTAGGTCAACTGGACCCAGAGATGCAGACAGATGAGCTTTGGACATTAACACAGTAACTCTGCGGGATTTTCCAAGACCTCCCTGTGTGTCTTTGAGTCCTGTCTATGTGGAGTGGAGTGGTTGGCTTGGATGGTGGTTATACTCCTGGGAGTGCATTCCTGAGCTTTTGCATCATGTGAAAGTCAGCCTTTGCTGCCCCTTTGTCACAGTTTAGCTCCACTGCCAGCAGGGAAAACAAACAAGATCGATCAAATTTTCCTCTTTTCTGACAAAAGTATTGCTTTGTGTAGTTAGGAAAACTTCAAAACAGAGCATTTTTTTTCATGCGATTCAATAAATTGGTATAACAACACTGAGTACATAACAGAAATGTGCTTCTTGAATCTTTCTGTAGCAGTCGTTTTAAAAAATAATGTCTTATATTCTTGTCTTTTTTTGTTGGAATTTACACCGAAGGAATCAGGAACATTTAATTTCTCACTGACAGACATGACATGGTTTTGATGAAAAACTTTTTAACTATGTACCAAGATACATAGAAATTTGCAAACAACAAACAAACAAACAAACAAACAAAAAAAGCCCAAAAACAACAACAACAACAACAAAGACTATAAAATGCTGTCTTTGTAACATCTGAAGTGTTGCATTTGTGTGGCATTATTATGTCATTTCCCAACAAGGTTTCTCCATTATTGTAGGTGCTGTGCTGTGCTATCAGCTCTTATAACAGGAGAGGGAGCTGTCTCCTCATTAAAAGACTTTCTGTTTGGGTTTAATTCTGAAAAATATTTTTTGATTTTTTGTAAGATACCTACATGGGAACAATAAAAGGGTCAAATTTAAAAAAAAAAACTAATAATAATAAAGAAAAGGGGAAAAAAAGTCCCTCTGAACATGTATCCAGTAGTGAACACATTAAAAAAATCTGCTGTTTTGCATTAAAAAAAAAACTATACAATAAAACATCAATAAAATGCATCCATTACATGCATTAAGATACCTTTCCTGCTGTGATATAACAAACCTTGATATACATATGTCAAACAATCACTCCTCTTTTAAGTGAAACTAAAAATCAACTTCCTCCTGGCCTAATCTGGGACAAACCAACCTGTTTGGCAGCTTTTCAAGTCATTTGAGACAAAATAGCAGGTTGGGCAATTTTCAGTGATGCAAGCAAATCGCCAGTCCAATTGTTATGTAAACTCCAGTATCATTCTTCCAGTTTCACTGAAAGAAACTATAAAGAAAAACGTGTTTGTCTGAACTGTCACGCAAAGACCCACTGTCACCTTTCTTTACAAAGGAAAGGAAATGTGAGTCCTTTTTTGTTTGGTTGCGTGTGTTCCTGCAGCTTAGATAAAACTACAGCTGTACGTTACTGTTCATTTTGTTGTAGAAAGATTGAAAGTCCTCACTGCAATGTGAATTCTGTCTTTATCAGATCAATACACAGCCATCAGAACTTTTCAGGTGCCTGGTATGTCAGCGGCATGCTGCTTCTGTAAAATCTTCCAAAGCTGACAACATGTTTATCTGGAAGGAGCAGCTGTTGAATTTCATTAAGTCTCACTCAGACCCACTGTGTCCCATTAACACTTGGAAGCCAAATAGCAAAGAGGCGCAGTGCTTCACAATAATTTACAATATTCAAAGTAAACATCTGATTCTTTTTTCTTTTTTTTTCATCCTCAAACAAGAGTAGCAACCTTATTTTGATACACATGAACACTCCACACACTCCGTTTCTCTCTGTTCATAACATGATTATGGTTATTATTTATTTAGAATCCCTTTAAGCATTTTATTTTTTTTCATGATTACACATGATGAGCATGCTTGTGATATTGCTGAAAAACAAGAGAAGACAAAAAAAAAAAAAAAAAAAAAAACCCATCAAGGAATCACTTGAATCAATGATGCTCAAGTGCTCTTACTGACATAATGCCGCTTATGCATAATTTATATTACAGCAATACTCCTTTGGGAGAGAAGGGGAGGGGGACCACAAACATGACTTCCTTTAGAATTGTATTTGAGCAAAAGGGGGAAAATGCAATGTTAGAAAGTGTAACAATATGTGGTGGTCCTTTCATAATCACCCTCAGCCCCCCCAGATGTATTTCTACGGAACTGAAATATGCGCTGGAGTGGGTATGTGAGGCAGAGGAGGGGTTAAAGACTGGGGAGGGTGTAGATCGCAGAGCGTACAGTAGTGGGGTTGGCTGGATTGTGATAGCGACAGATGTCTAGAAAACTGTGAGAGGCACTCCTCGGTTACAACACAGTCTGCAGCTCGAAGAGCAGGGGCGGAATCTGCAGCTGTCAGTCTCAAGGTTTACCTCCATTATCACATCCAGCCGGAGATTGGAGAACAACTGATCCCTCTCTAGAAACACAGGTCGGTTGGTTTATTGTTAATTTTTTTATATTTTTTATTTTATTTATTTATTTGTGTGTGTGTGTGTGCGCGCGCGCGCAATTGGAACATGCATGTAGTGTGGGTTGTGCGTGCGTTCCAGGTAGAAAGAAAGATGAAAAGAAAGAAAGAAAAGTGAAAGAGGATGCCGCTGATTCGCAGTTTGCCTATTGTTCTCTCTCCTTGCCTTTCTCCTCTTGTGAAATTTTACATTTAAATGCTGGAATTATAAAGAAAATATTTTCTAATTTCCCAGTTTGCACTGGTTACTCAGTGGTCTCTGAGGCAATAGCGCGCCTTTGAAAATTGGCGATCAAAAATCTCCCCAGATTACGCAAAGAAAGCCCCAAAACAAAGTTGAGATAGAAGTAACACGTCGTGGGAGCGAATTTTCTTTGGTTTGCGACGTTTTCGATTGCTTGTGAAGAAGAAAAAAGAAAGAGAGAGAGAGAGAAAAAGGGCAGCAGAGAAGCAGGGTGAGTTGGGTGGGTTGAAATGGGGGATGGAGACCCCTCTGCTGCCTGTATCACTTATAGCCATTGTGGGCCTACAGTTGAATTCGGCTGCATAGTAGGCTGCAGTCTACACTATAGTACAGCTCAGCGTCGGTGTTGGCTGCCAACTTAGCCCAGCCCATTACTTTTGTCAGTGAGGAGCTACTGGTGAGGAATCCCCATCCTTTGTTACCGGCCGGCACATGCTGCCGCACATTTGTCTCCTTCATCCCTCTAATTCTACCGTCAAAAACGGTGCCTAGGCTGCTGTTTGACTTTTACATCCGCTTATAAATTGGCTTTGACGTCGCTGTCATATTTTAAAGTCGTGATTTGATGGTAAAATGTTAAGTTTTTTTACTCAAGCAGTTTTTTTTTTTTTTTTTGGCGTTGTCTGATTGGGAGGCCGGAGAGGCACCCAGAAGGGTTTGGTGAGAAAAAGGCGAATTCAGAATCAGCTAGGAGCAAAAGTGTAATTATTTAGAAGAAGGTCCGACAGCAGATTTAAATAGATGTTACTATAAAAGCAGGTGCAACTGCGTTTTTTTTGTTCTTCTCCAAACAGGCAGCTTAGTAGACTGTAAATGGGTGCATGGATATGCAGCCTATCCGTGCCTGGTTTGTGGCGCATCCTGTCTTGATTGCCCCATTGCAGCACTATGGACAGTTCCCGGATGGTTTGTACCTGTGCCCTCATGATGCCCTGCATGGTGAATGTAGTGCTTGAGGCACTTTTAATACATCCAGAAAAGAAAAAAATAAAACAACATCAACACAAAAACCTCAAACCCAGCCTATCATGCATAGTATTGTAGGACAACCAAATGATGAGACTGTGGCATTCAAAACAAATGTAAAAAACGTCTATCATCTGTGCCAGATCATAATGTTTAAGGACTGTCGTTTGGATAGTTTATATTCAAACAGGCTGATTTGTTCAGAGTTCACAGAAATATATTTACTAACTTAAAGTTGAACTTCCAGTTCTCTGTTCTTTCACGGAAGTTGCACTCTTTGGCAATCGTTGCACCACACTTCCTCTACAACCACAACACAGGGCCACTTTATCCCAGAGAACTATGTCTATAGTTCATATGTGCTCCATTCACAGAATGTGTCAATGTGCATGCTGACATTGTTTTTTTTGCACTGATTTGCAGTTCGTACAGTCGATTCAATTTTGTACGCTACAGGCTCTGAAAGGTTTCTGTTTGTTGAGAAATTCATTACCATGCATACTTTCTTGCCAGTCATACTGTCAGAGCAATAGTTGTGCATCTACATCATAGACATTCAACTCAGGCTTGTGGGCACATTTGGCACTGGACCTTCCCAGACATTCCTGAAAGGGTAGAGAGTCTGTGGGGTTGTTGGATCTCAGTAAGGTTCCCATGCATTAACATTTGTTTTCTAGCCAAACTGTGTTTGGCAGAGAACTGTCTCCTAACTGAAATTTTGGTTCACTTCGAGACAAGAGACCTCTCTATTGAAGTGAAAACTGTTTTACATTTGAAGCATATATGTTGAGGCCCTGCTGCATTTTATTCTAACATGTAATCAATACTTGCATCACCACGACTCACTTGAATGTAATCTGTTAAATCTCCATCAGTTTTGCACAAAACTGACATTTCATCAGAAATACCACATATATTCTTTTTAGATATAATACATTTGTGTATGTTATTTGCTTTGCCTTTCTACTATATTTGACAGAAAAAGAAATATTAATAGACAAAGTATGACAAAACGCATACCTGTTGTTCACACAATTAAACTTTAACTGCCTGCTATGACCTCAATAAACATACACACGTGTAAATGAAGAATATAACTTCTGTGCTCGAGTGGCATACTGGCATCAGTGTTTACCACAAATGTTGCCTCAGATCAAGATTATTGTGGCTTTTAAACCAGCTGCCTGAGTCCTTTAAGAAAGGAATGTGCATGTTTTCTTTGCATTGACATGGGTTTTGTCTGACATTCCAAAGACATGTAGATCAGGCCAACTGGAAACTTGAACATATATTGCCATTTTCCTAAACACCTTTTCATGATTAAAAACAAAATCGGAAATAAACAATATCTGTTTTTTTCTTAGGAGACATCATGGGAGGCAAACTGAGCAGGAAAAGGAAAGGATATGATGTGAGCGACCCCAAAGACAAGAAGGATGAGACCGCAGCAACACCTGCTGGCGCAGAAGAGTCTGCCAAAGTGGAAGATGGAGCCCCATCCACAGCAGTGGCAGCAGTAACTGAAGCTGCAAAAGCTCCAGAAGAACCCAAATCTGTATCTCCAGAAGAACTGGCTCCTGTAGTTACAGAGGAGGCTGCTCCTAAACAGGAATCAGCAGTAGAGGAACCAGCACCAGTAGCTGAAGAACCAGTTGCAGCAGCAGTGGAAGCTCCTGCAGTCGCACAGGAACCAACTGCAGCTGTGGAAGCAGCTCCTGTAATGGAAGAAAAAGCTGCAGCAGCAGAGGAAGCAGTGCCAGTAGTAGAAGAACCAGTGGTAGCAGCAGTGGAAACAGCTTCAGTCGAAGAAGAACCAGTTGCAACAGCAGTAGAAGCAGCTCCAGTTGCACAGGAACCAGCTGCAGCAGTGGAAGCAGCTCCTGTTGTAGAAGAAAAGGCTGCAGCAGCAGAGGAACCAGTTGCAGCAGCAGAGGAACCAGCTCCAGAAATAGAAGAGCCAGTTGTTGTAGCAGAGGAATCTGCTCCAGCAGTAGAAGTAGTACAGGAAAAAGTTCCAGTAGAGCTCTCCGTGACCACAGCAGAAACAGAGGAAACCTCTGCTCCGGCTCCAGAACAAGCTGTTCCAGTTGAAGTTGAACCTGAGTCTGCACCTCCAACTGAGGAACCCCATGTAGAAGAACCTGCTGCAGCTGTCGAATCAGTGCCAGAACCAGAAGCTTTTGTAGGCAGCACAGACGCAGCACCTGTGGACCAAGAGCCAGAGCCAGAGTCGGAGCCGGAGCCTGTACCAGAGACTGTTACTGAGCCTGAACCCACTGTGGAGGAGACAGTTGGGGCTGCTGCTGCCTCCGAACCTGAGCCAGTGGCTGAGACAACAATGATGCCAGTGCTGGAGTCAGCCACCAAACCAGAGCCAACCATAGAGGCAGAGCCTAAACAAGAACCAGAGCAAGCATCAGAGACCAAGGCAGAGCCAGAGAAAGAAGCAGAGCCAGAGCCAGAACTAAAACAGGAACCCAAGCCAGAGTCAGTGAAAGCGCCCGAGCCAGAACCTGAGCCAGAGCAAGCTCCAGAGGCAGAGCTCCAGCAATCAGCAGAGCCAGAACCTGAGCAAGATGCTGAGGCAATGAAACCTCCAGCAGAAGAACAAGTAGAAGAAACTGAACCAAAACCAGCGGTAGCCACATCTGACATTACTGAACTCGGGACTGTGGAAGCAGAAGCATGTGAGGTCTTGGAGGCTGCACCAGAGGGCATCTCGACTGAAGCCTCCAGCACCGAGACAGCAGCTGAGCTGGAAGCGCCAGAACCTGTCCCTGAGATTGTCGTCTCAGGTTCTGTCTCTGCCAATGAAATTACAGCTGAACCAGAAAAGGCAGCTGAAGCCTCTGTGGAAGAGGTGCCTTGCCCAGAGCCTGAGGTAGAGACCAAGATGGAAAATGGAGAACTAGAAAGCCCTTCTCTTACAGAGGATGCAGCTGAAGTCGATGCACCACCAGCTGTAAATGGAGAGTGCAGAGATCCTACTGCTGCCGTGGCCACACAGGCAGAGGAATGTGTTAATGGAAATGAAAAGCCAGAGGAGACGCCTATCAAGCAGATTGACTTTGAACTGAAAAAGGACGTGAACTTGAGTGGGGACATCCAGGAAGTTCCCGATGCAGTCTCAGACATGGTGGAGGGTCTCAGCACTGAAGTCACCCAGGCAGTCTGAACAGAAGACATCTTTCAAATCAGTGTGAATTCAGTTTAATATCCCCAATGGTTCACGAAAGCTATCAAGGTATCACAAACATGGCTAGGCTTTCTGAAATACTGTAACCACTGCAATGTCTTTAGTGGTAACTCAGGCAAAAGGATGTTTTCTCTTGAGTAACCAAAAATGAAACGCAACCACTTGAGGATAGAAAGTGACAGACCGAGATTGATAGTAAGTGTGATGAAAGTACAGAGAAGAAACAGACAGTGAAGCTGGACAGCATGGCAAAAAAAAAAAAATATGGACAGTAAATACGACATTAAGGAATGAAATGAATAAATCTGTCTGTGTGTGAAGCCGAATAATATTACAAAGTGGTTTACTGGAAAAACATTCATTATTAGTATATTATTTGATTTAGAATTTCATATATCCTTTCTATTACTATATGCAGAGACATGACAAGTGTTTTGGCCTTTTATAATAATGGTACCTGTGAGAACTTAATTTTAAACTGATTGTTCAGAATAGAGAATAAAAAGAGATTGTTATAGTCTACGGTGATCTTATTTTCTTTTTCTTCTCTCAGCTTTAAGTGTGTCACAATTGTGTGTAGCACTGGGTTCATACAATGTGTTGTACTTTAAGCTGTGGATCAGTTTCTCTGATTAATGAATTAGTCAGTTTTAAACCCTTAATGTAGATTTACCTGTTTTGTTAATAAGTAAAGAACCACAACTAGCTTTTATGTTGTCAAAATCATTTTAATCTTCACTGTTTAATATGGGCTTGAGCTAATTCATTCTAACACTGAATGAAACAGACATACTCAAGCTTTTTTATAGGGTCCTACGTTTTTATGGATTCAAATCTAATTTGCTTTTATGAACATGTCATCAGACGAAAATATTCTAGATGTCTTGTCCATTTTCAATATGTTGCCTAAACTATTTGCTATTGTTAGAAACTTTGGATCTGCACTAGAATTTAGAATTAGAATTTAAATTCATAGTATAAGTTTGTATGGACTAAGTCACCAGAAGTTAATTTCAAAGCATAAAATCCACCAGCGACCAACATTTTTCTTGCCACGTTTACAAGAGAAGCAGAGTAGCACTGTTTACAGAGCAACAAGACTCTGTTAATTTCAAACCACTTGTTGACATCTGCTGACACTACAACTCATATCAGTTTGGTTAGGTTAGAGTTTAGTTGATTATTCATGTCTGCAGAGAGCAACGACCTGGAGGTTACATAGTAGGTGGACCATTCTTGGCTACTTTTTGGAGCCTGAGTGACACAATTGGGCAAATGAAAGGATTTCTTTTTTTTTTTTTTTTACCGTATCCAGAGAAATTGGTCCATGTTCTGAGATGATCCTCGGCTCTGTCTCTCTCACATAACCATGCCTATCGCTGAGGCTCGACACCATAGCAGCACACCCTGCTAACATTTCACAGATCCATACCAGCAAGGGGAACCGGGGGAAGGGGGAGGGGCAGGAATGCTTGCAGGAGGCAGAAAAAAAGGGAAGAGGGGGCAGGGGGAAGAGTGTCGTGGGATGAAAGCAAATGCTATGATGCTACACAGAGGAAAAGAAAACAAGACAAGACTCTTCTGGTTACAGACATTTTCAGGCTATTTCACATATTCAAACTAGGAAGTATTAGTGTATAGCTAAATGGGATTAGATAAACATATTTTAACACCAACCTGAGGCCTTCTTGCAGAATGCTGCCACGCCTGCCACTCACACCAATGTCACACTGGAGGGTCTTTGACGACCAGGTGCTAATGCACATACATTCACAGGAAGGAGTAAAATGATATTTGTGTTTCTGAGTATCTGTGAGCACATGCGCGAACAGTGGGGAGATGGGTGAGTATGCATTTGTGTGTGTGTATGAGGCGGTGGGAAGCATTGGCAGAGTACAGTCATCCAACCTTGAAAGAACTACTGGACCATGGGTCAGAGCATAAGAAGAGATCTGATAGTGATTACGAAAGCCTCCCATAGACACAGCTTCATAATGGGTCCATCCGCATACCAGCTCTCTCTAGTTTCTTAAAAAAATACTCCAGCACTGCACATTTATGATAGGAATGTTGCGGAGAGGGTTTTGGGGGCAGAGAGGGTGAAGTTGCAGGCAAGTTTTGCTTCTTACTCGCGGAGCAGTTTTGTCAAACGCTTAGTTTGTTTGTGGGTCACTGCCACGGACTGTTAGTTTGGTAAGAGATTTATTGTAAAATTAATCATATCCTCAGTGGGATAGTAAAACAACAGGGTTTTATTTATTTTTTTCAAATAACTGAGGCAACACATTGTGTTTCTTGTAGTCAGAACATTTCACAGCAGAAGTATTTGTTGCCTTTACCATTCATTATTCAGTAACAACAGCAGGCCTGTGTAAGTTTTACTTTCAAATGCATAACAGTTTATATCTGAGGGCTGTCATCATTTACAAGAACGCATTTTTGAAAAAGACAGTTTAGCAGAAACACAACTGATCCTTGTTAATTTTCCTAAAAAAAAAAAAAAAGGTATAAGGTTGAAGTATGGATAAAGGGGAGCCTTCTAAATCAAGCCGAAACGTAAATGCAATAGTAGTTGTTTTAATTCTATGATAATATATTCATTTATTTAAACCAGAATATGTTTTTCTTTTCTTCTTTTTTACTCTTGGCAGAATGATCATCATCATTACTGCAATCCTATACCAAAGGCACATCATTTCCTTGTTTCCTTGGTTCACTTTCCTTCTATTTCTTCCCCTTGTATGCGTGTGTTTGTGTAGGAGAACAGGGTCCTTGTCCATTGGATCTTGATTTAAACACTGCTTTAAAGTTGCATAGTTGTAAAAGGCCAGCTGCACTGCCTGGTTACCCTAACACTATGTGCTCTATATGCAAGCTCCTGCACAAAGCTCAGACTGTGTTTCAGCTTCTTTTTTGCCTGTGTGAAGACTAGCCTGCAGGCTTTAGCTCTCCCCAACTGATGCCTCTGAGAAGCAAAAGGAAAAAGAAAACGTGAACTAAATCCAAAGGCTCTATTATCAGGAAATGTGTGAGGCACTGAACCACTAGGTCAAGTTTCTGCATTTTTTCCCCTTTTGGGCAGAGAATCGAGGAAACTGGTCTAGAAATAACTGTTGGATTGTGATGTCTTTTTAAATGATTCACCAATTTACTATATGTAAGTATATGAATCAGAGAAACTGGGAGAATTAATTGCCAATATTTAAAGCTAATACCTCTGGAATATTACTTCACCATTAAATAACAACACTCTTTATTTGTAATATGACCATGCACAATGAGTGAGCACCATCTTCATCAATAACTCAACAGACATATGGTATAACTACAGGTTTACAGTTGGATATAGCAATAGGACTACACAATTAATGTTATGTTTGATGTACAATTTGTCAAATCTGAAGTATTTCTCAGCTGCTGTGCTTTTTACCAGATATTGCTCCTGACGAAACCTATTTGCATCCTTGGCTTTAGTAAAAGCAGAAATTTAATAATGTGAAAACACTTGCATTCAAAATGCAGACAAGAGGCTTGACCTTCAACAGTGCATTGCAATTTGTAGACTTTGCATGTGTTTGTTTATGGAAAAGCTGGAAAGTAACAAACAACCAAAGCTGCTCGATAAATGCAAATCAGCAAAAAAGTACCAATCATCACTTAAAAGTAGTAGACGTACTCAAATAAAATACAATTACCTAAAAATTGCTCTGAAGTACAATACTTGATGCTACATTCCACCACGGATGTTGCACTACTCATCACCAATTTATCTGAATATTCAAATTCTGTACTCTGTACTGATCTGGACTAGGTTTATGAAGGAATGAAGGAATTTTTTTGTTTGCTCTTTTTTTATTATCAAGATAACAAACGGGAAAGGATGTGAAAGTGTAAGGGAAAACTGCTCATACTTCGGAAGCGCTTTCTGATCGAAGAGATAATCTCTCCCTTGTTCCGTCCACTCAGCTGCCTGAGTAGATAATAAGAGTCAGGTGGCCAAATTACAGCAACAGCTGATCACTATTTATTATTCAAACACGAGGGTGTCAGAGCAGAAGTACACGCAGGAAAACACACACAGGACAAAAACAAACAGTTCACTCTTCCCCTTTCACTTTGTCTCTTCCCCAGACTGACACACATAAACCGACTTCTAATGCTCTCATTATTATGGCTGTAAAGAGACTTCCTCTCTTTCCCTTTATGTTCTCTAAAATGGTTGGTCAGGAGCAGATGCACTAAGTAAGTGATGGGCTGAAAGAGCAGCAGAGAGTGTTTGATATGGATTCATCTCCTGCTTCAAGCTGTGCTGACACAAGCAAACTCTGATTTTTCTATTTTTCTGTCTGGCTCAGCCTCTCTCTCTCTCTCCCCCTCACACTCTTGCTGTCTGTCATGTGCACATTATCAGCATTACTGTCTCCTCTCCTCTGGACCTGTAAATCTTTATTTGCCTCTTTATCTCTCTCTCTTGTTCTGGCTGCTGTTTCATCCTCCCACCCTCGAATCCATCCTTCTGGACATGTGCGCTAATGCTGTCATTGCATCAGGGCGGCCAGAAGCCTATTAGACAGAGTTTGGTGGTAGTAAGGATCAATATTGATCCATAGTGTTTGTCTAATGGATGCTGAGAGCACCAGTGTTTCCCCTTTGTCTGCTCAGACATCCCATCACCCTTAACTCCTCACACATGCGCACTTTTTCTCTCTCAAGCACACAAACAAAGACAGTGCTTTCTATTCTGTTTCACTCTGCTGATGCAGCTGCTGCGCTGAGTGTGCACTTTACCGCTGCCCATTTTACTATGTCTGTGTGTGAGAGAGAGCAAGGGGTAAACATAAATGTATCTGTGTAAACATATAAGCTAAAGGACGGTGGTTTCTCAGTGACACCTACATGTATTTCTCTTTACCAAACATTACAGACTATTAAGGACAACCAGATGATTTAGGCACACACATACACGCACACAGAGGAAAGCTGCTGTGTTACATCACCTAGTTTAGTAAAAACAAACTTTTTTTCTCCTCCCAGAAACCTATTCAGGCCATGACAACACAAAATGAAACAGTGTGGACGCCATCTCAATTTCCATTTTGGCTCAACCCCCGCTGAGATTTTCAGTGCCTGGGCTGTTGTATCAGCAACTCTTTAGTGTCGCAGTGTTTGCTGGGCAGCACCAAAGTGAAAGTTGAGATGGCATGCACAACTGCTACATTCATCATTTTTTGAAATTTAGATACAACAGGCGCTTCTTTTTACAGGAGACCTTTTGACTTGTCATTGCAGAAAAAGAGCGTGCACCACGATTTTTAGTTCTTTGTGAACTAGAAGATGTGAAGAGATAAGAGCAGCCTGTCGATGCAGCTTTGGACAACACATTGCATAGAACAGTTATTTCTCTACTATGAACTGTAACTATTATATTCTTAACCCTTTATGGAGCAAGTGACCATATTTGGTAACTTCCTTGGACGTTCAATATGTCCACCCTGTGCCTCTCTTTGAGGTTGAAGAACAATGCTCACTTTGATTTAGTTTTTAAATTAGTGCCAATATTCATTTCAATTCCAATTCAATTCAGTTCAATTCAATTCAATTCAATTCAATTCAATTCAATTCAATTCAATTTTATTTGTATAGTGTATATTTATAACAGAGCTGCAGGGTGGCGCAATTGGTAGCACTGTTGCCTCGCAGCAAGAAGGTTGCCGGTTTGTGTCCCGGTTGGGGCACCGGAATCTTTATGCGTGGAGTTTGCATGTTCTCCCCGTGCAGCGTGGGTTCTCTCCGGGTTCTCCGGCTTCCTCCCACACAGTCCAAAAACATGTTGAGGTTAATTGGTGATTCTAAATTGTCCATAGGTGTGAATGTGAGTGTGCTTGGTTGTCTGTCTCTAAGTGTGGCCCTGCGATAGACTGGCGACCTGTCCAGGGTGTCCCCTGCCTTCGCCCTAAGTCGGCTGGGATAGGCTCCAACCGCACTCGCGACCCTAGTGAGGATTAAGCGGTGTATAGATAATGGATGGATATTTACAACAACAAGTCATCTCATAGCGCTTCACAAAGGCAGAGACAGAAACACCCAACAATCCAAAACATTTGGATTCCCTGTAAGCTTCCGCAGTCCGCAAGCAGTGCACAATAGTTGGAAGGAACCGAAAACCCCCGGAGGGGAAAAAAAACCTTAGACAGAACCAGGCTCAGGGAGGGATGGCCATCTGCCTCGACCGGTTGGGCGGGTGTGGGATGAATTATACAATTTAGCGTACAGTGAAACAAGTTATTAGAGGTTATTGTCCTTTTGTTCCTCCATTTCAAATGGACCAATGCAATTTCGTAGTTGGTGGAGGTAACAGGAGGCATCGTGGTGGGAGCAGCAGGATGCAGAAGGTGAGGCCAGCGGCTGTACTTCAGGAGCTCCAGATCCAGAGACATCCACAGAGAGAACAAGTGCAGGAGAACCTCCGGGGGAGTCACTGAGTTAGTCATACACTATATTGCTAAAAGTATTTGCTCACCCATCCAAATTATCGGAATCAGGTGTTCCTATCACTTCAATGGCCACAGGTGTATACAATTAAGCACCTAGGAATGTAGACTGTTTTTACAAACATTTGTGAAAGAATGGGTCGCTCTTAGGAGCTCAGTGAATTCCAGCGTGGAACTGTGATAGGATGCCACCTGTGCGACAAATTCAGTCGTGAAATTTCCTCGCTCCTAAATATTCCACAGTCAACTGTCAGCTGTATTATAAGAAAATGGAAGTATTTGGGAACGACAGCAACTCAGCCACCAAGTGGTAGGCCATGTAAACTGATGGAGCGGGGTCAGTGGATGCTGAAGCCCATAGTGCGAAAAGGTTGCCAACTTTCTGCAGAGTCAATCACTGCAGACCTCCAAACTTCATGTGGCCTTCAGATTAGCTCAAGAACAGTGCACAGAGAGCTTCATGGAATGGGTTTCCATGGTTGAGCAGCTGCATCCAAGCCATACATCACCAAGTGCAATGCAAAGCCTCGGATGCAGTGGTGTAAAGCACGCCACCACTGGACACTAGAGCAGTGGAGTGACGAATCGTGCTTCTCCATCTGGCAATCTGATGGACGAGTCTGGGTTTGGCGGTTGCCAGGAGAACGGTACTTGTCTGACTGCACTGTGCCAAGTGTAAAGTTTGGTGGAGGAGGGATTATGGTGTGGGGTTGTTTTTCAGGAGCTGGGCTTGGCCCCTTAGTTCCAGTGAAAGGAACTCTGAATGCTTCAGCATACCAAGAGATTTTGGACAATTCCATGCTCCCAACTTTGTGGGAACACTTTGGAGATGGCCCATTCCTTTTCCAACATGACTTTGCACCAGTGCACAAAGCAAGGTCCATAAAGACATGGATGGCAGAGTCTGGTGTGGATGAGCTTGACTGGCCTGCACAGAGTCCTGACCTCAACCTGTCAGAACACCTTTGGGATGAATTAGAGCGGAGACTGAGAGCCAGGCCTTCTCGTCCAACATCAGTGTGTGACCTCACAAATGCACTTCTGGAAGAATGGTCAAAAATCCCCATAAACACACTCCTAAACCTTGTGGACAGCCTTCCCAGAAGAGTTGAAGCTGTTCTAGCTGCAAAGGGTGGACCAACGTCATATTGAACCCTATGGATAAGGAATGGGATGTCACTTAAGCTCATATGTGAGTCAAGGCAGGTGAGTGAATACTTTTGGCAATATAGTGTATGTAATGGTGATATACAACGATATAAACATATACATACATACATATAAAGAGGAGAAGAGAGGAGAGGAGAGAAGCCCAGTGCATCACGGTTGTCCCCCGGCAGTCTAAACCTATGGCAGCATCACTAAGGGACAGCTCAGATGACTCCGAGCAGCCCTGACTATGAGCTTTATCAAACAGGAAATTTTTTAACCTGATCTTAAAGGTAGAGAGGGTGTCCGCCTCCCGAACCCAAACTGGGAGCTGATTCCATAAGACAGGAGCCTGATAACTGAAGGCTTTACCTCCCATTCTGCTTCTAGAAACTCTGGGAACCACCAGTAGACCTGCAGTCTGAGAGCGAAGGGCTCTGTTAGGATGATATGGAACAATAAGGTCTTTCAGATACGATGGAGCTTGATCATTAAGACTTTTATATGTTAGAAGCAGGATTTTAAATTGGATCCTTGATTTTACAGGAAGTCAATGGAGAGAAGCTAATACTGGAGAAATATGATCTCTTTTATTGGTTCCTGTCAAAACTCTGGCTGCAACATTCTGTATAAGCTGGAGGTTTTTAAGAGAATTATTAGGACATCTTGATAATAAAGAACTACAATAGTCCAGCCTAGAGGTTATAAATGCATGGACTAGTTTCTCAGCGTCACTCTGGGACAGGATGCTCCTGATTTTTGCAATATTACGAAGATGAAAGAAAGCTGTCCTACATGTTTGTTTTATATGGAAGTTAAAGGACATATTCTGGTCAAAAGCAACCACGAGGCTCTTTACTGTGGAACTAGAGGCTAAGACGATGCCATCTAGAGTTACTATCTGGTCAGATAGTGAGTTTCTGAGGTGTTTAGGGCCAACTACAACAACCTCAGTTTTGTCTGAATTTAAATGAAGGACGTTACAGGTCATCCAGACCTTTATGTCCTTCAGACATGCCTGGAGTTTGAGTAACTGACTGGTTTCATTAGGCTTCACAGATAAATATAACGGGGTGTCGTCTGCATAACAATGGAAACGTATGCAGTGCTTCCCAATAATGTTGCCTAGCAGAAGCATGTACAGAGTAAATAATACTGGTCCTAACACAGAACCCTGAGGAACTCCATAAGTAACTCTGGTACGGCTGGAAGAACCATCATTAACATGAACAAACTGGAATCTGTTTGATAAACATGATTTAAACCAGTTTAGTGCAGTTACTTTAAGTTCAATCACATGTTCCAGTCTCTGTAATAGGATGCTATGATCAACGGTGTCAAATGCCGCACTGAGATCCAGTAGAACCAGAACAGACACTAGTCCACTGTCTGAAGCTAGAAGAAGATCGTAGGTGACCTTCACCAATGCTGTCTCTGTACTATGATGGATTCTAAATCCTGACTGAAACTCTTCAGTCAAACCATTTACATGCAGATAATCACATAGTTGATTTGCCACGACCTTTTCAAGAATTTTTGAGATTAAAAGAAGGTTGGATAAAGGTCTGTAATTGGCTAAAACACCTGAATCTGGAGTAGACGTTTTTAGAAGTGGCTTTATTATAGCAACTTTAAAAGCCTGCGGTACGTAGTCTGTTAGCTAGGGGGAAGTTGATGATATCTAACACTGTACTGTTCATTAAAGGAAAGATCTCCTTAAACAGTCTAGCGGGAATGGGGTCCAACATACATATCACTACCTCACGAAAAATGTCACGAAACAAATGTTCCAGGCACTTTATAAATGCTTTGTTACTGGTTTGCCTTGAACTCCACTTTTATTTATTTTTTGAGATTTGTACCAATACCACTACCTCAAGAAAAATGTTACTAAATGAGCTTGCCAAGCACTTTATAAATACTTTGTTTGTGGTTGTGTAAGTATCTTTACCTCAAACTAAAATGTTTCTAAATAAATGTTTTTTGCAGTTTGTTACTTTTTCTTTTATTTATTATAAATTCCCTTTTTTCAACCGTAGACGGGTGAGTCACCATATATGGTAACTTTATTCTTTATTAATCTTGATTTGCAACATTTTTTTTTTAAGTCACAAAAGTAAAAATATCTTGAAATATCTTTCAATAACACCATAGGGTTGAAAATTTCATTTTCCAAGTATTTCAAGGAGTGCTCTATAAAAGGTTAAAGGAGTATTCCATTCCACAACATTGCTTGTTTTATGATGGGCTATTTCTTTTAATTTTTAAAAAGGGGTCAAATCTGAAGAAGCAGAACCAGAGATATTGTCTTCTTTATATTCCAAACATTCGTGGCATGTGCATACCCACAGTGTAACTCCAACTGCCGAGACTTCAGTTGGAGTTTTTAGTATAGTAGTGTGCTAGCGTGCTAGGATGCCTATATGTATTTATAACATGACGATCATGTGTGTTACTGTTCCCTTCAGAACACTTAACAACAAAGAAACAGAGCTTCACAGTGAACAATAACTTCTACCTGTTATCTCAGCTTAGTCATTGGTAGGAAGGTTGCTTACAGGGAGTATATAAGCACAGTGTGTGTTTTAGATTAGAGATGGAAACTTATTCTGTGTGCAGTCACCTTGATGCCTTCAGGCTCTGTGGGTTTCAAGGAAAACACAAAGTGAAAAGTTAATTCCTCCATTTAACTTCTTTAGCCTTCCCCTGGTGTAAGGACCTCTCCACAGCATTAGAATTGATGTTTCTCTCCACTTAAATCCTCACATTAGTCCATTAAAAAAAAAAAAAAAAAATGGGTGGGGGGGATAAAAATATTAATCCAGACTGCAGCTTTGGTGGTTCTATTTTTATCTAAAAAATATGTACTAATAAAGTTTTCTCCTTTGTAATAAAATTCCAGCTGTAAATTGTTTCAGCGCCAGTCACCAAGGAGAGTCCATCGGGGGAGAGATGACCTTCACTGTGCCTCTGGTGACAGACAGAGCTAAATCAAAGCTGCTGCTTGTTTAAGACAGCCACTGTACACTGGCTGCATGGCCCCTGGTGAATTATTTATACATGAAATGAAGTGACCTCTGGCAGTTAGAAGACAGCAGGGTTAGGGCAAGGACAAAACACACTGAATATAAGGTGGAGGGTGGGTAGAGAGAAAGTTGCAGAGACAATCAAAGGGTTTTAGTATACATTTGGACATACATTACATTTTAGTGAAGACAGAAACAGATGGAAGGAGACAAACTGGTAGCTCAGCTCTAAAGAGGAGCTTCAGGGGTTCACATTTAAGGTATTTCCCAGCTGCAGGAGCAGCAGCTTGCTCTCTCAATCTCCCTCTCTTTATGTGATTTTGACTCTGGACATTTTAGTCAGTACTCAGATCTTAACAGAAATGACAGAAATGTCTGAAGACTCAAACCATGTCTTAAGTTTAAGGTTATTTTAGTATGTGTATGTGTGTGAGAGAGTGTGTGTGTCTGCATGGCTTATAGAAAGCGGCTGTAGCCCACTTCCAGGCAGAGTAGTCAGCTCTGATAACATCCATCTCAAAGCTATCTGAAAGCAGGATGTTCTGTTACAAAACACACACTCAGAGACTTGCACACACACACACACACACACACACGCATATACGTACATACATACATACATACATACAGACAGACAGACAGAACAATCCTGCCTCCTGCAAATTCCATTTGTATGCAATTATTCATTAGTGATTAACACTAAATGACAGAGTTCAGTCGGTGCCAGTGCTGGAAGCTCATTAAACTCAGTAAAATTCAGACAACTTTGACTCTTGATTCCTTTTTTTTTTGTTTGTTTCATACTACTTAATCTGACTGACTGGATAAAAGCTGTGGGTATAAGCCCATCACTGGCCACACTTTTTACACTGCTTTCTTCTTCTCTTCCATCTAGATCAGGGGTGTCGACATCCGGTCCTCGAGGGCCGCAATCCTGCATGTTTTAGATGTTTCTCTCTTCCAACACACCTGATTCAAATGATCAGGATCGTTATCAGACTTCTGCAGAGCTTGATGAGCTGATCATTTGAATCAGGTGTGTTGGAAGAGGGAAACATCTAAAACATGCAGGATTGCGGCCCTCGAGGACCGCAGTTCGACACCCCTGATCTAGATGCTACAATTTTAAAATCCTCTTTGCTAAAGAAACAACAACCTCCAGACTAGCAATGCACCACATAGCATATTTCCAGTTTTGTAGGGGATTTAGATGGTGCAGTCAGTCAGCCTTGTTATTTGTCTTGTGGCAAATTTGTCATTTTAATGACAGTGCCTGCCTCCCTGCACGCAAATGTTCCACCAAAATAAATACATTTTGAGGGGACACCATTGCTGTATCCTGGGCTTAGCACCACCCAGGATGATTGTGACTGATTTGAAGAAACACAAACAAGCCCAAACGTTTTCCCCTGCAGAGGAATGATAATAACATGCTGCAGAATGGTCTATGGCTTTGAGTGAGTACATACTACTAGTGACTTTTTGCTTTTGGATAACTTGTTAGTACTAAATGTTGGAGAATAACTGTGAGGAACAGATCAGGAACAGGTTGGAATTCTTTGTTGCATGCTATACACCACCTCTCTCTTCTCATTTCCTTTTATACTGCTGCTATCCAATAAAGAAGTTAATAAAATAATGTTTTGCAGAAGGGACAATGGTACAGCGAAGGAATCCAGAATCCAGATAGCAGTGTACCTGTCATGAATCTGTTTCTCATATCACATGAACATGTTTATATGTAATTTATATGCACTGTGAATTGTACTGTGATGGGTTAGGACAGATCCTTCTTTGCACCATTGACTATAGCTGTGAAAGCTTAAAGCTGAAAATGTCACCAGTGGGTTCATGCCATCCACCGTTTCAACCAGCTGCAAACCTTCTGAGTGACTGACAGTTTGACAGAGCAGTTGGCTTGTCAGCTGTTTGATTGACCCGCTGAATGGCAGGCTGAACATGAACCTGCCTGTGTAGCTGCTATTACGGATACTCTGAAGCCTACAAGCCTCAGAGTCTGACTAAATCTGTCACGGGAATGTATTGCTCCCATTTGGTATCAAATTGATACCACTGTTGTCATTTCAGCCATCACTTGAATTGTACAAGTAAATGGTGAAGACAACAAGCTCTCAACATAACAGGGAGCTGAAGGAGATGTAATGCTGCAGCGCAGGACAACTTATTACAGGCCATCCCAAAAGAGGACTGACTGACTGACTGGTATGACAGCTTGAAATGCCACATTCTTCTACAACCCTGACTGACAACTCACTCCCACACACACACACACACACACACACACACGCACACAGAGAGATATTAACGACTTCAAAGGTCGGGTAAAATGTATGTGTAAACTATATTTAGCAATCTGTAAAAGTATGAAAATTACAGATTACTTTTCTGTGTTTCAGTACAATGCGTCTGTCACCAATGCATGCTCCCTGTTTTTCTTCCTGTTCATACACCCTGCTACATCTCAGACTCCAGCAAAGAGGGATATATGAGGCACGAAAGACTGTTCTGTGGCAGGTAGATGCTAACACAACTTTTCATAGCAGCCAACTAGAAATAGCAGCTTAAAGCATCTGTCACCTACAGTCCAGCTGCTGCAGGCACATGAGCAGCAGTCACAGACCTATATGAAGATGCTAGAAGGCCTTAAATGATGGTTAAATTTTTCAGGATTTTTAGGACTGTAATTTGTTAGCTTTATTTCGATAGTTTTTCTTAGAGCTTGGGCAAAATCTTACAAAGGCTCAATTCACTTCACACAGTTGCACAATAGTGTTTCACCACAATGGTTTAGAAGTGTCTGCACTGCATAAAGGCTGCAGAGAAAGGTCCAATAAATGCATTCCAAAAAAATTACAACTGAACTTGCAAAAGAGAGAAAGAAAGAAAACACATGCATGACTCAATATCTTGTAAGCTGAATTCAAGTATATCCAAATGAACCTGAAGATTGTTTAACATTAGCCGTAGAGTGTTCTTTGTGTTCCTATGGTTTTGTCCTGTCAACATTTATCTAACTGTGGAAGAGGCTAAAGCGTTGCGGCAGATCATCATTCCAGCTTTTCACGTCCAGCTATGTCAACAAAGAGGGAAAGGGAGAAATGTAGAGAGAGAGAGAGAGAACAGGAAAGAATCATTTTCATTCAGATTAGTGACAAGTGAACATATCCAACCCATTAAAGCCATCAGCAATTTCAGCATTTTTTGAGAATTAAAGTTTTACAACCACAACCATTAACAGGGAGACAGAGAGCGTTTTTTTCTCATAGAAAACAATGATCATCTGTACAACCCTAGTGTTCCCATCCAGCTAATGCTCCATATGAATTATACAATGTTAAAGCAATTCCCTATAGATGACCATGCTATTCAAACCAGGCGGAAGGCGGACATTCTGTGTATGCTCATTTTGTAGACAAAATTCCACCTGATGTTTTCAGAAAGAGGCAGGACTCATAAAAAAAGGAATCTCTCCAGCCTGGATACGCGGTAGACACACATATAAACACACTCCACCCCCAGCACATATGACAAAATTGAGCCTTTTCAGCTTCAAACTGCTTAAATCCACTGCTTACTTGCTTGTTAAAAGTATTTTTGGGGCCTGCATTGGTGCACATGTGTCCATGAAAGAGAAAAGTGAAGGACAAAGAACTGAGATGGGAAGTGTGGGTTGGGTGGGGTCTTATTGTATTGGAGTAACAAGGACGTCAAACTGGCCCCTCCTATACAGAGAATCACTGGACAAGTGCTAGGACCTCCTTTTGTCAGTGACCCCTTGCACGCCTCATTAAATCCCTTAACTTGGTTGTAGATCCATCTCAACACGCACACACACACACACACACACGCACGCGCGCGCGCGCACACACACACACACACTCACACACACACACACACACACAGTGCCCGGTGCCCGGTGCCTCCACCCCCCACGGTGCCCCAGGCCCATGGCAATGCCATATGTCCACCACACAGGCACTGGCAGCTCCATGCTGCTTTGTACTCGGCGCACACACTTGAAACCTACAGCAACATGTGAAAAACACCCTGCAGAACGACTGGAAGGCAACTCCAAAAACTCCCCAGGCTTTTGTGAAACATGGTGATCCCACTGTTACTCTCTAGAAACAGTTGGTTTAGGGTTTAGACTAAACCGAGCACACCCTGATGCAGCACAGTGCCATAGTGGTTTTGACACCTTCAGTTAATGGATTACATATTGCCATTTGAGTTGAAGGATTTCTTCAACCGTTTTCCTGCAAGTGTTTGTTTCCTATTAAACTGAACTAAAACTTGTGCAATGAATGCGATAAGATGATAAGATCTCAATTTCTGTGTTTTGTTACAGCATCCTTGTGTAACCTTGTGCCCTTCACTAAAGCGAGTCTATTGCCCTCTAATGTTACAAATCACCTCTTCTGTCCAAGTTTCACTCAGTGAGACTCACTACAGTCTCCGCTGGGTTTCTCCACTTTAAAATATCATGGAAAAAATTTGTGGAATCAACGGAGAAGAATGAATGAACGGTTAAAATTCTCCACAGACTTTCCTTTGTTGTGGGAAAGGCAGGTAATCATTTTTTCCAAAATCTAAGTCATGACAACCATTGACAAGAATCCAGTAATGTATTTTCTTGTCAATCATGGTGTTATTTTAGGGAGGAATGAAGTTACTTAAAAAAATAAATAAATAAAAAGATCAATCATAACTTAAATCAGCATTAAACTTCTGTGATTACTTCTGAGTGAATCGTTAATGGTTAGAAGTCAAGGGTCCATTGTTTTGACAAGTGAAATTAGTTTAAATGAATCTGAGAATATTCTCATGTTGCACATTGCACCTTGTATTTTACAGATTTGGTTAAATGAGCTTTAGGTCTATAAAAGTTTTAAATCAAATATTGATAGAAAAGTAATCAGATGGTTTGTCTATCAGAGGAAATTTGGATGCCAAGACATAACAAAAACTGTATCTAATTATACTGTGCAGACTTTAAAAACAACAACAACAACAACAACAACAACAACAACAACAAAAACAAGTAAAAACTATATGTTGGCTCTCTGTGTTACAAAAACAGGATTTTTACTTCAATCAAGCCACCACATCAGTAAGAGAATTGATCCTGTGAAGTGAGAAGGTTAGATAGGACAGAAATAGTGGGATGAAAAAAAAGACTTTCAGCTCAGTTATTCTTTTCCAAAGAGACGTGCACTGACAAGGTAGCTGTGAACATTTTGACAGCAAAACCAATGTGGCCACGTGAAAAGACGACATACACATAATGAGATTTTCTGGTAAGATCAAGACACGCATAGATACAGCTAATTACTTCCTATAAACTGTTTTAAAAGCAAAAAACTGACGGTGAAAGTAAAAAAATGAGAGGCCAACGTAGAAAGAATGGTCATCCACAAAGAAAGATGAAGAGAGGAACAGCAGGATTAAGCAAACAAGATTTTCCTCCCCTTCACAAGCTCTGCTCTGTCTTCTGGCAAACCAGTCCATCCAGTGGCTGGAACAGGTAGAGCCAGCAGAGTGACTCAGCCCTGGACACTGGGACGTGACCCAGATCCGCTGTGCATTTCTGATGGAGAAGTGTCAAAGCAAAGCAGGTCAGGACCCGCCATCGTGCCAAAGTACTGCTGACATTCAGACAAAAGGAAGGAACAGCTTCCCTGGCACTATTTAACAAGAAAGCCAACTCAGCTGGGGGGGATACTGCATGTGTTCAGGTGTCTGTGTTTGTGTCTTTCCATGCATGCAGCTTTAAAGAGGCAACCTCCCAGAAAGGTTCCCAATAAGATCCCTTCCAGAAAAACAACAAAGATTTATCCTTCATATACTGACTGTACAGCCACAAGCGCAAGCTGCTGACTTTCTTCTGACCCTTGCTGTGTTGCTTATTGAACCACAGAGGCTTAAGGGAAACCAATAAGAATACACGCATGTATGTGCAAAAAAGATGTGGGTTTGCAGCTTTACACATACATTGTCTAAGATTACATTAATATGAGATTCCAGTTAATTAACCCTCTTAACTGTTAATAAGATCTCATTGTTAGAAACTCGACAAACAATGTTCCACTGTTCAAAGCAAAGGATGCACGCTTCTGCAGAAAAATGGAAAATGGAATGTAAAACAGTCCTTTGACATGAGACGTCCTGTGTTTTTTTTCAAAGCATGCCTGTAAGAGGTGAAGGGGAGAGGAAGGGGAGGCCTGTCGTGTGAGAGTGAGGGCAGACAGGGATTGGAGAAAGCAAAGGAGGACTGGGAACTCTAAAACTAGAGGACAAAAGTGCCTCTTTTAAAGACTACTAGATAACAAAAGCAACAATATGGCAGGTTGAATGGGATATTTTGGGAGCATTTTGAGTTAAATGAGAAATTGGCTTAGTAAAAAAGGTTATAAAATCTGACCACTAGCAACTGTAAAATCTATGATTATCCCTTGTTGCGGGGGGGATGGTAGGCAGAAGCCAGTCTCTAGATTGTGATAGATGTGTTGTATAAAAGAAGAAAGGCACACATGGTCATGGAGATGGTAAGTAGTGAGTCAACACCTGAGGTTCACTCGCTACCATGATTGTTTTATGGTGCTTGTAGTTTGTATCTGATGTTTTTCCATGTGATACTTTACCAAACATGAACTTTTTGGCTGAATAAAACCAAACCAGTGTGTGTGTGTGTGTGTGTGTGTGTGTGTTTGTGTGCGTCTGCATTAGATAATATTCTTACAGCCACAGACATCTCCTCCAGGTCTCTGCCAGGCCTCAGACTCCCCAACATGGCACTGCAACTACTCCACTTGAATCTGATTGCACCACACACCCCCTGCTGTCTAATGAGAGGATTAGACTCTACATATTTGTTACAATCCCCTGTTGAGGTTACCCCTTCATTTCCCTCTCTCTGTCTCCTCCTCCTCCACTCTGCCAAGGCACACTGCTGCGTTTATGGGCCTCTGTAGTTGCTCTGTGGTCGGAGTATCTCCTGGCCTGCTGACACAGGCGAGGCACAAGCATTTGCTCATGCACAAACACAGCCCTCTAAACGCCTACATACACCCACACACACACACATGACGGCACATAAACTCATGTATACGCACAAAAACCTAGAAAATGCACAGCAGAGGAAATATTTATGCTCTGTCTTGCTTTTAAACAACCACAGTGCTCTATACCGAGATGCCTCTGTTTTCCTATTGCTAGCCGATTGTTCACTCTAGCCTGTTTTAAGTTTGTGTGTGTGTGTGTGTGATCGCGTGGTGAAAAGAGAAAGATTTGATTATGATCAGCACCATTCTCCCTGGTTTGTGGATAAAAGATATAAAGCTGAATCCGACCTGCCAGTATAATTACAGGCAGGAATCTGAACAATGCTGTGATCTGAACTGAGCCTGACACCATGTATAGGGCCTCATGCAGCTGATTTACTCACTTTCAGTGTGTGTGTGTGTGTGTGTGTGTGTGTGTGCGCGCTCATATGTGGGGGATTTTGACCTTGGATTTACCGGTGCCATTTGTTATAAATGACACATTTTCCACAGTCTTCCTAGAATCCTGCAATAAAAAACAGACAGCAGAGCACCTCAGTTGTTTACTACCAGGATAATTATTGAATATTGATCTCTTAGTGGTAGAGTTGTATTGCTGCGCACTTTATCACAGAGCAATCTATGCCCGTGGGCTGCAGGTTGTGTATGCATGTGTCTCTGAGGTTAGCCATATACAGCCTGGTGTGTACCGTGCTCTCCTTCATCCAGAACAGCAAGAGGCCATGTCACTTATCTGAGGAATTCACCCTGAACATCTCTTCATAAACACTCCCCTGTGGAGCACATCCCTCCCTCTCGCATGGTCTCTTCTCTTTCTTTTCACAAACCCCCTCCAAATCTGCACAGTGAACTACCAAGTTTGCCCGACAAATAGCCAAAACCAAAACCAACACGAGAGGCTGCATAACTAAAACAATATCCATCATGCAAATTACACACAGTTCACAAACGCCACTTGGAACTCTCATAAACGGTTCGCATTGCTGACATAGTTCCCTGTCTTCGTGTTTTTCAGTGTCATGGATTAACTAAACAGGTGGTCCTCATTACCACTCGCCACGAAAAATGAATGGAGACGAACCCAGCGTGTTTGTGGGGTTTCACATTGATGGAGTTTTTCTGTCACGAGAAAGACATAATTTTCAGCGGAAATTCCTCCCAAAGCAGTTTAATCTCTTCTTCCACTGTAACACATTTCTCCATGGATTTGCGGGAACCGACAAACCATGTGTAGTGATAAGAAAGTGGTCTATCTCTAACTCACTAGCGCAGAACTAAACCTGACAAACATCATGCTTTACTCCAGAGTGGAATTCCAGCTGCCTTGTTTCCGGCTGATCTCAACCATGAGGAGAATGTCAAAGTGGGATGACAGAGATAGGAATGGCACCTGGAGAATGTGCTCTCGAGCACGTTCGTGTACCTCAGAGGTAAATGATATGCTAGAAATCAGCTGACACACTGTCACACATAATGCTGCTACAGAACTTTTCTACACAGACCTGAGGAAACAGATCGATAGGAAGATATGAGTATCGGCTGCAGGTCGAAAAGGTAAATATAGGTGTATTTTGTTTTAACTTGGAACAAGATGTAAGGGAAAGACTTTATATCAGAGTCATTTGGCTTTCTCTGCGTGCCTTGTTCATCTCCTGTGAGGCTGCATAGACTTATATGTGTGTGCGTGCATTTTAGGAGTGTAATGTGACACCGAGGTCCTGCAGGGGGGACTGAATCCCTGACCCCATCTGGATCTGCCTTCTTCCAGACTCTCTAAAGGCCCGAGCTGCTAATGGAACGTATATCCAGATGAATAGATGGTAGATGTGCACAGATAATAAAAGACAAAAAGACAAAACACTATAGCGTGGTAGTGAGCCATCATGCACAATAGCAGAAGCCTAAAACTAGACCAGCAAAATGGAAGTTTGCCATTGCTATTATTCATACAAATGCTTTTCTTTCGTGACATACCAGACCTCCGATCCCCCGGTGCCTTAAATCTCAAAAGAAAGGTTGATGTTTTCTGCCTCTCTCTTGTTCTGACTCATTCAACAATATCACTACAATCTATCAAGATCATGCCATCAAACTCTTTGCCTGCATGTAAAACATGCTGTACTGTTGCCCATTTTCATCGTGCAGATATGCATCGCACAACCACACGTTTGGATTGGCTCCGTGGCTGCACTGTTATTCGGATGTTTACATTTTGCACCAACCCTCTGCATTACATGCAGTATATGTTTCATCCATGCAACACTTACCGCAAACAGAAACGTGTGTTATAATGCTTTTTTCTAAAGTAATTTTCATGATCTGTGTTATATTGAGACAATTATCTGTCAGAAACTGTGAGTTGTTTTCTCAGCTCTGTCCCACTTAACTCACAATCAGGGTATTTAGATCACAATAAGTTGAGAAACACAAACTTAACGCCGCAGTATACAGATTTACAACTTTCTTCATTACTGATGTCTCCACAGGGAAGCCTTTGTCAACAGCTCCAGCTCAAATGATCTAACCCACTGTAAGCTGAAGGTTGTTGTTACAAAGCTGGGAAAGCAGCATAGGGACGCCCCTTAGTTTCTCCTCCTGGCTTGCTTCTACACTGAAAAAAAGAGAATTGTTGGACCAATTTGAATGAATTGCTTCATTAGATGACATCCAATTGAATTAGGTTTACCCTAATTGAGTTAGCAAGTCACATTGATGCCAAAGTTTTAGGCCAGATGTGCTGAAATAATTTGATTCCTCTCAAATGAAAAGTTTGCAGCTTCATTGTTCACTTTACCAAAATGCAAAACATGATGTTCTGATAAGATTTACCTTTCTTTTATTTTCTTTGCTCTGCAATCTTACTTGAATAAAACAGTGGTTGAATTACAGCAGAAAAGTTTGAAGACATATGGGCGTCATGATGCCAGAGGATGCCATTGGTGAAGAAACAATAGACCTAATTTTCACACTTTTTGCTGAAATTAAATACCAGATTAAGGGACACAGTGTAGTTTCAAGTTGAGGGAACCCACAAAAGTAAGCTGGCATCACGAAAGCTGAAAGATAAGTGAGAAACAGCACTTTACTTCAACTGCTGCTCAAATACACTTTTTACAGTGTTTGTGTGCATGTGTATATTGTATTTATACTAAATATAATGAGCATAGAGATACGTTGGTTGTCAAATACCTACCTAAATTTTCTCCTCTGTTGGTGGACTGGATTTCAACTGTCCTATATGTCTCTGTGTTACATAAATTCATTAACTTTGCATCTGGAAAGAATCTAAATATGAAGGCCTGGCAGACTGAACACGTCCACCCTCACTGGCTCTGGTTTGCTAAAACTGCACTGCTGTTAGCTCTGTACTATAAATCATAGATCCTACAGCGCAGCGGCAAAATGTATATTAGGTGTATCATGAAAGATGTCTTGGCTTATCAATTGTACATATATGACTAATTTAGTTATGTGCAAAATGGACTGATGCAGTAAAAGAAAAACATCCTTCCCTCAATTGCTAAGCCGTTTTATTCTCATTCATTCACTCAGGAAAATATTTGTAGATCTAAGTTTAATCATTTTTAATGGTTTTATAATCATAAGCACTATCTTGCTTGTGACCACATTGTTCCTGTTACTCTGCTATTTGCTTTATTTCCACACAGATCTGTTTGCACTGTGCACATGTTGTCCTTACATTGTTAAGAGAAGCTCATCCTACTTAAGTAAGTTAAGCTAGTGTGGCTTAGTGAGCAGTTCTGTAGCTTTATATAAACAAAATGTCATTAAGAATACTTACTGACAAAATAAGTCAGTGTTTGTGCAGTAAAACTAAACTAAACAATGAAAAGAAATACACTTTCACATCTTTAAAACATCTGCAAGATTCAAATGTCATTGAAGTGAGTCCTGCAGTTGTATCTGTATCCTACAGGCATCGACAAAGGTTGCATTAAAAAGTAAAACTGGTCCATGCAAGGACCTTTTATATTCACTGGAAAAGAACTGATGTGACACTTAACAAACACACTTAGAGGAATAAAGTACACTGTCATCATTGTTATGAAATACGACCAGGAGATCATGCGCCTGACTGAGAGGAAAAGCAGTTAAATTATTTTCTGAACAGAACAGCATTCTTGCTGCTTGCAAGTGCATCGCATCACGTTCACTTATTTCACACATACCTCAATGAGAAACAAAAACAATTGGGAAGAGACGGAATAGCAGGCAGAAAGATTGTCCAAAAGGAATAACGCATAAAAAAAAGGAAAGTCAGACTGTATATACAGTAGAAACACAATACTTTCTATGCTGAAAGATTTACTGGCCAAAGTCTGAAGTTTTTTTAATGAAGTATCTCATACAACTGGGCAGTATAGAAATGATTATTTATTTATTATTGATAGTGTTATAAAGTTGGGCTGCAAGGTGGCGCAGTTGGTGACCACTGTTGCCTCACAGTAAGAAGGTTGCCAGTTCGCGTCCCGGTGGGGGCACTGGCATCTTTCTGCGTGGAGTTTGCATGTTCTCTCCGGGTTCTCCGGCTTCCTCCCACACAGTCCAAAAACATGTTGAGGTTAATTGCTGATTCTAAACTGTCTGTAGGTGTGAATGTGAGTGTGCTTGGTTGTCTGTCTCTAAGTGTAGCCCTGTGATGGACTGGCGACCTGTCCAGGGTGTCCCCTGCCTTCACCCTAAGTCGGCTGGGATAGTTTCTGCAGCTTTCTCCCCATATAGCAGCAAATGCAAAGTTAGGCAGCAGGTCTCCTTCACTCGAGAGAGCTTCATTTTATAACTATTCAATCAAAAATCGAGCACATCAGTCTGATTACATTAGTCCAGTTAACAGGACACTGAAATATGAGTAAAGTACGCACATATAACATAAGAAAGTACAGGTGTTACATTTTAGAGTGCATTTACAGCTCCATCTGTTTATAGGAAGAATGGAGAGGCCCTCAGCAGACCCCTGAGAGGTTTAAAGTATGCCGGCCTCCTGCAGTCTCCCAGCAAACACATTGAATACTCGGCTCTGCACGGACAGGCCGGTTTTAATTCAGCCTGGGCCTCATGAGGAGGTGAACTAGTTGGATCCCAGCCAGGTAACTAGCTCAAACTATCGGAAGACATCACCTTCCACCTCTGCATGCCTTTGCCTCTTACTTGCAGTCGGTTCGCTCTCTTGTACTGCTAATAACGTGTTTGTTAAAAGCAAACCTTTTATCCAATGACAAGGCATGACAAGGGCGCATACAAGCCCTTGCAAGAGATATGAGCATCAATCTGCCACCTTCACTGTGCAAGTTCCTTCATTTCCCTACGCTGACTCATCCAATTCCCTCCCCCCTTCTTTCTCTGTCTTTATTGCTAGAAGCTTCCAGCAAGAATCATCGTTGGCAGTGGAGCCCTTCTGCAGGCTTTGCCTCTGATTTACTGATTGATTGTAGCATTAACGACCACCCCCTCCTTCCAACTGCCCCTAACACACACACATACACACATCCATTGTTGGGCCTCTGCTGTGGCTTGAAGATAAAGCAGCAGTTGCAAGCTGAGCCTGGAAGCTAAGGTCTTGACAATTCATGGATGCAGAGAGACAGATGTGGTGAATTTCTCATTTCTACTGAGTGCACTGAATGACAAATCAGTGAATTGGTGAGAATTTGGAAGGAGCTGCTCATTGTGATGCACCACAT
This sequence comes from Stegastes partitus, assembly GCF_000690725.1. NCBI lineage: Eukaryota > Metazoa > Chordata > Actinopteri > Pomacentridae > Stegastes > Stegastes partitus. The sequence goes on along the minus strand of NW_007577750.1, from coordinate 961,870 downwards.
ACAGAGAATTGTCAACGAAATCTCCTCTCCTTGGCTTCACAACGGTTTACAGTAAGTTTAGCTGTCCACATTCAACTTCACTGACTGGGTTCACTCTTACTACTCCCATAGCAATGTTTACAGACAAGCTGGTGAATACAGTGGAGCGTTTATAGCAGCCGAAGAGACAGACGCTCACTTCAGGAGTTGGTGGATGTCAAAATAAGAGAGAGAGAGAAAAAAAAAAGACAGAATATTGGGACTTAGATTTACCATACAAGCCAGACACAAGACTCTAAATGAATAAGAGGCCAATAAAGGCAGGAAATTCTAATTGCCTGAAGCCAGTTTGCCATATCAATTTAAAAGGATATAATATTATTAATATGGTTGCATTCAGTGTGTTTCTGCTGCCTCCAAGTGGCCAAAAAATTCTGATATTGCGAATTTTTAGTGACACTAAAGCAGAGGATAAAGCATGTTCAGTGTTATATACATGAAAAATCGAGCTCTTAAGCAGCATAACATACAACACATACAAGTAGTTTGCAGCTGATGTTAACACACTCAGGAAAGATTAGTTATAACTCTTTCCTACTTGTATGTTTGTTGCACTGCATGTTACCATTTTAGCATTAGGACATGCATGTTTTTCTTACACATGATGGCATTGGCTAGAGTTTTTAAAACCTTTTAACCTCCTAGTTTGCAGCAGCAGACTGTGCCACTTACTGCACAGATTTGGAGACCCAAAGAAGAACATTGCACTGGATGTATGGTTTCCAAGCCCTGACATGGCCACATCATGACCTGCAGCCATGCGATAGCCATGAGTTTAAGTAAGTGATTAAAAAAAAAAAAAAAAGAAACAAGTTCTATGTGGAAAAACAAGCCTATTCTTTCCCATATATTTTTTTTTTTTACAATGACATGCAATTAATTGTTTAATTGGTGTCCACTGGTTCTAAGTGGAAAATAAAAACCATGCTGACGGACTCTGAACCCTCTGCTTACTGATACATGAAACATAAACGTCTGTCTCATCATGATGATACGTCACATCGTGTCATTGGGCCTTTTTTACCTCCTAAAACAGGAAGTTAAGTAAACTACTCAAGTGACAAATAATACGTTTTCAGTTTTGTTTTTTTGAAAACCACAAGACACAAGGATCAGATTACTTAAAAAAAACAAAAAAAACTTTTGTTTGCCCAGTTAACTCTACTGAATGACAGGACTGCTTGCTGTGGGTGTTTTGTTGATTTTTGTGAACAATAACACAACCACAACGTGCACCACAAAACGGTATCATTTACAACAGCTATCTAAGAATTGTGTGTTAAGGCGATGTAGACACATGGGACAAAGTGCTGCTTTCGCTGAAATGGATTAAATGTTGCTTTTTTTTCATATTTAAGCACATTATTTGAAATAATAATAATTATAATGTAAGCGTGGCTATCCCACTTTTGCATATTCCTGTGATGGACCTTCTTGGTTGTTCAGAAAAGGAGCACAGAGATAACTACGCATAATTCGGGTTGTGGGGTGTTTTTGCACTTCTTGTATTCTGTTAATCAAATTAGTTTATGACCAGTGTACTCTCTCTTGCAATGACTCATTTTATTTTAAATAGTTGGTATTTTTTGGCCTGTGGACAGTAAAAAAATATTTTAAGAGGGGGTCTGTTGTGTCAGGAATAAATGTCTCCCTGGTGTATTTGTTTGTGTGCTATCTCTTATCAGTAACCATTTTTACAAGAGTGCGGGTGTTGGGTTACGAGGAGACACACAAGTCACTGTCAGGATAGTATGAAGCACATATAGTACACTAATTGAAACCATCCTGGTGTGTTTAAACACATTCTTATCATGACTTGGTAGTGGCTGTGACCTTGTGCCTCTTCTGCAGTGTTTACTGAGGGAGTGGATGCAGAACAGCACAAAGGTTTATTATTGGTAGTAAGAAAACCAGAGAAAGTTTAGATCTGAACTAAACTCTAACCACTGCTACAGCACAGGTGATCACCAGCATGAATCTGAGAAGAATGAAACTTCTTTTCTCAATAAGAGGCAAAGACCTTCCTTCAGATATGCCTCAAGCAAGACAGGGATAAAATGACCAATAACACACATTGTTCAAATAATAGAAATGTTTGCTTTTAAGGAAACCCTACTGCCTCGGTTTTATCTTTACTTAAGAGGTGGATACAGACGCAAGAGAAAGAAAGAATTAAAACCAGAGCCACCTCTGTTGACCTAATGTACAGTTTGACTATAATCCTTAGACAGAAGTCAATGTCTCCAACTTAACAAAAAATTCTGTTTTGCCCTAATAAACCTGGCACTGCCGCTATGTGGTAATCTTAAGAGACAGCGGATGGATGGACACATAATCTTTAGGAGGCAGTGGACAAAATCTTGATTTAGAAAATGGCAGGAGTACTTTTTGGCAACCTGCTCTATCCTTCTCAGACAGTGTGTGTGTGTGTGTGTGTGTGTGTGAGACAATGTGTGACAGATAGCTGCATGGGGAGAGCTGGGGGGAAAACAGATCTGCTGAGGGCAAATTTCCATTCAGTTAAAGTCTGGGAAAAAAACAAACAAACAAACAAACAAACAAAAAAACAACAAATGAAAAACTTCACCCTGCCCAACAGTTACATCGCATAATTCTCAAACAGGACTCTGTGCTGCTTACTGGATTGAGGTCATCGTCCTTGTTTCATGGCATCTCAGCTGTCGTGGAAAAAACACACTGGTTAATAGCTAACACGGCAAGTTTTTTTGTTAATGGATTCCATCAACTGCAGTCTGTAAACACTCAGCATTCAAGAATTGGTCACTGTACAGGAATGTTAAATAAACTTGGAACTACATATTAACCAATGAATGGTACATCATGGAAGACTGCCCTCTAGTGTGGGAATTACAAACTGCAACCAACTCTAACCTTATGCTTGGTTGCATGTGGATCCTGTCAGTGGAAAATTAATAATACAGGCCTCTCAAAAAGCTCACATGCTTGTCATCAAACATTTATTCAGGATAAATAACTGTGTAAACCTTGTTACAAGTACTTAACAAACCAATAGGTCATAGTGGCTTAACTGAAGGTGTTTCCTACACTGTAACTCAAGTGAGGTGAAACCATGCAAGCCCACAGTTGGTGGCTGAGCTGAAGACACTTCATTTCTGCACACTGAAAAACACAAGTGCTGAGTGGGTTATTTTCACCTTTGACATGAACAAATTTAGGTGAAATGCTGAATGTTTTATAGCGACACATGAGCTCTATATGTTTCGATACAGTTTGTTCCAAACAACACAGTAAAAGACAGTTGTGACTAAAGTATACAAAGTGCTGCTACGCTGCAATAAATCATCTATAAATGCTGACTTTCACAGATGAAAATACTACATGAGAGTTTTGAATTTGCTAGTTTCATTTCCAGCTTTGTTTAATGATGTCTGTGGAACATTTTTAAAAAATGCAAACAAAAACAAAAACCAAACAAAAACAAAGAAATTCTCCATGAGTGCTTTCTTGATTTCTTCCCCTTCAAGAATTTTTGAGAAGAAGGTGAGGCTTTATCATCAACAAAAAAACTTAAAGTAAAAAGTCCTGGCTTCTTTCTTTCCATGAGAAGGACTTACAAGTACAGACTCATACAGCTTTAGAACCTTTTCGGTGAAAAAAATGCATCTTTCAAAACTTGATGTGCAGTTTACAGTTGGGATTATTAAAAGCGAGTCCATCCTTGCACCATTTTCTCTAATATTTGTGGAAGCAAACTCTGGATCAGTGACTGTATTCACAACTGCAACGTGGCGGACGTCTGTGACATTGCGTTGTAAATGAAAGTATTGTTAAAGGGCACAAACTGGTGGCTGATGATCTTGATGGCCTCTTGAGCAGCTGAACCTAAACAAACACATTGACAAAGGTTTCTGACTTTTTGGCACTGTTTTGGGGAGACATGCTGTCTGTAGAAATCAGGGATTGATTAATTTAAAGGTTTAAAGGTTCTAAAAACTTTACCTCCTAAAAATGCAGAAACCGTGTGTGGCTCTGCCGCTCCGTATCGACAGCTGAAGGGGTAAAAAGGTTCATCAGTATTTGGCGCAGTTTTTAACAAACACTTAATGACAAAATTCTGCAGCAACCAGGACTTACAACTCATGGATATAGTCGTCTTTGATGTTGACGTTGAGGCTGTATTCCTGCAGTAGGCTGTTCACACAGAGCTTCAGTTTGCTGATGTCCTCTTCCACCTGGTAGTTATAAACACCTGGCATAAAAGGCAGAAAAGAAGACATGAAACTCTTACAATGATTCTATTTCTGTCTTTTGGCGTCAGGAGGAAGTAAAATCAGACAAGAACATGTGCAGTACAGTGTGAAATGACAGGCCTTTCCTGAATGTGTGGAAGGTATTCTCCTGACATACCAGACAGGCTTTTTTTTTGCAGAACTACAGAGTTTTCCAGAACTGTTTGGATGGTGGTATTATTGGGTGTACAGTTCAACTGCGATCATTAAAAGACCCGACAAGTGCTAAAAATGTTAAATGACAATCATAAAATAAAACACAACTGTAATGCTCATCACCTGCAGAGTTAATTAGATTTTTAACATTGCAGCAGCTACCAGTTTTTTCTTTTTTTACTTCTCGATTGCCACATTAGCATTTTTCTAAAAATAAAATCTAAAATAAAAAAATCTGACTATAAACGTCACCTCTCTAAGCACAAGCTGGTCTGACAGTGATCGAAAATCTCCACCTTGCAGAAAAATCCGAAACTTAGCAAATACTGAAAAAAATTACTGATTTTTTTTTTTTTTTTTTTTTAAATTGTAAGGTTTGACGTCAGTTGCATGGAGCTGATTCACATCTTGTTTGGTTTAATTCTTGTTCAGTAAAATGTGTCATACCTGGGTAGCGGGAGTGCTGTTGATAGAAGCGATCGATAGCGCGAAGCATGAGGTAGAAGACCATCTCGCTATCTGGATTGTCCATATATGAGGCTGAGAAGACACAACAACTGTTAATATCCTTACACCTATGTGTAAATACAAAGAGTTTAAACAACAACAAATGTCATAAAGGGATTTAATCCACTACTTACTGATTTCATCTTTGTTTACTGAATCCACACTATACTCTTCAGCCAGAGATCTGCAGCGCACCACTCGCAAAAAGGATGCATTCTTACCTAACCACCAACATATATGTTTACAGTTGAGGTTAAAATTAGTGTAGTTGTAGCACAACTCGTCACACTATACTTTTATCAGTCGAGTCCACACAATGACAGGATAACATGTTGCAACAGTAGACAAGTTCAGAAATATTAAAAACTTTGATGTCAGAGAAGAGAAAACATGACAGACATGGTGCTTCAGAATGCAGTTTAATTTACAATCTGCAATAGGGCAGTTTTGCTTTAGAAGGCATGTTTATGTTGTCAACACATAAATTACCACAAAGAAACAATTCAAGTTGATGTAATTTTAGGCTGCTGTATTTGAAGCAAAACAATTTTAGCCAATTTCCAAGCATTATACCTGTAACTTATTTAAAAATGTACTTATCGTAGTATAGCAGAACCCCAAGTCAACATCGCAAAAGAAAACAAATGCTTCTAAAACTCATTCTTACAGTGTGTGTGGGCTATTGGCCTCCTCTGGTTGCCATCAGATGTGTTTGCATGTAAATACATCCAGCGAATATAAAAAAAATGTAAGGGGTGTCAAAGAAAAAACAGCGTACTTACAGAACAGTTTGATGTCCTTTTCCGCAATGCTTTCTGGTGGCTAGTGAAAAGAAGGGTACACATCATGAGGTGGAAATCACTGTTTGAAGTCCAATGCATTTTAGGTAATGCAATTTCCAACCACATATTTGAGGGAAAAATCTATTAAATGTAGTAACTTCATCCTGTCATGGCTATTCTGCAAGTCTAAACCAAAAGCCACAATAAAGACACAAAGATGATAAAAGCGTATTTCCAACAAAATAAATAATATCTAATGACTTAATCAAATGTGGCTTCGTGATTTAGTTACACTTGTTTGCATGCAGCTGTTGGATCTACATACATATGTGTGATGAATGCACAGTGTTTTATTGTGCTTTGTGGGTGAATCTGTAGTGTCATGTATTATCTTTTGACCACTATTTTGATGAGGTAAATGTTCCTTAAATTACCCTGTAAGCAGCTAATTTTCAGAAGCATTGCTGCTGTAATACATCAAATGTAGCGCTTCCTAGTCACAGCTAACTTGTCACACCTATTGCACAAGAGTAGAAACGTAACAGTTTAAGTAAGCACTAAACTCAGATGTCACTGACTTTTATAGACTTACTCAAAGGCGTGAGGCTAAACTAAAATGCCTGTATTCAATGAGTACATGGGCTCGCTACATACCTTTCCAACAGACTGTAGTAGACATTCTATGTGCTTAGAAACAGCTGCTGTATCCTGCAAGGCCTTTTCCCTGTAACTGTAATAAAACACAAAAATGTAAATACTTTCACCCACAAACATAAAACCATGTAGTGTTATAATGAAATGCAGTACCAGGTTTACTGTTGGATCAGAGAACTGTTAAAATACATTTCCGTTGCCGTCACTCCATCCACAAATTTATCTACACAGCTAACACCCACATATTTCACACTTACACATTCTGAAGGTTGATGAACTTCTGAGAATCTGCGATCATGTCTGGGATGGTTCCCCGTACAGGTAGACTTCCAGTTCCTTCGTTGTGAACAAATTCCTTGACAGCTCGCAGCATCACCCAGAAGGACGAAGTCTAAACAAGCACAAAATATTCTACAGCTTTATATCAGATACTTATTGCTACCAGTTCTTAGAATCTACAATAAAAAAAAAAAACATATATTTAATGGAATGTTTTTTAAAGAAAAAGTCAAAACCTGTGATGTGATGTTGTTACACTGCTCACTATTGAAGAGATCTTCAACAGTACTAGGAATCTGCAGAAACAACAGATATTACAAAAAAAGAGACTTGTTAGACTTAACTGTAAACTGTGACAACAGCGCTATTGGGGGTTTAAAAGCTGAGAATTGTTGTGTGGAGCTGAGATAACTCTTAAAAACACAAGAGAACCTTGGTTGGATTTAAAGCAGTATTGACATTCTTAATAGCTTCCTCAAAGTTTTCCTCATCCTCTGGGACACCATTCTCATTCTTCAAGATCCCTGATAAAAAACAAAAAAGAACAAAACAAATAATAAGAATAAATCACAGATACCTTGCAAAGTAAAGTCATTGGACTTAAAGTCCACTACAATCCAGGGGGGTGCAGATACCTTCCCGAATAAACTGTCTGAAGGCCTCTTTCTCCTTGTAATTTTTCGGTGGCAGACAGTTGTGCTACAATGACAAACAACAAAAGCAGAGTAACATTTTACTGTACAGCATCGCTAAATAATAGCAGTCACAAATAAATACAATTGGAGCAGTATTTATCAAACATCTCAACAATGGAAAAAACCCAGAAAAATGTACCAACCTCACTAAGCCATTTCTCCAGGTATTTAGCAACAATGATAACCCACGGTGTGTGACTGTGATCCTATAGATTAGACATAGAATGGAAAAAAATAGTTGTGTAAAGCTCAAATAGTTTAAGCTCAATGATGTGCATATATGAACTGAGCCCACACCTTCTTGTCCATGCTGTCCAGGTCATAGGACTTAATGTGGTTCTGAAATTCAGCAAATGGTTGGTCTAATCTCAGGTCCTCCAAGGCATTGTCTGGATGAGATTCAATCACTGAAGAAAGAGGCAGTAAAATATCAATACATTTACAAAAAAAATAAAAAAAAATGCAAATATGTTTCACTGTGAACTGACATAATTACACATTTGTATTTATCACACCAATTAAAATATGTTGGGTGACATAATATGAAATAAAGCTTACACAACGTACATAGTGGGGCTACTAACCTGTATGCTCCTGCACCACTAGTCTCATGTAACCAATCAGGCCGTAGGTTTTACAGACTAGGAAAGGTACAGGTGCACTCCACAGAACTGAGCCAAGCCTCAAACACGTGCTGTGGAATTTTAGACAAAGATCTGACAAGTTATTGGGACAGAAAATACAACAACAACAACTCAAGCCACTCCTAATAGCATTTCTTCAAAATACGTTAATTTGTACAAAAGAAGAGACACTAAAAGCATTTTAATGACACCTTACCTTTCTGGCAACTGGACACCAATGACTATGGTAAATCTATGGAAAAACTCTGGATCGTTGTCCAGGAGTTTGTCTGGACTCTGCAGGAGTGACCGAAAATACAAGGCAGATCATCAGTATCAGAGTGATGATACTTATTAATGCATTAACACAACATATATTGGAATCAACCTGTAAGGAATATCTTATTGTTATAATGCGTTTCAGTAAGACGCAATATTGGCATTGATATAACAACTGTGTGTGTATTCAATTCCCAATGAAATATGAATGATGCCAAAACATCCGTGGCACCAGGTCAAAACTAAAACAATACCAACCTCCTCAACAAAGTTTCCAGAGACATCACTGTTGAGTTCTTGCAACAGTTCAGTGGCTGCCTGTGCTCTGTTCTGCAACATAAATGCTAACATAAGGGCTCATGCTAACATGCAAATACACAGTATTTTTCCTATTATCACTATTAAAAATAACTGTAAGATTAACAACAGAGGAGAGATGGATGGAGCACAGAGAAAAGTAGGAAATTGTGTGTCTGAGTGTCATGAAATTGTAAAGTTGTGTTAATTTGTTTCAGAAATGCACACCTTTCCAATGCTGCTGTTGCTAAGGAAAAAGCTGCAAGGCAAGATAAAGAGGTCAATTACAAACACGCACGTAAAACTGAAATATATTCTTGTAGATTATGTTCAGCTGTCAAAAAATTGACGTCTTACTTGTTTCCAACATCTTCCCCAGTGACTGTGTGTCCATCAACTATGGTGAATGCTCCAATACCTGACAAAGAGATCAATTTATTCAATCAGACTAAAGCTGCTACGATTAGTCAACATAATTGATGGTGTTGATGCTGACAATTCTTCGATGTCAATATTTTTAACCAACCCATGTTTTTTTTTTTTTTTTCAATTTCAATTTCAGTTCACTACTCTAAGCGTTAGTTTCAGACAATGGCAGTGAAAACAAAATCCTCAGATCAGTGTCAAAGTTTCTAAGGCTTTTCAAGCTATCACAGAACAAAGAGATGTTTTTTTACACTGTGCAGATTTTGGATGGTAGACTATAGTAGCATAGTGCAAGGCACCAGCAACTGAAAAGAAAACCCACAGGTTCTTCTCAGCGCAGAGGTGCTTTACATCTGTCTGCTGCTCTTCTGGTCTCATCTATACTGCATTTTGTTACAGCCAAATTCTCAATAAAGCTGCTCTTTGTTACATATTTTTCAGTTACTGCTGTCAGATAGCGGAATGAGTATGAAGTAGTGACAGAAGCACAGCCCCCACATGTCACTTTCATGCTCTGCACCAGAAAAAAAATAATGAAAAGTTTTATACAGTGACATTGTCTGAAAAAACACCATATATCAGATAAAAACAAATGCTGTGCTGTGAATCTGACTAGATTTTCCTAGAATATGTAGCTAATAATCAGAGAACTAACCAATAAGGTGACAAACAATTGCTTTAGATGGTCTGTCCTTGTATATTATCCACCATGTTGCAATTTGAATAGACAAAACTGTGTTACTTCTTTAAGGGGTTTAATAGAAACTTGGTTTTCTTTTGGTGTTACAGTATTTTCTTAAAAAATAAGCCATTTTTGAAAATATTTTCATCATGTTCAAGTTGCCAGTTTACCCTATATTTTTTTTAAAATTGAATATGTAAATCTTTGTGTGCGTTTTGTACTGTGCAGCATAATAAATAGACATATAGTTTGTTCATGTGAAATGAACTTAAATAAAGTGTCTTTATTTGGAGGAAAATTCATTGTTTAAATGTCTAATTGGTAAAGCAACCCATACATTAATCAACAGAAGAATGGTTGATGGTGAAAGCCTCAAATCAGACAATGTTTTCATCAGCACCTGCAACACAGAGCCACATCTATCTACCTGGTAGTACGAGGTTCTTCAGTATCTCTGTTCCAGTTGCTGTGGCGTTGATGAGACAAATATGCGCATTCTCCAGTGCTTCTTGGCCGTGGTCTCCCCACAGTCTGAAAGCACACAACATAACACGAACATGTTGCCATCTAGTGATACAATTCATTCTCAGCAGCAGTAAGAGCACAGTGAGCCGCTTTGCCAAACTGACTTGTTTAATGGTATGACAGCTTCCTTAGCATCGACTACTCTGCAGTGTTATACCGGTTAAACTATGAGCCCAAGTCTGCATAAAACATGTCAGGATTACTGCTGTCATTGGAGATGCTGGCAGCTTCTAAGGGGAAGCAGAGTCCAAGCAGACAATCACAGAATCAGTCCTGTAGCTAGCCAATGTGTTAGCTCTCTGATGCTGTTTTGACGATAACGCACACAGCAAGCTAACGGTGGCTAATGCTAGCACTCCTGTCTCCCAAATGTTTCTGCTGTGACCTCTCGCATAAAATGCTCGCAACATTAGCTAAAGGAATGTACTTTCTCTGTGACAACTCTGTGTGTTTTAAAATTACCTGAGCTGTCTGTCGTATTTCTGTTCTTTGGAGGCTTTAGTCGCTGCCATGATAGCTTCCCAACGAGTGACGTTTATGGACGCATTTTTTACTTCCGCATCCACAGATTCGACGCAAACGTGCCCGCGTGAAACTCCACACTCGCACTTTCGACACAAAAACTCACCCATGCTTTTTTATTGGGCATGCACAAATTGATAAACTGTCATTATAATTCATAATTCACTCCAACTCAGGGAGAAAAATACTACTTTAGTAAAAATTCCATGTGTTCCTTATAATAAGACATATTTTGGGGGGAAGCTAACCAGTAGCATGATTAAAATAAGGCCCAACTTACCCAGCTTCAACATTTGAGCTAAGTCCTCAATAATTCACATTTATTCAGCTACTGATGAGTTCATAACGTAATCCAGTATTTCCTAGATCTAAAAGCAGTCACACATTTCGGATTTCCCCCAAAGTATTGTAGATTGCCAAACTATATTATATAACATTTGCAAAACGAGGCAAATCATCATTGCTGACAAGCAGGATGTCTTTGTTTTTTCTTTACCAGATAGGTTTAGCAATGGCAATACATAGTTTGATTGTGTAATTCACACACACACACACACACACACACACACACACACACACACACACACACACACACACACACACACACACATGCATTGTAGATTAATAGCATTTATTTACTGCTTGTTGTATTGTGATCTTTGTTGGCTCTGTTGCTGTTCTCGCTAGCAGCGAGTTGCTGTGTTGAATAAAGTGTGAATAAAATAAATAACGATATGACAATCTATCCACTCTTCAGTATTTGAAATAAATACATTTGAGAAAATGAAAGAAAAAAGAACAACAACAAAAAACAACTAATTCTATAAAAATGCAATGAACTGCACAATGAAAGATTTTAAACAACCAAAATCTAAAAATAAGTAATAAATCAGTTTTCAGATTTCATTTTATAGTAGTATATAGAAGTACATCATGCTCCACGTAGGAGCATGATGTACTTCTTTTAAAAGGACTATTTTTATTCATTCAGCTTGGATTTCCTTTTTTCCCCCCATGTGTGCATTTGTGTGTGCGTGTGGTGTGTTTAAGTCTGTGCGTAAAGGGGCGTGTCACACACGGATAATTGCCCTCCCTTCCCCTTTGGTCTCTACATAAACTTCATCAATAGCTGTACCAGCTGATGTTCGTGAAGCACCGGTAGCTCGGACCTGATCCTCTAACCGGGACGATGACTGGGAACCACTGGGGATACGGGAAGGAGGACGGTAAGATAACGCAGCATCCAGGCTCCAAGCTGCAGTCTTTACTGCTCTGTCCCACGTGGGCACAATGGACAATGTGCAATAAATATTTACTGACTGGTCGTTGTACAGAGAGCAGTTCCCGTTTTAAGCAGAGGAGAAACGTAATTAAATGTTAAGATGCTTAACAGGCTGCGAGATTAGCTCCACGCTTAAAGGGATCACCTTAACCTGACATTCCTCTGGATTTGTTCTCCACTCCAGAGTGAGAAACATTTTACTAATGTCAGATTTGGTGGTGTTAAGTGAACTTCATTGATTTGTTTATTTTTGATGTGTATTTTGACGGTGTGGTCCTCCAGTAATGACACAAAAAAGTTATTCTTTTATTAGCTTGGTTCATTATCTCTAGGATAAGTTTTTTTTTTCTTGGCAGGTGACACTGTGACACAATTTTAAGCCTTTAAATTCCCCCATGAGCTTGAGCTGAAGCTGTATGTGCAGTAGTGTGGTTATCATGAATATGTAAGTTTGTCTCTTTTTACATTTGTTTCTCCATATATTAAGGTCCTACCCTGTGGCATAGAAACTACCCGGTTGCTGAGGGAAGCCGGCAATCCCCAATTGACATCATACCCCTTCAGGCTGTACATGATCACAGTCTGGGTCCGATAATCTTGAGCTATGATCACTGTACCTCCATTAACATCGCCAACAATGGACACTCAGTAGTTGTGGAGTTTGATGACTCAGATGACCGTTCAGGTGAGAATGTCTTCATTTGTGTTTACTTGTAAATTCAGTTTTAGGTTAAGTCTTCTAAGAAAGAAAGAATCAATCACAACCAACAGCTGATGTGGTGAAAAGAACATGTAAAGACACTAGACTAGGTAGTAATATCTTGCCAGAGAATATGGGCAGGGAATTATTGCCTGAGATCACAGTTCAGAGATAAACTTGATCTTTACTCATATATCTGCTGCCAGCCACATGCAATAGAAATCTTTGCTAAAAGTTCACTTTCAATAGACATGCGCTCCAAAAAGTGGGATTACGTTAATTTTTAGAAAGTGCAAACCGTGTGCGTAACTGACCATAATCAGAGGTTGAAAATAAACCTCTGATTATGCTGCAGGCAAAAGTGCAGCCAGCACTTAACTGTATGAGTGTCTGTCTGCTGGACAAGAGATATAATAACCTTTAAGCAATGTCAGTGGTTATTATGATAATATTTGTCTTTATCACTGGGTGGATCCATATTCACCACCCTATCATTACCATGAATGATAAGCTCGGAAATGTGAGCGATTTGGCTCAGACAATTTCCCTAGAGTGAGCAAATATCCGTTACTGTAAATAATTATTGAAAGGAGAACCGTGTGGAAAAAACAAGCGCAGCATTATCTGCATTTCTCCATAACTCAAACGAGGTGCACAAATCCCTTAAACCTGTTGCTGTCACTTGGCCATGTAAGCCAGGGTTTGGTTGTGCACATGCAGAAATGTTGCTGCTATTTTGATAAGAAAAAGAATTCAGTAATTCAGACTGATGACTATATCATTTCAAAAATCTACCTCTGAGTATTAGAATAGCAAACATGACTGAAGTTAAGATCGGTGATGGGCCGAATGTCATTATGACATAGCTCAAAGTTACTATTTTTCCTTGTTGGCCGATGGACATGAATTGCAAGTGGAATGAAAACAGCAATATCTGTATTTTGCATAGGATTGGTTATTTGCATCTCCCACTAAAGCTTATGCTAAAGATATGTGATAGCTGGTAAGGGAGGCTGTCTGTCTGCTCACGTCTTTGCTTTGAGTAAAAAAACGTGCTGTTGAAAGTCTTCTGGGTGTTACCAGGTTGACTCATCCTGTGGTGTGTGTGTGTGGTACCAAGCTGTTCGGATGATGCTCCATTCAGGATGCAAAGCAGTTTGTCTGGCACTCACAGGGAGGAGGGTTGAGGCTGCATGCATGTGTGTGGATGCCAAACCGTTTTTTTCTCTCTCTCTCACTCTTTTTTAAACATGTCTCTTCCATACAGTAATCCGGGGAGGCCCTCTTGACAACCCCTACAGACTGAAACAGTTTCACTTCCACTGGGGTGGAAAGGGATGCCATGGCTCTGAGCACACTGTTGAAGGAATGAGCTATGCATCTGAGGTCAGTGTTTTGGATCTAAATACAGCATGTTGGTGTCTGATAACAAAATGTAGCATACACGATTTTCAGATAAGGTGTGTTGCATTGTAAGGTGCATGTGTATTTTGCTGTGAAATACAATGGAAACATGGCTTAGCTGTGTACAGTTTCTTCTTGCGCTTTATATTTATGACCCTACAAACATTCCTATCGATGTTTTGAGCAACAGTGACATTTCATTCCTACTTTACTGCAAAAAAGAAAGCATTATATGGTAGAGAACGGGACAGATGTACTTATGCATGGCATGACAAAAAACTTGACGTAATTTATTCAGCTCTTTAAACCTGTTTTTATTCCCATCCTGTTTTCCTTTCCTCATCTAGCTTCATTTAGTTCACTGGAATGCTGTCAAGTACAAGAATTTTGGGGAGGCAGCAACAGCTCCAGATGGCCTCGCTGTCCTTGGCATCTTTTTAGAAGTAAGATGTTTCTCTTAAGTGTAATTTTTTTTCCTTTCTGTGTTGCTGTTTTGCAGTTGTTCTCATTGGTGTGCATTAACTCAGTTTGAACTGAAGCGAAGGCAGGATGTGTTGTGTTCCAGCTGACATTTCACACATTTTGTCAGGTCTGTGTAGCTCTTTTTGTACCACTGATATTTTTGTGCTTGTGCCGTCATTTTGGCACAGCGTGGTTGGCAGACTAAATTATCATTTTGTTTTTGAGCACAATTTGAAACACTGGGGGAAAAAAAATCTCAAATGCTGGTAGTGATTTCAAAGGTTGTTTAAAAAAAAAAAAAAAACTGTACCAAATGTATAAGTTCTCTCCAAATGTCACAAATCATATTAAAGAAGAATCAATGTCTCATGTAAGGCAGGTGACGACCACAGGTGGCTCCACGTGATAACAGATGCTCTGTACATGGTGAAATATAAGGTGAGCACTGGATTTTATCATATACAATATTTAAGAGCTACTTTTAGCAATATTGCAGTGCTGTAGAGGATGTTGTCTTTGTGTTTCTGTTACAGGGCAGCCTTACAGATTTCAAAGGTTTCAACCCCAAGTGCCTCCTCCCCAGCAGCCTCCAGTACTGGACCTACCTGGGGTCGCTGACCACACCCCCCCTGCACGAAAGCGTCACCTGGATCATCCTGAAGGAGTCGATCACAGTGTCTGAAAAGCAGGCGAGTGTTGCAACCTCAACCGCCAGACTGTGTACCAGACTTCCAACACTGTAGATAGAATATTTAAACTTAAGTACATTTTTTTCGTTCCGAGTTCTTTACATGTAATCCTCTGAAAGCTCTGCAAAATACAGAACAATATAAAATACAGTGGCATCACAGGGATGTTCAGTCTGCATTAGAAATCAGAAGGCCAGTATTTTGCTCTTTTTTTTTCTTCTTTTTTTGAATGAAGAGAATCACATTTTACTCTGTCCCTTTTATGTATATTTCTGTGTAAATTTTAACCACAGCATAGTTTTCTAATGACTTTGAGGCAAAAGAATTAGCTTCTCTCTTATAGTTAGTTTTTATAGTACTGTTAAGAGCAAAGCAGACTATACACCACCAATACTCTTAGTCATTATTCCAGGTCATGTAGCATAGCCTTCCACAGCAACAACCTCAATCTAGTAATCCTGGCTGCAAGCCAATAGTGGGAAACTGGCACACGCTCTGTATTTTCCTCAAGTCAGAGATCTGCCATCACTGCTTTAAAAGAGACAACTGCCATATCAGAAGTGAGCAAGCAAACATCTGTGATTCATAATGAATAAATGAGATGAATCATCATTTAAATAGGTACTTATATCTAAAATAACATGTTATTTGAAGACAAAAAGCAGCCTTTACAGTTTCTGCATTCTTCGATGCACATATTTATTTAACCCCAGAGTGCTACTGATTGCTTTCTTACAGTTATACAGTAAAGCCATTGACGTGCATCCTTATTTCTTTAATTTTAAGTGTGATATTTTCTCAGTGTTCAGTTTTGAATGACTTTTTGGACTGAAATGCTCAGTTACACAAATAGATATTGTGTTTATATATCTAAGTCAGTAGATGTTAAGACAGTGTGATGCTGCAGTTGGTCAGTCAGTTGTGACATTCGTGTTTCCTGCCCTACATAATGTTAGGCTACGCTTCACTGGGCTGCAGTGATCCATCTAGTCCTTTACTGTCAAAATCAAAGTTCAGCATCACTGGATTGCAGGTTTGAGTAGTTGTGGGGGTGATGGTGGGATTTACTTCCATGCTGTTTAACCTTGTGTTATATTTAGAGGCCAGAACAACAGTTGGCATCATTCACTGGGAATGCCATGTTTGGGTGAGCTTGTTTTTATCCGCCCCTCTTAGCGCTTTTCAGTTTAATCAGAAAGTTTGTGTCTGATAACCCCGGGTTGTTGACAAGTTAAGTTGAATAACTGACTCCAGCACATGCCTTCCAGATCCCCCTGTGAGCTGGCCCTGTGGCGACTGCAGCCAGTCTCTGGATTATGTTCTCACTCTTGGTTGATCTTTTCTTGTCTTGTTGCCCATTTTTAACTCCAGGCCTGTGCACAAGGAATCAAGAGTTTTAGTGACAGCGGCACCTTGGGTGTAGTCATGAATGATCTGTCTGTAAACCAATGTCCAAAGCATAGCTGGGGGTGAAGTATAAGCTGGGCAACTGGCCTCACAAACTATAACTCCAGGCCTCAAGCCTTTGATCCCCTCCAGTTGATTATCCTGATGGATGGATGACTAGATGGGTATAGGGCTTTAATTGAGAAATGCTTGCATGAAGACCCAGCAGGGAAAAGCCCTTATATAACAGGGAATTATTTTGTTTTTCATTTTCCTACATCAGGGTAGACATAGAGCTTCAGGGGCAATACTACAATTTGAATGGGTTGCGTGAGTAGTTTAAAGTTTTGAGAGTAGCATGAATTAAAGGGCAAGCCTGGTAATAGTCTGTATGTTCCTTTTCAACAAATACCATTAAAAGAACATATGTATTACCTGATCTTAAAAAAAACAACAAAAAACTGCTGTGTAGCCAACACATGATATAGCTATTTCCTCCACTACTGCCCAAAACAACAGTAAGTTAGACATTTGTACTGAAAGATATAGTGTGGTAGTTTGTTACAACGAACATGGACATTCCACTTTGTTCTGAATGGATCTTAAATGCATCGTCCGTTTTTCATACTCACATCAAAACTGCTTCTGAAAATAGCCCCAACTTATGTCAGAGTAATATTTACAAGAAACTACAGTTTAAGTAATTGTTAAGCCTTGTTTAAAAAAGAAAGCATACATTTGTAAAATATTTTAATTTTGTCCTTCACTGGAATATGTAGGATTGGAGTTGGGAACCATTAAGGTACAATAGAAGTCAGAGCGTTCAGAGATTTTGTTGATTTTGTCCTTTTCATGGCATGTCTTTACTGTAATACACAGCTTGTTAGTGTTATCCCTTAACATGCTTATATTATCTAGTGTGGAGCAAAGGTTGTGCAAAGAACCTGATTAGAAAAAAGAAAATCATTGTCTTTGCAAAAGTCCTCCTAAAAGTCCTCTCTATTGTTTCTCCCTGTGCAGCTGGGAAAGTTCAGAATGCTTCTGTTCACTGGCGAGGAAGAGGATCAGAGGATGCGCATGGAAAACAACTTCAGGCCCCCACAGCCTCTCAAAGGCAGGAAAGTGCGTTCCTCCAATTAATGTGACCTCAAGAGATCTGAAGTCGTAGATAACAAAAGCTCCTTGTAGACAATACTGAATGCATTAATTTGAGTGTACTTTTCACCTCATGGTAGCTTGTCCTGAGGATATCTGATTTGCTTTGTGCACAAGTTGAAGCAATTCTCATCATTGCCGGGATATGAAAATGCATGATTCCCTCTACTGGTCAGAAGTGTGAATGGCAGGAGGAGGAGGAATCAGTTATTGAATGAAAAAATAAAAGGGATTTTCTGATGCAATATAACAATACTCAAATTTAAGGATGAGTTGTTGAACAATAAAACTGCTGTATGTTAGTAGGTCATTATTTATTATTCTGAGCTATAAGTTGAGGATTCAAATGCTAGACATATATATAGATACCTCCATCGCTGTTCAAGGAAGTAAACGTGTTGCTAAGGCAACAAGGTGATACAACAACTAGCAGCAAGGCATTTCAGTTTGTTATTAGATGTTGCTGTTTGCAGATGGGTACTGTACCACTGTGCTGTCTGCAGATCCAAAGCCTTGGCCTTGTCACTGATCCCGATTGATCCCCTGCTGATCCAGCCTATTGCTGGTGGATTCCCAGTCCTTACGGCCAGATCCCGTCCAGTCAGATTACCACTGCATTTATCTAAACTGCTCTGTTGTTCCTGACTGAGGCCATGAAAGTCTCAGGTCCTTTCGAGCTCAAGAGCTTGAGATGTTGAAAGTTGAATTATTTGTGATTCATTAAAACTCCAGCAGGACCACAGTGAATTTAGTTCTTCAGTTGAACTCTGAATATTTGTCTTCCTTATTCTGAGATTCTGCCTGAAGCCGGTCACATATGTTGGTCTGGTGTTTTTGCTATGCAGGACGTGATGATGTAATGCACACTGTTATTAACAGCTCACCTGAACTCACAAAAAAAAAAAAAAGCACGTGCACAATCCTGTATATAAATGCCAGACAGAGGCCTTGGTTGGACTTCGTGAGTTATGGCAGCTTTGTGCAATGCTTATGCTTAATGTAGACGGACGGGGCTTTTATTAATGCAGGGGTATGACACAGATAAACAAAATGCACAAATGAGGAATGGCACCTCAGTCATGATTGTTTTATGTTGGTGATGTGAAAAAACAGCAAAAAAAATGTAATTTATGGGTGTTAAGAATATTTTTGTAATGCATTCAAAACTTTGCCATGTTTACTGAATTAAATAAAATTCAAAATAAAGTTTGCTGATTTTTCTTTTTCACATGAATAGGCTTGAAAAACCTCAACCACATTTACATGAACAGAACATAAGCGACTATCTGTACGTGATGTACAGGCTGCTGCTTCTGCCCTCAAACTCACACTTGAAATTCCAGATTTTGTACTTTCAGACTACACAAAGTTGTCGTTTCAAAACCAAATAAATAGCAGTTTGTGCACAGAAGGGCACGAGTGAACATTTACATTCTTTAAAAAAAAAAAAGCTTTGTTCACCTTCTTTATCGCAACTGAAATAACTGAACCATGTACCTGGTATCCACGATGTGTTTTGGAAGGAGGAGTCATTCGAGCAAATGTTTAAACTTACTCTTACTAAGCAGAAGTAGCAATAGTGGGTCAAGGTAATTAGTAGCCAGGTTGTAGCCTGAAGGGTGAGGGACGGAGAGAAGGAACATGTGGACTGTGATCAGTCAATTATTTACCAACTGCGTACACTGAACAGGTCTTAAATTCAAAATGGTCGAGTGTTTACAGTCAAAGACCTTCTCCAGGTATGTTTGAAGATATAGAACTATGAGGAATCCTGAGTGTATGAATGGGCAAAGATTTATTTTCTGTTACAAAGCAACTTTCAAGCTTCCATATCATATTTAATATTGAACCAAGGCTGGCTTTCTGTTTAGATGTGCTGCTGCAAATCTGTTCTCAGGTAAACGCTTTATAGCACAGAAAAACTTTTCACTTTCAGCGGAAGAATTTGAAATCAGTCTAGTGCACAGTCTGCACAGTGAAGGCCAAACATTCAAGAGAAGAATCACTGACCAAAAGACATTTTTGATGCGAGGGAAGGGGAAGGCCATCACACCTTTTATTCTTATATCTGACTTTTCCGACTCAAGGTCTTCAGACCATCAGATACTGTGGGAGAATAACTCAGAATCACACAAACAAAGAAGCAACTTTGGATTTAATAAGGAAATTACACCTTGAAGTAAAGTCTTAATTTATTTGCTAAAATTAAAAGTCTTGACACCAGAAATCAGGATAAGCTCTTCTCAATAAACAAGAAGGCGTTCCAAGGTCATTTTAAAATCTAAATTCAGTTTATCTATAACATGTGGCATCAATATTTGGCCAGCGGATGGAAAGATGGCAGTCCATTTTTAGGCTAAAATAATACCTGGTGTGTTCTTGTTTTTGATCGATGTGTAAAAATCAAAATCTTTTAACGAAAGCGAAAATTAGTTTACTGAATTTAACAGATTTATCATCGACAAGATCTTCATGAGTTTAAAAAAAAAAAAAAAGAAAAAAGTGGTAAAAACGACAGAAAGTATAACATCACTCTAAATTATTTTTTTTATTTTTTAAAAAACTGAGCCCAAATTTAATACAAGAAACTCAATACATTTTTACATGTGCCCCAATCAAACTGACACATTATTTAAGCACATATAATTTTCACAAAAATGGTGCTTATCAACACTTTAATGACAAATCTATGTTTTCTGCAGTACCTTGTTTTTCTATGCTGACATTCTGGCATTTATTTCCTTTCGCAGATGTATTTTAAAATAATTTTCACATTGTTTATGGTTCTCTTTTTGTGCAAACTACATATTGTGTTCAGCTTGTGCTGATCATCCTGTAGGTGGCAGCATTTACTGTCTTTTGTAGGAAGTGTAATGAGAACTGATTTGTCTTCTACCAACCACAAGGTTTTTGGAAAAAGAAAAAAAAAAAAGTAACAAAAAGCATAGTAGGGAACAATGCAATACATGGACACAGATTTTTGTGGGAAATAAACGATGCATAGATAATGGCTGACTACAGCAGAAATGCATCTTGCAACCAAGGACGCGGCTTTGTTTTTCTGTATCTCTATCAATAACACTTGACCTTGCCTTTGTCTGTTCTCCTCATCACTCTGCAAGTGTTGTTTGAATCACAAGGCTGCATTACCCCGCCTGGTTTCATTTCCATCTGATGGCTGTGGAAAAACTCATTTTAAAGGTTAATGAATAAAGACTGAAAGTGTGTGTGTGTTTGTGTGAAGTATATTTAACACATATTCTCAAATATTCCTTAAAATAGCATCAGTGAGTTTATTGAGACTGAGAATACCTGAGCGGGTACATCATCCTCAGCCACAATCGATGTGCCATGTAATAAAATATTAGTAGTCAGGCCTCAGAAATAGAGTCAGTCACATGTATTTTTAGCATCAGGATATCTACTTGCTTGTTGTAGTGATTTTTCCCAGACACAGCAACATTTGAGCAACATTGTGAAATACAAACCTGCAGGACAAACAAGCAGCAGAAAAAAGTTGCAGTTCAGACAAAAGAATGACCTAAGTTCTTAAGAGACTGGAAGAGAGATCTTCATATCTACATTATGAAAATACAGAAAAATGTATGAATTGTTGTGATTAAATTTCATTTATCATCTTTCATCGTCGCTGGCGACCTGTCCAGGGTGTCCCCTGCCTTTGCCCTAAGTCAGCTGGGATAGGCTCCAGCCCTTCCGCGACCCTCGTGAGGATTAAGCGTTGTATAGATAATGGAAGGATGGATGGACCTTTCATCATCATTGTTCTATCAGTGCCAAACACATCTACCCATCAACGACTTAAACATTTTTCAAAATGAAGTAAAACTAAGCTAATCAATACTTGTTCTGCATGCATACAAGTATAAAGTCTATCATTTAAAACATGGTAAATTCCTTTCAAGGGATAGTATTCTAATTTTACATGTCAAAATCAATTTACTAGTCCATCCATCCATCCATTATCTATACACCGCTTAATCCTCATTAGGGTCGCGGGGGGGCTGCTGGAGCCTATCCCAGCTGACTTAGGGCGAAGGCAGGGGACACCCTGGA
Organism: Stegastes partitus; assembly: GCF_000690725.1. NCBI lineage: Eukaryota > Metazoa > Chordata > Actinopteri > Pomacentridae > Stegastes > Stegastes partitus. The sequence continues at coordinate 939,981 of NW_007577750.1, read as the reverse complement.
CAGGTCACCAGTCTATCGCAGGGCCACACTTAGAGACAAACAACCAAGCACACTCACATTCACACCTACGGACAATTTAGAATCACCAATTAACCTCAGCATGTTTTTGGACAGTGTGGAAGGAAGCCGGAGAACCCGGAGAGAACCCACGCTGCACAGGGAGAACATGCAAACTCCATGCAGAAAGATCCTGGATGTTCTCACCGGGATGCGAACTGGCGACCTTCTTGCTGTGAGGCAACGGTGCTAACCACTGAGCCACCTTGCAGCCCAAATTCAGTCCACAATAGCAATTAAAAAAAAAATAAAAATGCTAACCATGGCCTGTGAAATTATCCCAATCCAAGTAAAAGCCTTCAAAGCATTCAAAATGTTGCTTGAACAAAAGTATATAAATAGTACCAAAATGTGCTTGAAACATCAAAGTAAAAGTACTAATGTGGGAAAATGGCTTCTGCCAATACTGCCAATATTGTATCTTAACACGTTATTGAATTATTTTCATGGATGCATTAATGTGTACACAGCATTTTAGGTTGCAGCTTGTTGCAGAAAGAACTAAATTTTATGTATATACTGCCGAGTAGATTACACTACAGCAATGCACAATCGCCTCATAAGTGAATCTACAAAGTCCCAAGTCAATTTAACTGAAAAATAAATGCAAAGAAGTAAAAAGTACAATATTCCCTCATGTGATGACATAGATAACACAGCACAGAATGCTTAGCACAGACACCTCAAAACTGTAACTAAGTATATGTACTTGACTAAATGTTCTTAGTTACATTCCAGCAGAGCTCCCCCAGCTTTACAGTTTCAGAGAAGTGAGGACACAAACAGGGGTAAACACAAGACGTTATCGGTTTGGTCTGTGGGAAGTGCGGGATCCAGGGTGTAGCTCACAACAGAGACTAAAGGCATCTGCTGCTTTGATTTTGGCCAGTGTGGGTTTCATGTGTCTCTTGTGACGCTCTCAGCTGCATGGAAGTGTATTACTCAATTGCTGTGGAGTCCCTTTAAGTGAAGTTTCATAACTGATTTCATTCTCACATAATATGATGTTGTCTATAAATTAATTTGATCTGAACAAAGCCTAATATGCTTGGCAGCCACAAAGCTACGAGGGCTCAAACCACACATGCCACTAAACTGTAGTAACTACTTTGTCTAGAGTATTGCTTCTCACCTTCTAATCTCATGGTTTTCAAAGTGCCATCATCTACACAGACTGAGTCAGGGGATGCTCTGCTCCTAAATCATTTTAAGTTTCTCAATATTGTCAAGGACAGCGACTCTATCTGGCAATCAGAGGACATGGTCATGGTGCAGTTGCCATGGATACAAACAGCACATGTAACACAACACAAACGCTTGGCCGGCTCGTATCTCCCCTACTTGCCTATGAGCCAGTGATCCATCACCCTCACCCTGTCAGAAAATAAAACCATACTACAAAAATATCTAACGCTTCTTTCCCCTGAAGACCCCCTCCTCCCCCGGTGACACGTGCGTGTTTCTGTATTCATTAGGGAGCTTTATTTAGCCGTGTGTCTATTTTATGTGGACGCTCAGAGATGTCCAGCTGATTCCATCCAAAGCAGCCACAGACCTGCACACACATCACCTGTCTTTCATGGATGCTGATGTTTGGCCTTTACCCAGGTTCAGGGTCAGCTTTCAGGTATAACTATAACAACTTGCCAAACAATATATACCTTTTATGGGTTGTGTATATACACCAAAAACATTAAGGTGGTCGGGCCATGGCCTTGGTTCCCTGAATGGATTATAAATCACTGTAGAGGAAGAGATGAGGTTTCCTCTCCTTGGTGGTCTGTTATGATAATTGAACACAGCACAGCTTTGCCATCAGGAGAGAGTGGTCAGGATGTGTTATTCATTAGCTAATCGCCAACTTTAATACCATAAATGCTTTAATCTATGGCAGTTTTTCACAAAATATCTGTTATTTTACTTTTATCTTGGTATATAATTTTACCATTATGTCTCAGTGAGTTGGTGTATGTACAGTAAGTGTTGATGGAGACATAACACTCAATATTTGAGGTATGACAGTCACACCCTGCCCCCTGACATCTGATCTTGTTAGTGTGGGGTTACCCAGCATTGAGCCATGACTTATTGAGTGGGCGACAGACACCTACATGGTCTTCGGGAAACTGACTTTACTCACTGACCCTCATGATCCCCTTGAGTCAATCCACGACCCAGTGTTTGCACGGTGTCTATAGCAACACACACAGTCAGAGCTGCATCTGAGCTCAGTCAGCCCCTATTTATTTCATACACCTCTGTTTAAAATCAATGTCAGAGACATTTGGCCGGCTGAGTAGATACACAAAACCAACCCCCATAGACCTAAGACTCAGAAATTTATATCCGGACCTATTTCAGTCAGTGCTGAAGAGGGTTAATATAAACCAGCAGTCACAGAAGGTATTATTATAATAAACATGAGGTAAAACTGGCTAGACAGTTTTTCTGCTTTATTGGTGTAAATTACTAACAGACCAACCCATGTTCCACTGTTTAATGTTGACATGATACATTTTCGAGTTGTGTATTTTGGTCCTGCTGAAGATAGTTTAAATGACCCTAACCAATCCCATCTGTCATAAGCCAACTCTAAACAACCTCATCATTCCTACCCTGACCTTAAGCAATTTTGACATTCTTACATTTAGCCTAACTAATCTTGACTTTGTTAACCCAATTCTAAATAAACTTGTCATTCTTATCTTGACCCTAATTTATCTTGACTTTCTTAACCCAACCCTAAGCAATCCCAACATAGTTAACTTAAGGCTAAACAATTTCAACATTCTTACCCTGACCTTACAGGCAATTTCGACATTCTTAACCTAACCCTAACCAATTTAATCCTTTACATCCTCATTTACTGGCCAATCAAGTAGCACCTTTCTCATCAACATTAATACATTTTCTATGTGATCTGCATAAACAAAATCCACGCCCAGCGGTGCATTAGGCTGAAACTGCTGCTAGCATCTATGCTAGATTTAGAATCATCTCATAATAAAACAAAATGTAATGCTGAAAGAAAAGAGGATCATCAAGGTCAATGTCTAGGGACCTTGAATATTTCAGCACTAAATTCTGTGGCAATCCATCAGTTAGTTGTTGAGATATTTCAACTGTGGTTTCTTTGACATTGCTACTCCTAGAGTTGAGCAGCTAATATGGCTAAATGTACATTTTTGACTTCGTAGAAACTGCTGCAATATTACAAATATAACAAAAAAGGGAGATCATATCAAAAATTGGACACTGTACTCAAACAACATGGGGAAAGGCTTTCATAACAGAGCTCACGCATGTTTATGATGAACTCTAACAAGATAATGATATTGAAAAAATTCAAGTATATTCTGCAGTTCTTAGTTTGTCTTCGAATAAACATCCACTGAATTTTAATGAAAGTGGAGCAGAGGGATCCATACTTTATTGAAATTCTTTTCCAGACAGCTGCATTAAAGAACAATCTGATAAGTGAACGGGTCTGACTGGGATAGACCCATGTGATCATCTCTCTGTCTGTCTCTCTGGATTGTTTCCAAAAACATCACAGGCCTCTGGCCAGTTTGATCCCTGCCGCATCTGCTATCTGCTGCAACTCCCACAACCAACCACCACTGACACATTCAAGTCAGAGGGGTCAGTCATGCGCCCAGAAGTGTCACAAGTTTCCAAGATCCCTATCCCTCAAGTCCAACGGGTCAAAAATAGTCCCCGTTACCCTTTTATAAATCAGAGTGTTTCTATAAAAAGCATTTGGCTGACCAGAAACCTCGACCGAAGCCACATCACCCTATCTTTAGCTTTATTTATGTCCTGGTGTTGACAGCACCACTTCCAAAGCTTTCCAGTCACTGTTCAATAGGTCACATGTGTGCCAAGCCCTCGGCCTGATGCTGGAAAGCACCGTGGAGTGAAGACGGCCATCAGTGAGCTCCCAGCGCTGGTCTGCCTGCAGCCCTTACAGAAACAATCCGCCAAACAGCTGCTGAGTTAACGGCTTGATGATTCTTGCCCTCAGATTCTTTCCATCTACTTAATGTTTATGGAGCTCTCTTCTGATGACAGATAAGCATGTCCACTATTGTGAAATGGTGATTGGTACTATTACAAATGTCACATGACAGGTACTATTGTTACAGAGTAGAGCTCTAAAAATAGAAAGGCCCATAACTGTGGCTTTAGTTGACCAATATAGGTCACATTTCATTGTCCTTTGCTTAACTTGTTAAATGCTCTTCCCCTAAAGTAAGAGCCTCAGTGCCTCACACTTTTACTTCTACAACATGAAACCCTTTCAAAGAACATCTTATCAGGTGCTCTGAAAAGCAGCTATAGCATAATCAAAAAGCAATGATAAAGATGTGAAACGTAGAATACTTTAGATGAATGCAGGATCAATACAAAGAGAGATGAGGTTAATGGATGAAGATAAAAATGTCAACCAGGATAGTAAGAGTCTTTCTCTTCCTTGATTATGTATTTAAGTAAAAATCTAGAAAAAGATAGAACTAAGGGTTCAATGAACTTAACAGCTTGAGATCCTCGAACTACTCCGCTGAATAAACATGCCATCAAAAGATACCAGTATATGGACACACGCTGCAGAGGGACAATCAGACAGCAAAGCTACATGCAGTGGATAAATGTGAATAAATGGGATTGTGATGCAGCACCCTCAGCCACATCTGGATTCAATTCAAACTGCTAAAAGTCTAACTCTTTGGGGAGATGTGCATCTATCCGGTCTGTGCACTTCACATTAAAAGAAATTCTGAGAAGAAGGTCAAAGGGCCTTCATGACTTTCAGTGGAAACACAGTGTGTGCCACTACTTCTCACCAACCTTTTCTCTTCTTTCTCTCCGTCTAACTCTTTCGCTCGTGTATTTTGCCGAAAATAGTTCAGAGCAAATTTGCCCACACAAGGACAGTAGGTTTCATCCCACTCAAGCTTCAGTTCATGACTGATGGCAGAGGCCACATTCAGCGAACAAAGATGGTGTAGGTGGACTGTGTGTGTGTGTGTGTGTGTGTGTGTGTGTGTGTGTGTGTCTGCAGCTGAGTCTGTGTCTGTGGGCTTGTTCCACTCTTCTCAAGACTGCAGTATTGGTACGCTTCAGCCTTGGATCTTCCAAATGTTGGAACAGCGATGTCAGTGTCTGTTGCTCATGAAATGATTATTTTAACCATTCAGCGAATAGGTGGTTATCATTTCTATTTCTGTGTTGAGTCTGAGGAGTGTAATCATGCAAATGTTCTTGCCAAGATGGAGATGTGTCAGAGCCTGTAAATGATGTGTGTGGGACGATTGATTCTGGGAGGAAACAAATGATTGGAGCATTTTAATGTCATTATTTGAGGCTACCTTGCCGCTGACACTTACCAAGAGATAAAGGTATGCACATGCTCTGTGTGTGTGTGTGTGTGTGTGTGTGTGTGTGTGTGTGTTTTTAAAGATATAAAAGATCTTTAGATATAAAAAATGCAAATTGATGTGCCCTAGTTCTTAAATGATGAACATTTTCACCTTAAGGTCAAATGACTAAAAAAAGCAATCTCAAATGTGAAGAGATCTAATTGTTTTATGTGACTAATTTGGCAACTAATTAGGTTGTTTTATTTTCCTTATAGCACGATATATCCATCCATTCATTATCTATACACCGCTTAATCCTCACTAGGGTCGCAGGGGGGCTGGAGCCTATCCCAGCCAACTTAGGGCGAAGGCAGGGGACACCCTGGACAGATCGCCAGTCTATCGCAGGCCTACACTTAGAGACAGACAACCAAGCACAGTCACATTCACACCTACGGACAATTTAGAATCACCAATTAACCTCAACATGTTTTTGGACTGTGTGGGAGGAAGCCAGAGAACCCAGACTGCACGCTGCACGGGGAGAACATACAAACTCCACGCAGAAAGATGGAGAACCGGCAACCTTCTTGCTGCGAGGCAACAGTGCTACCAACTGCGCCACCCTGCAGCCCACCACGATATATGAAATATTCAAATCATTTACTTTGCTGTAGGTAGCAACACCATACTGTAAATACTCCATTAGAAGTAAAGTCATGACATCAATGTTTTATCAATATGCAATATATAAATAATATAAATATGAAATTAAAGAATAAAAAACAAAATACTCATTTTATTATGCATTGAGTAATATATTATCTAAATTTAGTAGAAGCGTTCCTATGACTAATAATTTTTATGCATCATACATTATGAAGTACGACATTGAAAGGAGCACTGCTCATATCCATCAAACCACCGCTGCTCATGGAATGGATTAATGATAAAGGAGGGCGGTAGAATTCAGATCCAGGTCCACACACTTAAGTTGGATTTGAAACATAAAAAGCCTTTATTTAGTGGGATTGAGAAACAAAAAAAAAAAGAAGATTTTTTTATGCCATTTTAAAAACTATATCATTTTTTAACATAATACATTATTGAAAGTGGTACTTTAACATTACGCCTGTTTAAGATATATTGATGGGCATTTAATTTACACTGTAAAATGGAAATTTGAGCATAAATATATTTAAGTGCTGAATCTGAATAAATGTAGTTTGCATTTTGTACTCATGAATGTTGCTGAATATTCTGCAACAAGTACAGCTAATGTCTAAAGTGGAGCGCTGTACAGTCTTTCTCAAGTGAAAAGAAACACAAAAGCCTTTTTTTGTAACCATAGAAACAGGTTGCTGGGAGATGAAAGAGAAGTAAAGACACTTAATAAAAAAAAAATATATATATATATATATATATATTTATATATATATAAAGAAAGAAAGGTGGTGACAAGAAAGCTGATTTTGGGTTTCATCTCCTTTGTTTACTCTCTTTCTTTTCCTCGTGCCAGTTTAAGTCGCTGTCCTGCAACATGTCCTGTCTTTTTTTTTTTCTCACAGCTGCCCATAACAACATGTACATGTGCTGTATTCAGTGTTACAGAATAGTTTTCATGATGCTTTCAGCAGTACCTCCTGGATATTATTTCAGTCAGCACCATGTGTCCTGATCCCTCATGTGAACCTTTTGTGTTCTCCCTTTCATGGCTCTCTCCAGTTGTGCAGCACACTTTACTCAGGGCCTCTATCTCACCCTCACATGGCATTTTCAAGAGTGCCACATGGAATATGTTGCTGCAATATTATGTAATGTGTTTTTCTAATGAATGATGTTGTATTCAGTGACCTAAATGATAATCCTGATGATTTTTTGGTATTGTTAATGAATGCTGAAAGGACTTTTAGCAAAAAAAAAAAAGAAAAAAGAATTGATCCCAGTTGCAGGTAACGTGTGCGTAGCCAAAGCTTTCATATTAATTTCTCTGTGCCACGGACCTCCACTGTTGCCCAAATGTGCATTAGTCAGCTACACACTTGCACTTTGTGACATATTTCTTCACAGCAACGAACATCATGATCCCCCAAACACTGCCCTGCTGCCATAAATACCTACTCCTGCTTTAAATTTGCAGTGAAAAATAGTCCCAGACGAGAGCACTTCTGTAACATTTACTAAAAACAACAGTGTCCAGCTGGTTTTGGGAAATCACTGAGCGTATTTAAAAATGAAAATATATATTTATGACTCAGGCTGAGGGCTTAGATCCAAAGCAAGGAAGTCAGAAAATATGAGACAGACTAGAGCATTGTTTTCTGTCTTTTCATGGGATTTGTTTCATAGATTTAAATATAGATTTGTACAATGTTGCCAGCTTTATCCTTTAAGCTACTTTTTATTCATAATTCTGAATGATGAAGTATATGATTGCTGAAGAAATATGTTATCACATATTTGCATTCTGTATTCCTTTGTTAGTGATGTGTCTGTTGCTCGTTGGACATGTTATGTCAACTGTCTGAGAAGGACTTTTGCGAGGGATTTGTGCTAATTAAATAAATGCATTTAGTTAACATGTTGCCTAAGGATATAAGGGAGACGAGGCAGAGGGAAAGCATACTTGCGCAGTGGTGCCAAATGGTGTTGAATTGTGCCTGTAGTAATACCTTGTCCTTCAATATATACCATGTTTGAATGAATAAATGGATATACAAATAAACAGATTTTTTAATTTTTAAAAAATCGTAAAATTAGTTTATCTAAATATTTTTAAAAACTAAAATTCTCATTTCTGAACTAATGTCTGTCTGACCAAGCAAGAAATGCATGAATAACAGTCCTGCAACTTGTAATACTTGACTATACTGCTCATCTACCTTGGAGTGCTTTCAAAATAAGTGTCTGCATTAGAGGACAAGGGCAACACTTACACAGTGCAATATGATGGAGTGTGGTTTACGTTCATGTGCTTATTCCAGCTGCTTCCTGAATCAAATTGTTGATTTCCAGCTTCCTGTCTTGATAGTCTGAAATGTAAGAGTGATTACAGAGTCTGAAATGCCATAAATAGCAGGAGTGACGCACATACTCTGTCAAATGTCCATTTCATGTGACAGGCAGCTTAAACTGTCTTCTTGCCCAGAACATCAAATTACTGTATTAAATGAATAATAGAAAACAGAAGACAGGACTATGATTGTTTCTGTTTTAGTTTTTTTCCGCTTCTGTAAACATTTCGATATAATATGTTCTACAAACAAAAACTCTTATTCTCTCTATTTGAAAGTTTGGCAGCACACTTTCAGTGAGACAGCACATGAGTTCAAGTAAAACTTAATTAAAAATACGTGTGTTATCAGAAACATGTTCCTAAATAACTGCAAGTAAAAGTCTTTATAAAGCAAGAAACCATTATATATTATAGTTCTGTTTTATTATCAGTGATTGCACAAATGTGTAGCATTTTTGCATTATATAGTTCTAGCTGGCCAAAGTAGTTGTACTGCCACCCTGAAGCTATAACTTTGGTGAACCACATCCAGTGCAATAGCTAGCGATAAATATGGAATAAGACTGAATGCTAAATAACTGCAGACATATCTCAAAACCAGAAGATCTGTCATGGCCCACCCATTTCTCCCCTCGAGTTTACTGTCTCACCACACTGTCAAGTAAAAGCAGGAATTTCACAGAAGATGAAATGATAAGCCAATGAAACACAATTAGGCATATGTCATAAAGTCAGTGAATGACAGTGATGTGACTTACACAGTAATATGTTTTGAAATTTTGTTAGCATTAACTACCCTGTGGTACCAAAAATCCTGCAGCAGCTAGTGTGCTGAAATGAGTAAGAATGAGTCATATTGTCTATAAAATCAACTTCGTATACATTATTGGAAGATGGTGTCGTATCTTCTTAGAAAAAAGTGTATTATATGTTGTGTATGTAAACTCCTAATGTAATAACTACCAAAAACTACAATACTTCCTTCTAAACTGTATTGAAGAAAAAGTATAACATAGCATGACAGGTAGTAAAGTACAATTACTGCAAATTAATGCATCAGAACAGTTTTTAGGCAAGTGTATTAATTTGCATTCCACCACTGCCAGAGCAGAGCTGAAGCAAACAAGATTAACAGCTTCTCACGCTGCCACTGACAGTGTTATGTGAAACAAAACAGCCTTGCAGTCGCCCGCAATCACAGGTCAGCTCCACTCAACCCAGTTTTAAAGGTGAAGGAAGGCGGTGACATACAGTCCACCACAAACAAGAGCGCTGCTTTTATTCAAGGCCCAGAGTGAATCTCAATGTTTGTGCCAAATCAGCTGTTAAAGTGGGGTTACTGTAAAAGTGGACAGCTGGAACACATCAGTCACAGTGATGCAACATAACACACCAGTGAATTGTGTCACTGCCATGCACCATCATTCCTGACAGTGAATCGATTTATTGTGTAAATGGAAAACCCTAACAGCCCCTGACCTTACTCAACTGCCAGTAATTGCAGGCAATTTATATTAGTCAAACATAATTTACTGAAAGAGCAGAGGATGCTGAAACAACTAACAGGAACTTTATTCCCACACTTTGAGGGCCATTTATTGCAATCTTTCTTGAGGTCATTTCACAGAGAGAACATTGATGTTTTTGACCTTTAAGCGTCTCCATTAGAACAATATGAGCAGGATGGAAATGTCCTGCATGCTCTTTACCTTTGTCGGTGGGAGTCCTGATTCTGGAGATATTAAATGAAAGCCTGGAAAGCCCCGAATACGATCCAATCAGTGGTATGAAATAAGATGGTAAAAAGGTGTTTATAATCAATGCAAATGACCACTGTATATGAATCGGATCTCCACATCTCAGTGATGTAGACAGCAAATCACTCAAATAAACAATGAACTGATCTCTCATTGCGATGCCTACGTAGGTCTGTGTACTAACAAATACAATTTGGATTTCATGTTGAAATTCCCTCAAATCCATAAGAGATATGGCAATCAAACTGATTAAATGTACATTGGGACCAGCTTAGCATAGCTTGTGAGGGAACCTTCAGTTGATCTCTGATCATAAACATGTTTACAAAGATGCCTCCATCTCATGAATGTGAGTCCACGATTGATCTCCTTTAGTTCAGTTTTTTGTTCTCCACCAACCCCTGAGGAAAATGTCTGGCTCTTTAGCAGCTAAGTTCTCCACCAGATAATCATTGAGTTTGTCTATCGTTGGTGCTGGCAAAGGCTTTTTAGAGCTTTTTCATAGTAAACAATCTTCTACTGCAGGGCAAAGTGATTTTATGAGAGTAAACCAAAATAGCAAAGCTTCAGGCTAGAAGCCCAAACAATCAGCAGAAAGACATTTAAACACACTGTTGAGCTGAGGGAAGCTGTAATGTGGATCTGTGAGCTCATCATGCGGAACCTCTTGTTAACATAAAATATTTATTTTGGTGGTTCAATGCTTCAATGAGATTCAGTGGGAAAAATTGCTATTTTGAGGCCAAGGGAAGAGTTGTGTGTCATATTTATAATAATAAACGATTCAGAAATGACTTGCAGCGGTACTAATACATGGCGAGTCTTTAACAGCTGCAGATGGGAAAACTGTCAAGTTTGGAGACAAAGTGAAACGACACAATCTTAAAATAAGCTTAAAATAGCCTGAGCTGTGGGGAAACTCAGACCAGAGGGAGGCGGGATTAGGAAAAACACTCGTCTGTGTTAGTAACTGAGCAATGGAAAACTGACCGGCCTCTTGGGGAAAACCAGTCGGTGCTCTGCTGTTCCTGTCCCTGAGCATCCGTCCATATGTGACGCATTATCTGTCGTTTCCCAACATACTGGAAGTGATTGGAAATCTCGCACGCACGTCTCTCCGCAGCCTTGCACCCCAAGTCAGCCAGCTGAGCCATCCCTGTCTTCAGGAGATCTGTCAGACAACACATCAAGGCTAAAGTTAGAGGCTCATTACCTCCCAAATGTAACGTTTGACCCCATGTCACAAGATAATCCCTTCCCCACCACTCCCTCGTCTCCCTCAGGATGCTTTTCGGTGTACTTTTCTTTTACTTGCTTGCTTTGATTGGAACAGTTATCCAGTGATATAAATAGCCTAATATAAATGGGAAGTGTGTGCGTGGGCTATCAGCAGCATTGTCTGTATATTTGGTGAGTCAGTGCACATTGAAAATGCTCAGTTGAGTGAGCATCCAATTTTTATACATGTGTATTTGCGATGGGAGTATATAAATGTAGTTATTTTTAGATTTGCCATTTAAATTTTTGCTGGTTGCTTCCTCTGTTTTTCCAGGACAGCAGAGAAGACAAGCGCTTTAAAATGTGCTAGTTTATGCCACCGTGGTCTGCTGACTCTGATCTGTGAGCTCAGAAAATATGGCTGCTAACTGTCACACAGGTGAGGCCTGCGACTGTGTAAATATGAACTTTATCATCATTTTCTACCTGTGCTTCTTCACTGTATTACTTGCTGCTACAAGTTAAAGAGAAAACATGACCACACTTTAGCTTGTGTATCACTGAAAACACATTGAATGCACCAAAGAATTCTTGGTTTTTAGGTGACAACATTAATACACTGTAGGTGTCTCCATTTCATGTGGTCAGGTGTAAACAATATAATGAATGGCTGAATTTTGTTTAGCTGCTCCAGTGTCAGTTTATTTTGCATGCTGGCTCATTGTCACACTGTTGTGACTCACCGAGGCAACTGAATGCAGTTGTGTTAATGTTATTAATACCATCTATCCTTTTTGCTATTTTGACAAGTACAGACATGGACAAAATTGTTGGTACCCCTCGGTTAATGAAAGAAAAACCCATAATGGTCACAGAAACAACTTGAATCTGAGTAATAATAAATAAAATTCTCTGAAAATTAAGCAATGAAAATCAGACATTGCTTTTGAACCGTGGTTTAACAGAATTATTTTTAAGAATAAACTCATGAAACAGGCCTGGACAAAAATGATGGTACCCTTAATTAAATATTTTGTTGCACAATTTCAAACAATTTCTGTAACTGTCAATGAGACTTCTGCACCTCTCAGCAGGTATTTTGGCCCACTCCTCATGAGCAGACTTCTCCAGTTGTCTCAGGTTTGAAGGGTGCCTTCTCCAGATGGCATGTTTCAGCTCCTTCCACAGATGTTCAATAGGATTTTGATCAGGACTCATAGAAGGCCACTTCAGAATAGTCCAATGTTTTCCTCTTCGCCATTCTTGGGTGTTTTTAGCTGTGTGTTTTGGGTCATTATCCTGTTGCTAGACCCATGACCTGTGACTGAGACCAAGCTTTCTGACACTGGGCAGCACATTTCTCTCTAGAATACCTTGATAGTCTTGAGATTTCATTGTAGTCTGTACAGATTCAAGACACCCTGTGCCAGATGCAGCAAAGCAGCCCCAGAACACAACAGAGCCTCTTCCATGTTTCACAGTAGAGACAGTGTTCTTTTCTTGATATGCTTCATTTTTGCGTCTGTGAACATAGAGCTGATGTGCCTTGCCAAAAAGTTCCAGTTTTGTCTCGTCTGTCCATAGGACATTCTCCCAGAAGCTTTGTGGCTTGTCAACATGCAGTTTGGCAAATTCCAGTGTGGCTTTTTTATGATTTGTTTTCAACAATGGTGTCCTCCTTGGTCGTCTCCCATGAAGTCCACTTTGGCTCATACAACGACGGATGGTGTGATCTGTGACTGATGTACCTTGACCTTAGAGTTCACCTTGAATGTCTTTAGAGGTTGTTCTAGCTCTAGCAATGTCAGATTTTCAATGCTTAATATTCATAGAATTTTTATATATTATTACTTTTGTCAGATTCAAGTTATTTCTGTGACCATTGTGGGTTTTTCTTTCATTAACCGAGGGCTACCAGCAATTTTGTCCACGTGTGTATGTCTGCTATGAAAAAGAAAATTTGAAAAAAATGCTGTTATTTATACGCTAGAAGACACATCATGAGTGAAAAAGGCCATTAATACCATGGCTGAACATTTTCACCTTGAAACTGTAGTATACCAATTACAGTTTCTAAAACACTGATTGAGATAGCTATGGTTTTATCCAATCCCTTACATTTTCTGGATTGTGGTTTTCCATATCAATAGTCTTGCATGCATGTATGACTGAATTAATCCTTTAGTACAACTTGCCATTCTGTAGCGGAGAATAATTTCATTGTGTTTGAGTGGAGTTGTAGGTAAGCTGGTGTGCTTGAGCTGCAGCGAATAGGAATGGGTGGGTGGAGAGAGATGCACGGACTTTATAGAAGCACATATTCTAAAGGACACAAAGGTCTAGTGTTACATTTAAGCCATTTTAGGGCGTGATGAATTCAGTGTTTAGCTTTTGTTAAAGTCATGATTAAAGGAATTCTAAAGCAAACAGCTGGTGTCAAAAATGATCTGTATCTAACCGTGCAGCAACTTTACCTCAGAGTTTTAAATTGCAAAATCAATTGGCCTGTTTTCCGCTTTACAGTTGAATATGAACAATTATCTAAGCTTCATTAAAGCGTTGAGACAGCAGTTTAATGAATGAGCACGTAGCATGTATTCAGTTTGTTAACGGGAGGTGATTACTTCCTTGGACAGTGCTCGCTGAATGTCATTGAGCGGATCCTCAGTTGTTGAGCTATTCATAGCAACACTTTGGTCTGAATATAGCTTTGCTTGCCTGTTAGGTTGTCAGGGTCAGCATTTTTAAAGCCTTAATCACAGAGACTGGAGCATGCTGCTAATGCAGTTACAAACACAGGACAAGTTCAGGCTGTCTCATTAGATTAGAAGTGTTTTGGTTTATAATGTGGAAGATAGCAGGTCGCTACAAGGAATGAACAATGGCCCACAGCTATGAGAGGTGTAGGACTACCGCACAACTTATACACAGTTATACTTTGATATAGCCACATGGAATCATATAATTATGTGGTGCTTGCAACACGCTTTATTTCTATGAATGTGTTCAATTACATAAAATCACATCTCCACATTTGTGGGCATATTTCATCTGATTTCTGGTTTTCTAAAAATCTTGCTGTAACAGCTTATCATAATTACAATATAAAGAAACATAGTTCAGTGTTCGGTCTGTTTAACATAAATGAATAACAGGTACATGCAGTGTAAATTACAACACAAAAGTTAAATCGAAAATTGAAAATTTACAAGAAAGAAGTCACTTTTTAAATGTTTTAATCTTATTACTGTTTTCTCAATTTTTTTTTTGACATTTTCTTGTAAAATTGACACTTTTCCATAAATTATAGTAACTTCTTTACAACTTAACATGTGTTTCCTGACCATGGCCCTAATAACATTATTGTAAATAGGTGCCATTCTGAAACAAATTAACAGCTTCACAGCAATGAAAAATGACAAACTCAAAACACAAGCTAAAATTTTGTCCCAGGCACAGGACCAAGCACTTAGTATACTACACTAAGATAAAATACATTTTGTGTACATCTGAGTTTGATTTAATAACTGAAACTTACAGTCACAAATTCACGGTAAATAAATGAATTTAGTGCCCTAAAAGTAACATTGTTACATTGGTCCAGCGAGCAGGGTGAATATCCTCATCAGATGGAAATCTTCAAGGGAACTCTCTCCTGGTTAGTTTTGCTCGGTTGTTTGGGATTCTGGTAGGACAGTCTCACAAACACAACAATGAGGATGGTTCCTGGAATAAAAAAATAAACACTACATTCCATGATATCGCGACAGCATTACTTACTTGTCTGTAAAATATAGTGAATAGATGATACTACTTTGGAATCTTACAATGGAGCATATAATGTATTCTCAGGTGCGCTGGTGTTTAACATTCATTATGTGCTCAGTCTGCTTTTGTCAGCACCGCTTACCTATGACTGCAAAGGTGCCAAGTAAAATGCCCACTGCAGACTGAATTGTTGGCATTCCCTGCAGCTGTTTGGCAGCCATTTTGCAGTTCCCTCTGACGTTGCAGGGACACACCGTTACTATCAGAAGAGGGAAACCGTTAAACAAAAAAACACTCATGGATCACAGGTTTTGTAACATCACACACCAACAACTGAATAAGAAATACAACTCATTTAGTAAAATTAATGTTGTGCTTAGGATTGATGCATGTAATTTTACAGTTACAAAAACTTCTACTTTGACAAATAACTGCTCCTGACAAATGTTTCTCTGACCTGTTTCTTTTACTTGCATATACTGTACACATCTATATTTGTACTGTATCATAAATGAAAAATGACATTTTTATAGAAGGAGACAACACAAAATGTCATTTTCACATATGCTTTTCATGTGAGTTTTTTGTAAGAAGTGTGTCATTGGTTCAATTCTAGAACAGGTGGGCGTTCAACAAATCAATGGACACTCTGTGTACCTACACCACTTATTCTCTTCAGTGTGTAATTTATCCCAACCGGTGCACAAGAAGCTATGTGTCATTTTGTGCTGTATACATATGGTGTCGGTATGGTTGTATTGGGCAGGACAGAGTCTTAAGAAAGCTGTGTAATCACAAGGCTGGAAAAATCATTTTTAAAGTCCTACTGCATCATTAATAAACACGAGCCAAGCTAGGACAAGCTGGCACACGGGTGCTGATCTCTATTGATTGTTCCAACGCCCTCGTCCCATAACCTCCCTGCGCTTGCTTTAGCTCATCAGCACGAGTGTCAGCATTACCTGGCAAGTTTATGAAGGTGCTTCTGGGAGGAGAGCTGCTGTCAGAGATGGTGAAGGGCACAGTGTAGACTTCAGGGGCCAAGTACGGAATGTTTAAGGACAAGTTGGTGTGAGTATCTGAAGGACAAACATTTCCGTGACAGAATTACAAAGAGATGCTCTTCATGTGGCATGAATGACGAGGTAAAGGTGGTCAAGTGTAGTCTTGTAAGTTTTTGATTGATTACATTTACTCACCATCAAAGCTCCATGCAATACCTCATTACAAGAGCAAGCCTGTGCTGCCTTGCACTTGTATTTGAGGGATTAAGAAATATATACACAATGGTAGCAACATTTGTGTTCACCATATGACAGATTTTTTAAAAATCCACTTTGAAAAAGGTATGAAATTAGGCAGAATACATTGTTACATCCTACAGCAGGTAGCAGCAGCACCAGTAGAAAATATTTTACGATGAAAAAGTCATCACATAACGAAAGAAACACATCCATATTCATAACTATATGACACACTGCATGAGACAGA
This sequence comes from Stegastes partitus, assembly GCF_000690725.1. Lineage (NCBI taxonomy): Eukaryota > Metazoa > Chordata > Actinopteri > Pomacentridae > Stegastes > Stegastes partitus. The sequence goes on along the minus strand of NW_007577750.1, from coordinate 923,314 downwards.
CTGACGGAGCTGTGTGCAAAGTGGCCTGGAGCTTGTCACTTTTTATCTTATCTCTGTAAATCAGCCTTAAATACAAGCCCGGCTACATGACATAAAAACCCCGTCCTGTAAAGAAAAGGGGTTTTATCAGCTGTTTGAACCCTTATCTGGGGGCCTTTAAGTCTACACGTGCACCATACCATCATTCCCCTTCATGTTCCATTTGTCAATCAGGGAAACACGAGCTGCGCAGCCCGTCTGTAGAAGCTGTTAATGTTAACATATTTATCCTCTGTCTGCACCATTTCACCTTTGGTGTGACATTTTGCAGGTTGGATGTGTGACCAACCACTTACCCAGAACTATTTTGGATGACTGTGACACCAGAAAGAATTTTTACATTTCAGTGCCATTAAATGTGTTACAGGCAGACTAAATGTAACACATTTCTTTCCTTGCCTCTATGAACAGTCATTAACAGTGGATGTAAGTGGAACGAGAGCATGGAGCCTCACTAACTGATTTCTGCATTGAAATGAACTCTCAATCAAGTCCATGAAAGCGTTGAGATGAATATGACAATAAACATGCATGCGCAAACACACGTGTTCTTTTCATAACTGGTTGTGGTTGTGTCACGTGAACCGTGCACCTCTGCAGCAAAATTACATTGGCACAAGTGCACATTTATTGGTATAACCATCACTGCCTGTGACCAGGTGCAAAGCATTCTGGGAGAGTCCTCTTTTAGCCCCCATTAGCTGGCAGGAAACCAGTGGTGACGCCAAAGAAATTACACAGAAGATATAATTACAGCTGGGCTCAATCAATACCAACAGGAACAGGGGAGTGAAAGAGCAAGATAAAAAAAAAAAACCTGAGAGGGAAGCAGTTGAGCTGTTTGAATGGCTTAATGACAGACGTCATAGCTGTAAATAGTTGGCATTGAATAAGCCCAACACTAACGGTTTACAACCGCAAAAAAAAGCAAAAAAGCAAAAAAGATAATTACATTATATCTCCCATCCCAGCAAGGGCTGGTGAAATTATGCAGGAAGAACAGAACAGGGCAATTTGTACATGTTCAGGGACAGATCACTCTATTTCTTTGACTATCTGTACTCATGAATGGCAGTTTACCTTTTTTTTTGATTCACATAGGTCAAAACAGTTAGCACACATGTGGCAAACTAGATGTCCACTGGCTGTATTTAGAAAGTATTGTCAAGCTGTATAACCTTGCAGCCCAATGGTAGCAACCTGTCATGTCCAATAAATTAACTTCCCTCCTCTGTACATTAATTAGAACAGTTTAGCAGTGTGCTTGGACCATCCATAAAAACACAGATTTCACATATACATCTTAAACCTTCTCAAACTACAGGATAATGTATAAATGTGTCTATGTTGAAACCATAAACAAAAAAATTAATATGAAAAGTGTGACTTCAGTCTGAAGCTTAAATTAGAAGTCACAAATTCACCCTGGAAACTGATAAGAACATGTTGGTGATGATAGTGTGCTTTTAATCCCAGCTAGTAAATCTCCCAAATCTAGCTAGTAAATCTCCCAAATCTAGTACAGAATTGGCTTAGCAGAGCTTCTCCTCACAGTGTTACCTTATTTTCCTCATCTCTCTGAATAATAGAGCTTTTACTGTGTGCTGTGGGGTGACTGGGTTCACCTTGTATGCATTCACCTCACCATTAATAGGCGTTAGCTTCCAGTTACGTCGAACTGCGGCGTCACTGCGGAGGGAGAAATTAAGCCGCCCCCCGTGCTGTGGTCCATCGCTGTCCCGTGAAGCCAGCACCAAAGCTTGGTCCTCCCAGCGAGGTGTGCACAGGTACTTCCAGGAATAATCTCCAACCAGCACTGGGCTGTTATCATTCACGTCTAGGATCTGGACAGTCACCAGAGTGGATGCAGACAAGGAAGAATTTCCTAAGATGAACATAGGAGATACAAAAAAAGGTGCAGCCACACACAAATGGTGGTTCTTTAGGGTTTCTTCTTAATCAGAAAGCAAGAAACTTAGTAAGACACTCAAAAATCGCAACTACTAAACCATTGACTAAATGAACACACACAGAGTCTACTTTGAATCAAACAGCTGTGTGGTGTTAATAGTGACGGAAACTATCTTACGTCCATCCACTGCAATGACCTCCATGGTGTACGTGCTGTTCTCCTCTCTGTCCAAGGCCTGCACAGTCTTCAGTTCACCAGAATACTTTCCTATTGAAAAGTATTTCTTGGTGTCCCCTTGAAGAGAATATCTGCATGAAAATAAAGCATAACTCTGTAAAATTAGATATGTAATGCTTCATGCTTAAGTCTTCCTGAACTGGTTACCTTATTGGGTGAGAATCGGGGTCATAACCTCGGATGGTGGCTATAACTCTTCCTGGTTCCTCCCCCTCTCTGACGGTCACCTCATAATGGCTCTGAGACAGGATGGGACCCTCGTTCACATCATCGACATAGATAGACACCGTTGCTGTGGATGCAGGTCCGTATCGACCGCGGACCAGAGCAACAGGATTCTGTGCACTAAGCACCAAGATGTATTCACTCTCACGCTCAAAGTCCAATACCTGTGAAGCACAATTAATAAAACAGACTTTGGTGAAGTTGTAAATGATACTACACTCCACTACATTACACTACACTACACTGTACAGTATGATCTTTTCTTCAAAGATATTTCTTTACAACACACACAAGGTAGGTACATCCACATAAACGGGAGGATGATTTATAAGACATTGCTTTCTTCAGTTGTCAAGGCACTGAATGCATAGCACCAATCCATAAGTTATCTTAATGCATTTAAGGTTAAGAGAGAAATCATGTTTTGTGTTGTTTTTTTGATTGGGGTAAGCTGGTCCTTAAATAGATTATTCACCTTAGCCATTAATCAAAAACTGTTAAAACTCCCAGATAAACAGCTGTTGTAAAAAATGGAAGGAATGTAGATGAATTCTCAGAACACTAACATAGCATCAACAAAAACAGCATGCTGTTCTTGCCAGCAGGAAAAAGACACAGTACAGTCCCTCGTGTTTTGTCCGCTTATCTTCCAAGGAAACTGGATTTACTGGCAGAGTATTGCTGTATTTCTAATATGATCCAGACACTGAGAACAAGAAGTTGATTTGCTCTGTCAGAAATGAAACATTTTCCATGATGTCATAACTGCCACATGTAGTATGCAATACATACCTCCATGTGAATTGAATGCACTGATATATAATAATGGTGAAATTATATGCTATTAAATATGCAAATTCTTGATTTAAAAGATCATAAAACATCATACATGGACAAATAAATCAATCCAGAAATGTTAATACCTTTGTTTCTTCTCTGGTGTGCACAGTATGTTCTATATTTGGGTTCAAATATTTGCAGCAAAATAGAAAGATATCAAGTGATAGGATTACCATAATCTGGACTCTGAAAATAGTAACTGTGACCTGCTGACTTTTTTGATGGATTAAAAATGTATTTTCGTAGTCGGGGTATGGAAAGATTAACTGTGGTTTTATAGTTTACAGTGCAGTCGGTGATTTAAATACTTGTCACATATGTACAGATTTTATATGGTTTTAGAGGCTAAAGAATCCAGCTGAAGGAAAAGAAATCCTATGATTCAATCTCAACCTCAAAGAAATGTGATTATTTTAACATAACCGTCCAGATGCGCCCTGAAGCTCACGTCTGATGTCAGGTTTTACCCTTAAATGTGTTCTATCTTCCCGTAAAACAAGACATTATTAAACTGGTGTTGCCTGACATCATGCTGCTCAGGCTGATTATGTCTCTGTTGCCAGGGAGAAGAAATGCAAACCTTGGAGGATGGATGAGTACTGCCGCTGACTGGAAGTGACGCATCAGACTGCTCAGTGTGTATCAGAAGATTTGCATGAACTCTCTGGGGGCTATAGATGGTTACATGAACCGCTATATTACTCAAAAAACCTCACATGACACTATTTCTGTGTATCCTAATGTGTGAATTACATACTGGTGAAGTGTCATTATCAACCTAATTATCAACCTCAGCTATACTGTTAAAGTGACGCCTGATATTCAAACACCACCATGGTTTGCATTTGAAACAAATAACCAGACATATTCCTGAAAAGTAACTGATTGTCGTCTTGTTTGTATTTGTATGCTCACAATTAAAAGGATTACACTCAATATTTTATTTGAAACTGTAATAACTGCAGATCTAGTATCACTCTCAGCTGATATGTGACCCTTGCTAACATACATGTGCCTATTAACTACTGTAACACTCTTTTGCATTGTTGTATTTGTGTGCTGCATGTGTCTTTTGTTGCTAAATTCTCTAGTCAGTAACTTTATTTGTTTGCCGGTTGGTGCTGCAGGTCGCGAATGATGGGTTTTTGACGTCTTTAGAAGGATAAAAATACAATATGTTACTGAAAATAAAAATAAGTAAGCTAAAATGAGATCAAAAGTAATACCGGCAGTGACACTGAGGTTGTAAAGTAATATCACACATGATAATGTACATGAAATCTGAATATATCACACAAAGAAGAAATATTATTCCTAAAATGAAAATGTTACACATCATAAAGAAATGCTATATAACATTTCAAATGCATTATCTGTCTATTATTATCTATATATGTATATGTACAGATTATTCATATTCAGTGTAGTGGTTACTTTAAAGAACTGTGTTTCTATTGAATGAGACATATTATTCTGCCTGCTCTCCATCTGAAGACCATTAAAAAACTCTGGTCTTTGAATGTTAATTTAAATATCCTATATTTCTAGATTCTTTAATCCATCGGGCAAATTCATGGAAATTAATCCCACCTATATTTTGCAAAGTAATGACACCTGAGATTTAACATTTAACTGTTACCAGCCCACTTTCATATTAACTGCAAATTAAATTTAATAGCATTTTTTTTCTTTCAGAAAATGGTTTTCCACTCAGTGGAATGTTTAATGGTACAGTTCTTCTGCACTGATTAGATTCCCCTCAGTTCTCCTAGGTCATTATACATTTGCCTTAACTGGCAACTTGTAGCCTGTGTGGTAAACTGCCATTAGTGTCTGCTCACACAATCTAATTATTGACTCGAGCTGTGAGCAGTGTGTGATTTCTAATAATGAAATGTCTGCCTTCTGGTGTTGACCTCACACTGTAACTCGATGAATTAAAAGATTTGCTCAAGAGCCTTTTAATCCACTGGGGCTTCACTTGTGAAAGATTCAAGCTTTTATTTCAAGCTTTTATTTTTACTCAAATTAGCTAAATAGACAACAGTGTCCCTTCCAGAGTTAGCGAGTGAGATCTCACAAGGTCAATACAAGAGCTTTAAGCACACCTACCCAAAGAGACAAGAATTTAATCTTCTCAGTTCTAAAAACTGAAATGTTAATGTAAAATAATACAGCGGGACTCATCTTTATCTTTTGGACATCTCATGCCTTATCTCGGAGGAGCAACTCACGGTTCAATCTCATTCATCAACTCCCACAGAGAGGTTGAAAATAATGGAGTGTCTCCATCCCAGCCCACTTTACAGAGAGCCGACCGCTACAAGCTACGCACAAAAACTTACACAGGCACACACACTCATTCTCACAATCATCCCTAAACGCCCTGCTTGGATTATAGGAGGCGGGTGAAGGGTGATGCACCCTGGGGACACGAGAGATTATTGGGCTAAAACATCCCTTTGTCGTCAGGACTCTTTTTCTATTTGAGGCAGGCCAGTCTGAGTTATTGGAATATTCTACTCCGACCTTTCTTTTGTTACCCCACACGTGCACGCTGTGTTATTAAAATCGTGCCCCCTTAAAACTCTTTATGCGGCTGCTATTTTGACACGGTCAGCTATTGAATGAACTCTTAGCACTGCACACATCGCAAGGACAGAGACACGCCATCATGCCAAAAATTGTCCTTGAGAGGAGAGGTCTGTTTGCCCTCTCTCATACTCTAAACAGGATAAAGAAAACAATCAACGTCCCCTTTATTTGAACCTTTGGATCCTTTGTTTTACCTGGTTTTGGTATGTGTTGTAAGCAAACATAGTGTGATCAAATACGTGTGCACAGGAGGTTGTGGGATGTTTTGCACTGTTCACCTTTGAGAGCACAAGCGACACCTCATTGGTCTGCTTGTCCGTCACCAACATAAAGACCTCCTCCTCGTTTCCAGACTCCAAACGGTAGTCCACCTGCCAGCTGTCTCCGCCTCGAACATCTGCATCCCCTGCCAGCACAGCTGTTACCGTGGTGCCCACCAGAGCGTCCTCTGGGATGTGAAAGGGTCCATACTGATGGGGAGGAGACGGAAAATGTACCATTACTGAGCAGAAACCACTTATTTGAGTCTCCTTTGTCAAAGTCTGGAAGTAACTTGTGCTATTTTTAAACAAATTTGGGGGAAAAATTTCCACATCAAGAAGAGAGAAAAAATATGGAGGTTGCATTTCATTGCGAGTCAATAAAGCGAATGAAAAAGCTGTATTATTTCTACTTACAATGCCGCTGATAAAACATTGCTTTGTTGTACAAAGCAACTGACTGGATTTCATGCTGAAAAATAATAATATTCTGAAATGTCTACAAAAATGTACTTGGTAGTGTTACTTTCTTATCTATAAATACACAATTTAAAGCAAAAAATCTCTTTAATGTAGCTGCCAGAGAGTTACAAAGTCAGGGTGATTAGTTTCAATACATTTATTAATCTCAACTGGCTCTGCATTAACAGCTGCATTAAATGTTTAACAATGAGGTTAAATATTTATCTCAGCACCCGGCCAGTGTAAGTACGGACAGAGAGCGGTTGGTGTCGGAATTTTTGTGGTGGCCAATGAAAGTCACAGATGACTGACTGTCCAATTTTCTGTCGAGGCGACGCGTGTGAATGTACATTTGCCCCCTCTTGCCCTCCTGGTGTTAGCTGACCTTTACTCGCAGATCTCTGTGTGTTTAGACAGCCGTTTAATCTGCCACTCACAGATGTCCTCTGGTGAAGCAGCGATGCCTGTGATCTGGCTGCCCCATCCACAGGGTCGCTGAACCCAGCCCTGTCACCACTCACCTCCCACATCACCCCCCACAGTGCTGGCTTCGCATTGCCATGGAAAAAGCTGCACTACTCAGGCGTGACCTGCTCAAGAGCATTTTCCACCTATGTGTGTGTGTGTGTGTGTGTGTGTGTGTGTGTGTGTGTGTGTGTTAGTGTTTATTTAGCAAGTGTGCATTTGTTTTTATCCATCCATCCATTATCTGTACACCGCATAATCCTCACTAGGGTCGCGGGGGGCTGGAGCCTATCCCAGCCGACTTAAGACGAAGGTAGGGGGCACCCTGGACAGGTCACCAGTCTATCGCAGGGCCACACTTAGAGACAGACAACCAAGCACACTCACATTCACACCTCCGAACAATTTAGAATCACCAATTAACCTCGACATGTTTTTGGACTTGTGGGAGGAAGCCGGAGAACCCGGGGAGAACCCACACTGCATGGGGAGAACATGCAAACTCCACGCAGAAAGATCCTGGTGCGCCCACTGGGACTTGCTGCGAGTCAACAGTGCTAACCAACTGCATCACCTTGCAGCCCGCATTTGTTTTTAACAGATTGAAAATGAGCGATAAGCAATGATTGAAGGAAACATGGTGAAAATCTTAAAGTGTAGCTGGGACAGTGATGTAAAGACATTTTGTCAAAAAAACATATTGTACAGTGTTTTATTAAGTCTGAATTCTGTCTCCCATAATTGGTGTAGACATTCGCACCAAAGCTCTACAAGCCAATTTCCACTGTAAAATTTTAAAGCAGAGCCTCCTCTCTTCGCTCAAAATAAAACGTTCCCTCACAGCTTGTAATGTCTTTCAGCGTCACTACGGTCTGACAGCAGAAACAACTATAGAACTGGTTCCCCATTATCACAGCGTGATGGCTCTCCCACATAACTCCCATCCCCTCGCGGCTTTTTCTTTCCTCTTCTATTATGCAGGACATGTGGGTGGAAGTGAGGGGATTTTCTGCAACTGCCTATCTTTAGCCTATTTCTTTTTCTTTCGCACCAACAGCTCGGCCAAAACGAGGGAAACCGCTGTCCTGTCTCATGCTTGGCCTGAGACTCCAGAATTAATGATGTCTTGCTCAACTGGATCACTACGAGAAAAAAAGATCGATATCGGAGGAAGCTCCTGAAGATATTTCCGTGCAAATGAAATTGAAATGAGTATGCAATGGAAAATGAAAGCAAAAAATTATTTTTAAGAAAGCTAAAACTACAGAGATGTCAGCAAACAAGGAGAGGATTCATCACCATAAGCTGCTGAAATAAAGAATTAGTTGATACAGAAATTGCAGAGAGACCGTAATGGCTCAGACAAAACTGATTCTTATATAATTTTTAACACATTAAGGGTTCTGGATAGCCCTCTGTAGTCGTGACGTGGATTTGGCTATAAATAAATGAATGGAAACTTGTCTCCAAAGAAAGCTTTATCAGATTAAACTCTGAAACACTGTCCACTTAGAGTACAAAGAACTGAGTAAAACTCCTCCAATAACATGGTGCCGTCACTATAAGCCTGAGATTAGTGGCCATATCTCGTTCCCCGCCAGGAAAATTAGATCAGTGACCTGCAGAGCGTATTCACAGTCTACACTCCAACAGCCACTTATTACGGCCTGCAATGTTTGACCTGCCTTTACGTTTTTTTAGTTTTTTTTTTTTCTTCCAGAAGGTATTGCTTCTCATACTCTGAGCAGGTCGATGCATCAGAAATGCGTCTTCATCCCTTTTTTCGCATGTGTGCCTGTTTGGACATGTGCTCTCGTACCTCGTGCTGGGAGAAGACAGGCGGGTTGTTGTTCTCATCTTGCACTGTCACAACCACGGTGCATGAACTGTTCAGACCTGCCAGGGACATCATCACAGCTTCTGTTAGTGACTCAGGGTCAGGCCTTCACACAAATAAAATATGCTGAAGGAAGAAGCAAGTATCTAATCTTGCTTCCATCATGCCCCCAGTCCATGAGTCATGCAGACCACATCATCTGTCATCCCAGAGCCTATACACATCCCCTGGACGTTAACGCACTAACCAAGCTTCTGACGCACTAACTCACAAAGCTAATGTAGGTGTGTCATTATGAAGGCTGCAGTGTTACATCTATATACGTTGTGTTAATCCTTGGCACAGTAACCACTTTATAATAGCTATGATCAGTGCTTTCTTTTCCGCATCTACCCTCAATTTATACCTATAATTTCCTTTCTACAACTTGCAAGTTTCAAAGGATACAATGCAGAGATATGCAGTGATCTGTGACTTTATTTATGAGTTGCATGTTTGTTTCACTATAAAGTCACCTTTGGCATCTTCAGCAGTGATGGTCAGGGTGTACTGTGGTGCCGTGCCCTCCATGCTGTCTGCTTGGACGGAGATGACCCCTGAGTCGCGGTCCACTCTGAAGAGGGCACGAGGACTCTCTGGGATCTGTCCAATTAATCGGTAGAAGATCCGCACGTTGTCGGTCTTGGGATCGTCATTGTCAGCCGCCTGCACTGTCAAAATTTCTGTCCCTGGGGAAAGATGCGACGACACAGAAGAGTGAACGCAAACCCCATGAAAGGCACCCTTTTCAGATACAATTTTGACAAAAAAAGTTTTAATACTATAATTTTTTCTATTATTTTTGGTTTTCTTGTCGCAGAACTTCAAATATTCTTAATGGTTAAAATGCAATCTAACACTTGAGGCAGCTTTCTGTAAAACAGGCAAGTAACCCAAATTGTTTTTCTGTCTGTGATAACTTACCGTCACATAGCAATGAGAATGATGGAGAAGGGGGGTGAGGAAGGATATAACAATAGCTTTCCCATTTAATCCTCACTCAGTGATTCCATTTAGATTAACAGATTGTCCTGTCTAATTCTTTCCCAGAATCAAAACGCTTTCAAGCATCAACACAGAAAGCTTTTATGTCAGGACCTGATATGTCACAACACACTGTGTGCTTTTTATGAGCACGGCTAGGAGTGAGGGTGCTTTTCCTGTGTCCTGGCAAAAATCCCAGAGTGCTTTAACAAAAGGTATACAGCAACATCAGCCCTTTCATTACTCCAACATCACTTTCAGACTTTAGTTTACTCCACTGTGTTGTAAAACAATATTCCCATTATAGAGTCAAATTGGCAAAAGATTAAGATACATTATGTTGCCTATGCTAATCTCAAACCTAATGAGTAATTATATTTTTCATCTTTTTTTACATGAAAATAATATAACTGACACAATAAAATGTAAGTTCTGCTTCTATTTTAGCTTGAATAGCTTAATTAAATATCCTCCTGCAGACTGATTAATCAGAGCAGTTTTGGACAGTATTTGTGAACACATGTTGGAGTAGAAAAAGTGAGATTCATATCAACATATGAGGGGGGGAAAAAAGTCTTTTTTTTTTTTTTTGGAGACTGCTAAAGTAAATAAAAGCTGTCAGTTACCTCGAGCAGCCAGTTCCTTCACCACAGTGTGGTACTGTGCCTGAGGGAAGGTGGGTCTGTTGTCATTGGCGTCACCCACCATCACCCGCAGCTCCACAGACTTGGCAATCTCTCTGCCATCTGGACGCTCAACCACGATGCTGATTTGGAACTGACAAAGAAAAACATGAAACATAGTATTTGTCAAGAGAAAAAATGAAGACACAATAACAAAAAAAGCAAGTGGAGAATATCTGGTTAGGCAGGTGTGGTACATTTTCATTGTGACCTCAGATCAGGTAGAGCATCACATTCATGTCAACTACACTCCTACTCATATTAGAGTAGGTAATTAAACAGAAAAATTGGCCCTGTAGACTGGTAATGAGTGCAAAGTGGATGGATGGATGGATGGATGGATGGATGGATGGATGGATGGATGGATGGATGGATGGATGGATGGGTATCTCTACGCTGAAGCACAAAGCTGTGAAACAGCTCCATCTGCACCATCACAGACTAAATGAGTTGTATTCAGACAGGATTCTTCTAGAATTTAGTGGTTGTTAACAAACCACAAATTATTGCTAATTTCTGGAATATCGTTTCAGATACATCTGCAATTTTTCCATCACTAGCAGTGGTGTCATGCCATCGCAAATCAGCAAAATTTTTAGAACAATACTACTCGACCATCGCTGATTTGCCTGAACTTTTAGTAGCATAAAATATGGATATTTATAGACAATTGTTATATTTTTGCTTGATATATCACAAAACTGACATATCACTTTTTAAAAAGAAATAACTGCCAACCTACTTTTTGCACATTTTCTCACACATTGAAATTTGAGGCTATGTTTGAACAACAATATTTCAATTAAAGATAAAAGCCTGAAATTTTCACTGATATTTCTCATCATGGAATTGATCAATAAACTGCAACTTACTGCAAGTAGATCAAGTTATGAGAAATAACAGTGAGAATTTTAGGTTAATTTTTCATTGTTCCTGAGAGACTGTCAAGCAACAATCACCTCAAAAGATTTGATAGAAGTGGGTCAACAGGCATTTTTTAAAAAAAAGAAAAAAAGTGCTTGTTATGACAATCTAAAATGCTACTATTTAAAATATCCACAGTTTATTATTTAATTTTAAAAAAAAGAGTCAAGCAGAAGGCTCATGATGATTTGTGCGAAAAATGCACAATCCTTATGTTTGCTCCATTTTTCCCTTTTTGACTCAATACACACTTCATTCACACCTTAATTCGTGTGTCTTTTAAAAAATACTAATACATTTCAATACCTGATGGTGAAGTTGGAGTATCTGGCTTTGCAGCGCTATCATCTACAGATTAAACAGAACCCATAAGGCAACAGGCTGATGAAGCATTTCCAATCTTTATTAAATGGTCATCGCAGGAGACAGAAAGTGCACTGTTGTAGCTCAGTCTATCTGTGTTATTCTTCAGCCACTCGAGCATTTGTGCCAGAATGTACTGTTCACCGAGCCATTCAAAGCTCTCAGGAGCTTAAGTCACGCGCAAGTGAAACGTAAACAAATGGACTTAAACTTGTAATCTTACCCGAAATAACAATCCTCCCTTCCATCTAAAGCGAGCAACATTTAAAATCAAGACTTTATCTTTACAATCTATGTCATATTTCAATAATCCTTTGCCACAGGCACGATATGTTTAAGCAGCAGAGATGTGCTTTTCAGGTTGTGGGTTGCATCCTTAATTATCTTTTTTCAGTTTAAAAATAGAATGAGCTCAGTGCTCAGCTTTGTTGCAGTAATGTGTATCAGGGTCCCTTCAATTAACAGACCATTAAGCTGTGAGTAAAAGTTAATTAAAATAGAGGTTTTCTTTAAAAGTTATCTCAGGCAGAAATCTGGAAAGGAAAAAAAAAAGAGACACCATAATTTGAATTTACAGCCCTTCACCTGCATCTTTCCCCTGTCTGTCCTAAGTCAGGAAGCATTGACATAGTCCAGTCAACCTTTACAGTTGGCCTCAAACAGGACTCAAACCTCACTTCAACCGCCACATCCTACTTCTATTGTGAAAATTGTTGCACTTGTTTGTACAATCTCACTTGTTTAAAAAAAACGTAGCCAAGAGGACATGGGGAGGTCTAGTTTTCGCTCAAACCTCTTAAATTCTGGTGTGCAGTATGCTGAAAGGTTATGATGAAAAAATACCTCAGCTTTCACAAACAACATGAGAACTTATTCAGTGCCGTCAAATCTGTCACTTGATGACATTCTTTCAATTTGAGTTCACAATCTTGCTGCCACTCATCAGCTACTGAAAGTACTTGAGAACAAAATGCACTAAATCACATTTGATATTGTTGGTTTAAATACAAAGAATTAATATCACATGTGAAAGAAACACACTATAACAGACTTCAAGAGTAAGAAATAAGGGTTTCAGTCTTTCCTATAAAAAAAAGTGCAGCACTTACATCCTTAAACAGTAATAGTGAGCTGGCATTCATCATAAGGTGCTGCAGTTTGCAGCTACAGTACAGACCTGGTCTTGTGTCTCTCTGTCCAGTGGGGCATTGAGATAAATTACTCCTTCTCTGCTGATGGTGAAGAGCATCTCTGGAAACTCCCCCTCCAGACTATATTCTGCCTGACTCCCACTCCATTTGACCTATATTAACACACACACACATTCACAAACATGCATATTAATGAAAAATTCTTCATATCTAAGTGCAAGAATTAAACTTATGAAATGATTGTAAAGGGCTTTTTTCCACAAATCTGGTTGCAGGAGAGCTTTGCAGCAAAGCATACACGATGTAAAAGTACAAAGCGAAGCTACCATTTGTTTACATGATAAGGAGCCAACCAAATGCACTGACAATGATGGGGAACAGTGAGCACAGCCAAAACTAACTGTGCAGGCTGAAGGGGATTTTCCACTCTGCTTTACAACCCTCGACAGACGGCTGTGCAGAGGGGCTGAAAGGGCCATCAAACAGCACCCAACAAGGACAGGAGCCCAGTCCCAGCACAGCTGATGCACACTCAGGGCATGTGTATCTCTTCAATTCACTGTCACACACTCCTCCCTTTCTTTGGATATAGCTGCTCAAACACGGCACTCTTGTATACACAGAGTTACTTCACACAGCTGGCTGCCTCTTAATGTTTCTGGAGTGTTTCTAGACCTTAGAGCTTTGAAGAAATATGATTAATGATCGCTGACTGTTTTATACAAAGTCAGGCTATATACAAAACATTGATGAAATCATCTGTTTTGCCTTTGTCAGCGTTGGCAGAGTGCGCTCCGTCTCCCCTGATATCTTGTTTTTGTGTTTCTCCAGGTGGCACTTTAGTCTGCAGAGTTGCTGAATTACAGAAATTAGCACAACATTCTGCATTAAACCACAAAATCTGGAAATGCTAAAATACCAGAGTCACTTAATCTGTTAGTCTGTTTAATTAAATTAGTCAGTCACTGTTTTGATATAGAATAGAACAGAAAAATACTTTATTTATCCCAGTCTGGGAAATTACTGAAAAAAACAAGTACAAAAAAGAATAAAAGACGTGAGCTGCTGTACCGTACTGCCACTCAGCGCGGTGCCGGAAGTTATAGGATATCCGCTTAACTGCTTTACTCCATTGTCAAGCAAAAACTTGCTTCACTTTTCATTGTCAGTAAGAACGGTAACTTTTGGTTTTGGAAAAAACAAGGAACGGACATTTCATTTAAAATAACAGTTAACAGATTTGGAAACAATTCTAGAGTTTGATCAGTAATAATCATAAATAATGAATAACAGAAAAAATATAATGAAAATGGTAATCAGTAACAATCATAACTGCAGTCCTTTAAAATATACAGTGATATTATAGACGGATAGTGACACCATGGATTGTAAGATTATCTGTAACAAAGCTACTGATGTTAACTTTAGCAAGAGACGGAATTATTTCAGTGTGTTATCTGATGGAAGGCAAAATATTAAAACTTTTAGAGCGACACAAACAAGGTCAGAGTTGTCTTGTTTGAGTTTCAGAGCACTAAACATGTAATACCTGTTTTTTTGGACTGTATGGAATCAAGCTGTAAACACAACAAGGACACGATGGTCTTCAAAATCTGAGGTTGCCACAATGTTATTGTTCCCTTTCGATGCTTTGTTTGGTTTCAGTATTCTACTCTTTGTTCACCAGTTAGAAGGTAATTTTGATATTTGGTGCTGAAACAAATTAAAAGTTTCTCGGTAAAGATGAGGACAACTGCAGAGTCAGGGGATGGTTTTCAGCGCGTTTGTCACAAAAAGTGAGTCATTTCATAAAACGTACAATTTGGTGACATATCAAATATTAATTTGAAGCTTTACTATTGTTGCCGTTCACACCATGAGATCACCTTCAATGACTAACGTTTGCTGAAGCACCACGTTGTACAAGTGTCATTTGTAATATTGAAAACTGATTATGAGGCTGTGACGAAGGTCTAGCAAGGCTCAAACTAATTCCACCACAGATAATCAGATTTCATCCGACTGTGAACACTGACTGTTCAATGCAGTTAAGAGCTTTGACTCATTCGTTCAGGCCTTTCTCCCACTCCGAGTCGCAATAGATTGCATTACTGAGTTCACGTAGTTGTACTGATTGCATTGCATAATCAAAGTTTTAGGCAATCAGAAAAAAATGCAATAGATAACAGTTTGAAATTAACCTCCACTGCTCCTGTGATGCAGAAGTACTGATAGCAAATGTTTGGATTTAAATTTACAGCCAGAGCTTGATTCGATCTGATTGCAGAATCAGGGAAAATTGATCACAACAGCAATCTCAGTTCACTTTCATAACGGACGTTTATATAGAGACTGATTGCAGCAGAAATGCATAAAGTATGCTAAGCTGCACAGGGATTTCAGCATTTGTCACACGGTGGATAATGTCAGGACATAAAAAACACAGCTGAGTGGATGTGGACCTGACTGCTCCATCTATCTGAGACAGTAGGGGAGGTGGGATCCACAGAGTGGGTTGTTGAACACGACTATCTCAGTATGTGTCATAACAGCGGTTAGTCCCACCACCTACTGAGCGCAGCAGAATGATCACTCCACGTGGGCGAAATGAGGCTTCCCCCAAGTAAACACCGTGTTAACCTAATCCAATTTTGTGTGATTTAGACTTGGGAGGACAGACAAATTAGACAATGTAACTAAATGGTTTTCACGTAGATGTTCCAGTAATGGCACAAAAGAGGCTTCATTGCTTGCTCTCTTGACACATTTTTCATTAGGAATTAAAATAAATACACAGATGGAATCTGCCCATTGAAATATTAGACAGTCTCATTTACATAGAGAGACACAGATGCTCTTTTTATATATTAAATAATGAAAACAAGTTCTCCTTTAAAAGTCACCAAACTGTGTGTAATATCATATTATAGCATTTGTTTTTGTTATTAAACCTACAAGACAAAAAGGCAGACTTTATTGGAGACTGGCCTTTGAAAATATGTCATTAAGAAATGAAAAAAAATCAAATGTGCCTACACTCCACACGTTTTCAGTGGGTGGAGGGGGATGTTAGAACAGGAGAGATGAGAGGCTGAGGGTGAGTGAGGGGGAGGTGGGAGAAAACAAGGGGAGGTACTGTGATGTATCTAGTGGCTACAGCGACTCTCAGACTCTGCACAGCACATTCAATTCAGCATCAGAATCAGCTCTACAGTCCTATTTGTTTCCTCAGCAGTGAATGGAAAAAAATATCTATTTCTTTTTTGCAGGCGTAGATTTGAAAAAGAATAACTGCCACTGCCAGAGGGCTGATTTTTTCCATGTTACAAAACCTCTGAGGGGGTTTTGAGTTATTTATAGACATGTAGCTGATATGGCTACTATTATAATGAGCTAAAGGTTAGACAAGTCCAGGGACAGACACAAATCCAGTGATATTTTTCAAGAATCTGAATGAAAGTACAGCAATTATGCAGGAAAATAGTATTTTACTTATAGTGTTGCACATGCACATGCCGTTCACGCTGCTGTAAATACCGTCTGCTGTAAATACTGTAGTCTTTGCTGTAAGTACCTCCTTTTCTTTACAGTCTTTGCTTTAATATTTTATACTTTATATATATATATATATTTTTCCGTTCACGTCATTTCTTTTTTCTTGTGTATTGCTGCCACAGAGAATGCTACAACAATATTTCACTTCTGTAACACCGTCTTTTTAACATTGCCTCCACATGACAATAAAGAAGTATTCTATTCTACTGATGATCAGATACCATCAAGTGACTCTTATTTGAGCTAGTCCTCAATGAAACAGGAACTGAGTCTTTGAAAAACATCCAGACTTTTATTTAAACAAGGATTTCCAGCCTTTAGAGCATAAAATCCTAAAATAACATTATAAAATCATCAGGGTAGTGCTGTAACTTACTTGAGGGTGCTCTATTACCATTTTCATTAAAAAAAAAATAAATTAATAAAATAAAACAAGCATGCATAATTGGTCTTAATCAGTAACAAATCTGATAGATAGATTTATTTAATCAACAAATAATTAATTTGGCCTATGAAATGTTGTATAGCACTCATCATAGTTCCTCACAGTTCAAGATGATGTATTCAGATGCTGTATTTTGTGCAAGTAGCTCAAAGTAAAACTCTGGAGTTCTGGTTAAGTTTTTGTTGTTGATTAATTAATACAAACTGCCAAAGCAGAGTTTAAAGCAACAATATAGTTGAGATATTCAGTAGGAAAGTGTGCCAAAAAATACATACACAAGAACAATTTTCTACTGAGGTATTTATTTCTATGGTGATCTACTATGAAGCACTCCATATGAATTTTTAAATTGTGCATTTTGACATTTTATTTGATAGTTGCAGCACACACAGACTGGGAATGTGAAACAAGGAGAGCAGAGAAATGGCCGGAAGACAAACTGGGGATTCACTGCTGACTGTGTCCTCATGTGCTCTTCTCCCTAACAACTTCCTCACTGGGTTGCCCACTCCGTTTGTATTTTAGTGTGGATTTTCCCTTTAAATCGTAAGATTTGTATAGCACCCCCCAGAGTGGGTGGGAGAGGGAGGGAGTGAGTGAGTGAGTTAAAGTGACTCAGTCAGGAGGTAGCCTGAAAGGATCCATGGCATTTGAACAGCATCAATAATTTAGTATTTGGTCACTTAGGAGGTCCTGAGAGGCTCTAAAAACAGCAACTAGCAATGTGATGCCACTTAACTCAGTCCAGAATATCGACGTTGTTTGTTTTATTGTAACATGATATCGTAGCTGGAACTGCATTAAGATTAATGTTTGCTCTTTTATTAAGTTGTTTTCATGATTTATGTAAACACACTTTTATTGTAAGATCGCACAGTAAATACATGTTGATCCGTGCTTTTCTGCCTCACCTGTGAGATGGGGATAGGATAAGGGCCAGGGAGATTCTCCTGGAGTCTCACAGGGTCGGGTGATGCCCACGTGTTTCCAGTCACTTCAACAGTTACAATGCCGGTGGTGAAGAAAGCGTTTGCCTTCCCGGCCATGTCCTTCACCATCACTGCCAGTTTGTAACGGCCGCACATCTCCGGATCCAAAGTAGAGGCTCCTGGAGGTCACAGAATACTAGATTTTAGAAATAGTTTGCCATTTTATTTCAGAATTAATCTCTCTCACAAAGACATCTAAAGTAAAAAAGTATGTTGTGGCATGTTTGATGACATGACACTGCATATATGCAATAAATGTAAGAGAAACAAGTGCTGCAAAGGAACATAATCACTTCAGAGAAACACACAAAAAAGGGAAATGATGTAAGCCAACATAAAAATATGAAACCACAAAAAATTTGATGATTATACTTTTCTATTTAAATGAGATATTACACACATCAAATACTAAATTTCACCGGTTCGAACTTTTCTTAGCCATCTGAGTTGAAATTGCAATTCCTTGCTTAAAAGGAGGACAAATTACACCCACTATAAAGGCAATCATATTCATCACTTACAGCCAGCCTGAGGATAAGGTAGAAAATCAAAGAGGCAATTTTCACTGCTACTTGTCATGTGGAAATCAGCAGCAGTGTGGGTCGGAGGAGACCAGCAAGTGTGAAAGTCATCATCTCCTGCCAAACCTTAACAAAGGGCAATACCAGAGCTACGGAAATAGCAGCAGCACACAGGAATTTACTGCGTGTGTGTATGTGTGTGTCTGTTGGCTCAAAAAAAGTGTCACAATTACAGCAATTTTGCAGCACATCTACATAATTAAACCTACATTATTTGTATTTTATTCCATATTATTCCACAACATAGCCTTTCTTGGACACAGTGACCCAACTGCATGTCTGCAAAAGTAATTGGACACTAGCCTGCTCAACACTTTAATGCTGAAAAAGAGTGGGCTCTTTGACATGTCTGAGAGTTAACTGAAGTTTACCATTTAGATTAAAATATACAAGTGAAGAAAATAATGATGAGGCTCAAAAATACAAGAAAGAAACTTAGCAAATATAATAACTTTGCCAAAATCAATATTTAAATATATTCTAAAAAGTAGAAATGCAGAGGAAAACAAAAAGATGACTAAAAATGTGTCAGACCAAGAAGTCTTGTAGACAACTATAAAACAATTTGGTGAAGAAAAAGGCATTTTATGACCCCACAGTAAGTCAAGGATGCTCTCAGGAAAGTAGGTCAACATGATTCCTTGTCAGTGATCAAGAGAGGACTTCATCACTTTAACCTCACAGGAATCACCACAAGATGCTAAAACAAAAAGCTTATAACCCAGATTATAGCACCTCATTTGTCAAACCCGTTTTGCTTTTAGTATTTCTTGAGGAGCTATGGTCACCAGTGGAACTGACTTCACTACTGACTGAAAAGCATAAATGCAATGAGACACAGGGGCTTTCTGTATGCTCAGATTCAGCAAAAATGTATTAGAATTTATTGGAAAACATTTCATTACTCAGAAGGACAATAATCCTAAACAAGCGAAAAGCTTTTCAGGGTAACGATGTGAAATATTCTCGACTGGCAAAGTTAGTCATCCTGATGGAAATCTGATTGAGCTTTAGTAGAACCAGAGTAAAGGCAGAGAGATCCCACATCAAGTTAAAGCTGAGAGGTGTTGCAGCGGAGACCTGAGAGAGCATCAGAGGGAAAGATACAAAACAGCAGGCAGTAATCAGCTGCAAAGAATTTTCCACAAAAAGCTAAGTATTGATTGGTGGCTCGGTGGTTAGCACTGTCGCCTCACAGCTAGAAGACGGCTGGGATCTTTCTGCGTAGAGTTTACATGTTCTCCCTGTGCAGGGTTCTCACCAGGTTCTCCAGCTTCCTCCCACACAGTCCAAAAACATGTTAAGGCTAGTTGGTGATTCTAAATTGTCCATCGGTATGAATATGAGTGTGCTTGGTTGTCTGTCTTGGTTGTTCAGCCCTGTGATAGACTGGTGACCTGTCCAGGGTGTCCCCTGCCTTCGCCCTAAGTCGGCTGGGATTGGCTCCAGCCCCTGTTTGTCCTAAGCCCTGTCCTAAGTGAGAATTAAGCAGTGTATATATAATGGATGGATGGATTTTGTTTGACTTTGTATGTATCTGTCCAGTAACCTCTGAACCCTTAAATGTTGGGTTAGAGTCTTGGCACTAACAAAACATTCATTATTTTTTATTTCATATTAAATGTACTGAAGCACTGAGCCTGAAAAACAAAAAAGGTATATCTGTCCAAATACTTAAGGTCTGAAGGGATGGGAAAAAAAAAAAAAAAAAACATGTCTCAAACACTTCTTTACACCAGTTTCTTGTTACTTATGAGCCAACATATGTTAATGGGCAATGTAAATGAAAACTTGTGGGACATATGAAAATAAGTAATCATATTGTTGTATTACAAGTGCAACTCAAGGTAACCCTGCATTCTGACCTCCTGGAGAAAAAACAAAACATGTATGTAGAACTTCCCATGATCTTGATTGTTTCCCTTCAGCCACTGGTTGGGACTGACCTTCCTCAGTGAGGGAAACTTCTCCGGTAATGGACTCGATGAAGAACATTTGACTGGAGGGAATCCTGGGCGTCTGTTCCATCAGGCTGAACCGCAGCTCAGCGTGGGCAGTGTTGCGGTCATCACGATCTAGAGCCTCCACCTGCATGAATGGGATTCCTAAAAGATGCAGAGACAAATAGTGGAATTAAAGGTATTACAGAAATCTCTCCCTTTTTATCCATAACTGTCTGACAAAGTTTTTAACCTCTGGATTCATACAATAAAGAATGGAATGTAGGTTGTGCCACTAAGCTGGTAAAACATTTGAAAAAGTTAAAAGAAGATCCAGCTTGAAAATGCCTCATTTGATGCCTCATCATGAAAATCTGATTTTCAGTGAAGGGATCCTTGTGGGAAATTCAGAATAAAAAGAAAATAAGATACCACCAAAAGCTGATGGTTCATCGTGATTTTCCTTAAAGACATGATGCAAGCAGTACAGTATTGTTTAGTATTTTAGAGCCAGCTGATATTTTGCCTCACAAAATCACATGCATAGTAGATTTAAAAGGGCTATTGTGGCTGAATCAAGGTCAGTGCTGAGCCTTAAGACAGTTTGCAGAAAAGCATTTTTTACAGTAATCAAAATTTAACTGAGTCAGTGTGCTACGCCATTAATTCTGTCGATAGGTTTAAGGTAAGCAGTTTCCAGTGATATGTTATAGGCATGTTTTCCACTGTTGAGGAAAAATTATAGTATCGCATATATCAGGAATGAAAAACATGGCCCAGACTAAATCAGGTTGTGTAATTCCAAGGTTTTTGTACCTTTGAGAAGCCCAAGCTGCACGCTGCCTCTCATGCTCTCCTCTATGAAAACAGGCACATTGTCATTCTTGTCGATGACACAGACTTCCACAGTGAAGCTCTGACGATGCACTGATGTTCTGAAGGACACCTGCAGACAAACATATCCTGAGTGTCCATGCTGGAATTGGCATTCAGTCCTCCCATGAGAATCTAAGAACAATCTTAAGAGGGATTAATTCTTTCTACACGTGGCCCTTCATATGATGAACAAGTATAAAGGAATGCACTGTGCTCTGTGAGATTGATGCGTCTTGAATGAATACATTCATGGCAACTCTTCATTACATAAGACATTTAAGAGACGTTTGATGATATGACAGGATGAAATGTGCTACCTGCAGAGAGTAAGACGGCTGTTTCTCTCTGTCCAGTGGTTTTAGAGCGTACAGAAACTGAGCATCAACTCCAAATATCCCCTCATCATCTCCTGTCACCACCAGGTCACTGTAATTCACTGGCAGGCTGTGGAGCTGTACAGAACAGAACAAAACAATTCTTGAAACATCAGTTTGTGTTCCCGCAGCAGGCGATACACACAAGCGACGAAGTGTCGGAGACCTGAACAAATGTGGCAATAGAAGGGAAGTCATCACAGCTGCTGGTGATTTGATTTGAAGCTGCACTGGACTGGAAGGCCAATTGAAACTTAAGAAAAGTAACATTTAAAATATTAAAGTCTCTCTCCAGTCATTGATTAAACCCCAAAAACTCACCTCTGTGTGTCAAAATTGCATATTGATAAATTTTTCCCACTTTAAAATTACTTAGATATAACTCTACACAACTGCTTCCTCTAGAATGTGCAGATCTATGAAGTCCCTGCTTCTCTCTCTGTTCACCCCTCCACTACTTGTGCAGCTCAAGCACACCAGCTCATCAACGAATTTGTGTAAAACTATTCTATGATACACAATGGCAAGTTGCGATACTGGAGAAATTTGGCAATACTTGTTTAAACCAGAAACCAATTCTGAAGAAGAACAATGATACAGATCGGTTTTCACCACAGGGAGTCTTCAAGTAATTACAGTACATGAAGCACATTGAAAACACAAGCTGCCTGGAAGCTGAGAATCACATTATTTTTATTCACATTTGCCACAAATTAGACTTTCAAGAAAGTTTATTTTCCCCCATTTTTCCATTTTACTTTTGTGATACTCAGCTGATTTTGCATTTCTCTGGTAAAACAAGTTACGTGTTTAGTTACAATGAAAGTCTGTTACAACAACACATTACTCACACTAGTTGAGCTCAAATGGGGGACCTGAGCTTCTTCAGAAGCAACAAAATGACAAGGAACAAAGAACTGATATACAACCATCAACATTTCTAACACTAGAAAGACTAATCAGAGAAAGTACTAAGGCTGAAAAAAGTGATGTCCTTTTTCAGGTAAGTTTAATGTATGTGCTAGGGATGGACTGATACCTCTTTTTGATTTCCGATACCGATACCGATACTTCAACTTTGAGTATCTGCCGATACCAATATCGATACCATCTCTCCTCCTAAACTTCTTTGGAAATACCTTATGTGCATGGATACATTTGTTTAAGATGGCTTTATCAAAAGCCTCATACTATTAAAGCATAGACTTTGCTTTTCTAAGAAAGGAAAAAATAGCCAAAAGCATGTCTCAAAGTGAAACTGTAGCTGCTTTATTTGAGCTGCAATTAGACTACAGTGTGCACTCAGTGCCATTCAAATATTTAGAACAGATCACAATGACACAGCAACATTAAGCTGCAATTTAAAGGATAAATTACCAAAACTTGCTATTAAATAATAGTACCACTAATAGCCGCTCTGGGCTCTGCGCATGAGCAGTAGTAAATGAGGCCGGAAACGTTGTGACCTGCTGCAGGATCGGATCCAATAGGAAGAGTCTGTCTGCAGAGCCGGAGAGCCCCGTACAGGCTGCTGGTAGAGGGCTGCACGGAGAGGGTTGGCTTGTTTTTTTCGGGCGGTTTGGTTGCCGGGTTTTTGTTTGGGTTGGGGGCGTTGTTTTTAAGGGTTGTTTTCCTTCAAATTTTTTTTCCATTTTTTAAAAAAAATAAAAATTTAAGAAGAGTGTTTTTAACCCCTTACCGGTCCCGCGTCCCGCCGACGGGACCACTTTCCAAAAACGTTACAGCCAGATGTGCGCATGCTCCACAATCACGTTTCCCGACAACATACACATCAAATGAAAGCTTAGAGTCTCCTCTTTCCGATGATATAAACCTTTTTGACCTGCAGCAACCACAGCGTTGACACAAAGAGCTTTTTGTACAGAAAAGCAAAATGTTAAAATCAGAGTTTTCTTACTTTTGAAGGCTCTCTGCAGCTCAAACATCGCTCATTCCTCACCAGCTTGGTCTCATTCTGTCCGGACACAACCAGCGAGCATAATCCAGTAAAATAATTCGGTCCGTAAAACGTATTAGATCCTCAAAGGCACAAATTCTGCAGTAATGTCTTCCCAGCTTGAGATCAGCTCCGGCTGTTTTATTCATTTCTTCTGGTAAAATCAGTCTGAATCTATTTTAGATCGCACTGAAAGCGCTACAGGCGGCTAGACGGCTCAGCTTTTGATTGACACCTAGTTTGGCCAATAGGAGGGCTTTGGGGGTGAGTGACAGCCTGAAGAGCCAATGGAGTGTCTCAGACAGTCAACCCGGTACGTACAAGTTCCACCCTTGTAGATTCGACCAGTCGGGTTGCAGACACTCTCTGACGCTGTACACTTGTAGCCAATGAGCAGACGAACACGTGGATGTGTCGGAAGGCAGGATTGTGTGTGTGTGGCGGTATCGGATCGGCCAGTTACCACTGTGAAGTAAATCATCCGATACCGTAATTTCGTCCAGTATCGGACCGATACCGATACCCAGTATCGGATCGGCGCATCTCTAGTATGTGCACAGGTCTGGTCAGTTTGCCTGTCTGCGGTCAGTGTTGCCTGTATCATGGCTGATCTGAGCGTGAGCTGGATGATTACCAGGCTGCATTCATGAATTATTTTGTTCACTGATGAGTCTTGTTGAGCCATGTTTTTGGTGACAGATCAACAATTCTGAAGGTGAATTCTTCATCAAAAAACTCCTATTCTTCTTTAAGCATATGGACTGAAATCCAAGGCTGTGTTTTAAGTTGCTAGCTTTGTTACAAATATGAGACAATAATGAGATTTGCTTGAAACTACACATTATTGTTTTAGGAAATTAGTGAACCATTTGTAGATCAAACTATAAGGTTTTGAGCAAATTTTAAAGGTGTTTTAGATCAGTGGGGAAAAATGGGCTAAGACAAGGTTGGGTAAACAATGACCAACACACAATTGGTTTTAGTCCTTTTAAGATATTTAAACAATAAGAAAATGTAAAGCAAAACCCACTTTATCCTTTAATTTTCTCTTTCCCAGCATGCTGCCAATAAATTTGCCTGAAGGCCAAGTTATTGTTTAAATAATCATGTAACTCTCTAATATTTTGCAGGAGCGTTCAGCCTGAATGAGTGGACACACAGTTTAGATGCTTTGAATTTCCTAAATGAAGATCCTCTTGAAGCAAATTAATATCTCAGGATCCAATTGTCTACATTTAGAGCCAGTAGCATATTGGGACAGCTTATTCACAATTCACAGTGGCCTACAAAATGATTTAAAAAAATAAATAAATAAACATTTGGTATGCTTTTATTTTTTGTAAGGTTTGCAAAATTATTCATTCAATATATTAAGGGAAGAGGGTTTACCTTGAATAAAAAAATCTAAAGCAATTATCATGCCCATTCCTTTTTATAACATAAAGTGGGGTCATTATCCTCCATTCTGACTATTAACATGCTATCTTTGAGTGAGTCAGCGGTTAATTACGCTCGCTGCGACACAGAGACTTGCTTCATGCGAGATGTGATGACATCATACTTAAAGTGCCAGATAGAAGATGCTGTTGCACAATCCAGAGAACGTCTGAGTGGCACATACAAACAAAACGCCCCACCTGCCACCCAGCTGGACTAAATGCAGAGGATGAGGGTCTGACGTTTGAGACTCGTTGTGAGCGTGCCAATTATAGTGCAGTGTTGACGACAGCACATTCATACATCTTCAACCTTGAGTGCGGAAAATTGAAAAGAAGAAAAAAAAAGAGGCTGATAAGGTTTTCTTCTGCTGTCTACCTCTGTTTTCTGTCTATAATAGAGCAACGATGGCCTTTTCGCAATATTCCTAAATGGTCAGCACACTCAAATAGCCACCAGAAGATTTTTTTATTTCTAACCTTGAGGAGATTTTGTGATTTACTTGTGAGGATGCTTCTGTGGGTTTTGCATCTAAACTATTACTGAAAGATTGGTCTCATGAGCAGAATTTTAGACATTTTTAACAGTTATTGATTTTAGTACAGCATCCAGATCAAGAATTATTGTCAACATGCTGCTCAAATTCTAGAATTAAATCTTCTATATAACATTGTGTATCTATGTGGATTCCCTCCTTGCTCGAACACCCATGGTTACATTTGAAAAACAGGTTCAAATCGAAGAATTATTCCACAGAGGACTGCTATGAGCACAACAATAACAACAAAAACACATTTATTTGGTGATTTCAAGTAAGCTAAAGTGCCTTACCTTGGCTAGATACCATGGGAAAATACCGTCATAGTTTTCTGGGACACCGATTTTAACATTTGCTCCAGAGCACGGTGCAAATGTGTAAAGCACTGCCAACTGCGAAACAAGAAATTGAGCATGTCTTAGTGATACTAACTGATCATGCAGTGATTTCTTTTGCTGCATGAAAAAAAGTGTGAGAGTTAAGAGTAACAAAAAAACTCTTACTATGAGAGCTTTGATGAGCATTGGTGTTGCTCCTCTGTCAGCCATGTGTCCCTACAAATGCGGCACATTCACAGCTTTTCAAACCAACACAATTTCTGTCTTGTTACTGATTCACCACCATGGAATTCTTTCATACACACAGATTTCACCATTTTTACATGTCGGACGGCAACTGCATTCACACGCATAACCATCTACAAAGCTGTTTTAAAGCAACATCTGAGCCCAAGCTGTAGTCAGCGGCACAGAAGACAAAGAAAAACACATTTGATTTGGAAGCAAAAATGCTTCTTGAAATTATATTACATGCAAAGAATATGACAGTGTAGTCTAGATGCTTGTCAAATATCTTTTAGAGCTGAGTAGCAAAACCAGACCACAGAGTCACAGTAATGGCACTGTATACGTCTTTAACTCAAGTTTGAGTCTTCAGTGTGTAATAACACACTCTGGATATACTGTAGCTCAACAAAAGCAAACGGTGACAATGATAAAGAAGTAAAAAGGTAGAGGATCAGTTGAAAAACCAAAAATATTAACATCTACTACCATTTTAAACAAAACAGAAAAAAGCTCATCTTACCTTCTCCAAATGATGTGTGTGCGTCCTCTGAGAGGTGTGAGCGGAGTTTAAATTGGGTGGAAAAATTGCAGACTTGTACTCCTTCGGTGGATTAATGGTTAACGTCTCCAGATAAACATGCTTAACTACCTTGTTTCCTTCCTCTAAAACCAATAGCCAGTGAGGTTCCATTCCACTGATAGGATCAAATGAATATTGATGAGCATGTAAATGGACAGCTATTCCTTTTCTGTTGCATCCCATTGAACACGTTGCTTTAGGAATCATGACAGAGAAGATCATATAATTTGATTTTGTATTTTATTGAAAAAAGGAAATCAACGTAAACAAAGAATGTTAAAATAATGTTGAGGTTCACAAGACTAATATAACTTATTGCTTTACTCATACATTCACAACCTTAATCCAATGTTATGGAACAACATAGAACAACAGAAGTTTTCTCTAAGCTCCAACTGGTCTGGCCAAGGCACGAACCTGCGTACCACATTTCAAGTAAATATGACTCCAGATGACCTATTATTGCGATCCTTTACCTTGTTGTACAGAATAATGAGATGTATGTTGCATTCAGTATCATTCATGTTATAGTATGTACATAAATCCCTTCCAATAAAGGTACACAACAATAACCCAACAGCAAAGCAATCTTTGCAACTCATTAGAAAAATAACAAGCCATTTTGGATTGTTCATACATACTGATCATATCATGACGACCACATGTTTAAGGCAGACAATCAAATAAAATAAAATAAATGTTTGCAAAGCTTCATGCAGATTATCACCATTATCATGATATGACTTGCACAATGTCATTTTATTAATTACATCTTCTCTTTGCTCTTGATTGGTGTCTAAAAAACAAAAATATATATTTCTGTACAACTCTATTAGTCCTTTTAGGGTTAGTGTTAAAACACACACAGCATCTGGTCTTTAGAGGCCAAAGGAAAAAAAAGTCCTTTCTGTCCCTTCTGGTCCTCAGAGAACCGTTAGGTCGTGGCAGGACTTCGACTTCTGCCTAAAGGCCATCTTCTTGTTCTTGCGTGCGACCATGCGGCCCAGGAACCGTTTGGCCTTCTTGCCGATGCTCTCTCTGCGCCTGCAGTTGGCCATGCGTCTCGCATTCTCCTCCTTGCTGTCTTTCCTCAAGCGGATCTGTCTGACGATGCCCTCGAATAGGTCCTGCACGTTGTGGTGAAGGGATGCAGACGTCTCTATGAACTTGCAGTCGAATACCACTGCGCAGGCGCTTCCTTCTGAAAGATAACATGGAGAAAGGGAGATTAGTGCTCTGAAGATATGTACCCTTCAATCAAAATCACCCAGGAATGTAGATTTAGGCTGAAAAAATGAGCAAGCAACCCTGGAGAGCTTATAGTCCTAACTTTGGCAGATTGCTTTATTTTGTAGAAGTATTTAAATACAGGCCCAGTCTGAGCCTGAGCAGCTGACTGAGAAATGTGGCCTGACCCCAATTAGGTCAGTGAATCTCAAACAGATCTGTCAGATGTTTGTCATGAAAGGCCTCCAGAATTGCTTTAAAACTTATTTTAAAAATGCTTTGCCTGACTCTCACACATTTTAGGCTCAATGATAAGTTAATCACACAGACTTACCATCTACAGAAACCTCTCTGGACCGCACCAGGTCACTCTTGTTGCCCACGAGAATTATGGGAATGTTCTCCGACTGTCTGGCTCGGCGCAGCTGAATACGGAGCTCTGATGCCTTCTCAAAGCTGGATTTGTCTGTTACTGAATACACGATAATGTAGGCATCTCCCATTCTCATGCACTGTTCCTTTAGCCACTGGCTGTTATCCTTTAGGAGAGAAACGGACACCAAATTTAGCATCACACAAGGCTAATCAAATCTTTTACGAATGCAATATCCAAAAATCAATGTAAACGGAAAAAAGTGCTGCATGAATAATGTATAACTCTCACCTGTTCCCAGATGTCGTACAACAAAATGGATGCCTCTTCTTCATCCACCACGATAGATCTATCGTAAGTGTTTCCTGAAAGACGGAAAAAATAAATATTATTTTACGCACCGGCAGAGAGGAGTAAAGCGTCTCTTATCTAAACAGTCTTTGTTTGCTGTCAGTGTGCGTTGCTGCTGCTGCGTTTCTTCACTCTGACTTTTTGGCACATTTTTTCCCCTTTCTTTTGCAGTCTACACATTGATGTGGGAAGCTGATTGCAGTCTGTGATCATGCCAACGCTGGCCTTTTATATTTTCCCTTCACATTATGCTACTGGATGCGTTCCTGACAGCTGCACTACTGAGGGCAAGAGTGGTGCCTCGCTGTAGATGGAAATAGCAATAATCAATGCATGTACACTCTTGCGTGCAAAAATAAGAATCCTGTCTTGTCTAATCCATCAGGCAAACTTTATCGCTGCCCTCATAGATACATAGAATTCTGGATTAGACAGCTGTTAGGGTTCCATGTAGCATTTATGTAATGAAAAAAACAAAAACAAACCTATATCATTGTTGGTTATTTAATGAATTCAAAATGTTGTTTTAAAGGTTAGGAATAGGTTAATTTAAAAAAGTAAAATGTGTATGTCAGAGCTGCACATCATCTATTGCACCTTGTATCTCTAAGCTAAAACTGGCAACACAATAGAATCATGGATTGTTCACCATTATGTAAACTAAATTAACCTTTGACAGGCCTAATTATTGCATAATATATTCATAGACAATGAACATCTTCCCTATCCATGAGTGTGGGTTGCCAGGGTTGATGACTCATCCTCAGCATCAACATTTACCTGCTTCATCGCAGTCGTGACCAGCATCCTCAACTCCTCCAAAGACGCGCGCCAGACTGGACTTCCCGACCCCGTGCTCTCCGAGAAGAACCACCTTGTACACCTGGGACTCAGCTTCGCTGCCGGTGGAGATGACCGAGTCGGAGGAGTCCGACGCGCAGCTGCCCCGGTGCTGCTCGCTCGGGGAGTAGGACGTGCAGCGCAGTAGGTTGGACAGCTCGTCGGTCTGTCCAGTCTGTGGCATCGTGGCGCGCAAGTCCCGGTCGTCCACGGGCATGCTTCTCCTGTGTAGGTTGGGGAGATTCATGGGGAACGGCATGCTTCCTCTCCTTTTGTCCATGTTCCGCAATTTGTCACCCTTGTTCAAAGTCATTGTGTTTGTGCTGAAGATCTGTGGATACACGTGTAGTGCGTAAATATGCTTGTTTTAGATTTAATCACATTTTTTAAAGCAGGAAAGGCATTTTCGCACGTTTATCATAATAAGTCATGCTGTTAAATTAAAAATTGTTTACACCTGACCTGACCACATGTTTATTCAACTAAACATAAAGTCAAACTACATCTTGAAATTTCTCACGAGTATTAAAGACACTTACTCGGTGGTGAAAATTCAGTCCAACGATGGCAATCAAGTAATCCTTTGAAAAGTTGTTGTAGTCGAAAATGCGGTTTTGCTTGAGTCTGATCGGAGTGGCTGCTCAGCCTATTTATACCGGACTGGAGTGACGTTGGCAGGGATTCGCCCCGGAGAATCACGTCTCCGTTTATTATAGTGGTGCGTAACGGTCACATCACGCAGAGGAGGGGGTGGATGACTGGAAGAGCTGAGGAATCTCCCCTTCCGCCTCGCCAAATAGAGCTCACTTTTGAGGGGGCAGACAGAGACGAATCTTTGAACAGGGAAAGCCTACTTAAAGCCAGAGTATAAATATTTGATATTTATTTAGGGAGACCGGAGTAGGTGGAATATCCACATCATATCCACCATGAAACAAGAGGTTACTGTGTATTAGGCAGCAAAGCATGGATCAAATGAAGGCTTTTATTGAAATATGATCTCTTGTCTTGCATAAATTTCTCATCCTATTTGAGCTTCATGGCCACTGCAAGGTGGAGGTCAATGCCTACCCAACATTACTGTATTTTTGTTAATTTGTTTCTCTTATTTGCACCAAAATACAATATTATCTGAAAAAGAAAAAGAAAAAAAGAATTGAGGCCTCGAACTTGCAAAACGTTTATCAAGTCCATAGTCTGTGGCAGTCCTTTACCATGGCATTTACAGTCATTTCTGTGCATAACAATAAAATGGGGAATGCAATATAAACACATACAAATTCTACACACGTGCCATTCAATTATCATTCATCCCTTGTTCTCCACCCACCACCTTGCTGTTTGAAGAAAAGGTTGCAGGCACAAATCCCTCTCAGCTGACAGGTCTGACCTATACCACTAATGTTTGCTTTTTCTAATCCATGCATTGAATAATGCAAAAGTCTTTCAGTTTCTATATCTGAGCTGTGCAACACGGTAATTGAGGCAAGTCACTTGTCTCTGTTTCACCTCTGTAGGTGTTGTGTTAATCTTGGATTCAGCATATTTTGCATATATTTTCTTGTGACCTACAGCAGTACGTGCCCGACAGGCAACATTAATTTTCCATTTAAAAAAAAAAAGATAGACTCTGCATGGTGTGTTGCTGCCCTCTTCTGGTTTCAAGTTTTGCATTACAGTTTAACCACGTAAACTTCAGTGTGTCAGGTGTCTACATCACCACTATTATAGAAAAGTCGCGATGTAGGTATCGATGCTGCTGATGCTTGCATTATTTTTATACCCTCATATCGCTGTTAATATTTCGCTCTAAAACTCTTCTCAGATTGTACCTTTTCCCCTCTCAAATCAACATTGCAAAGTTCATTTACTATTTCTCTTGCTTTTGCTATTACAGCAAATCTGGATCAAGTGTCATTTTTTCATTTTTCAATTTCTCATTGTGGCACTATGAGATTTTTTTATTTTTTTTATTTTTTTATTCCTTTGATCCAGGCTTATTTCACTTGTCCTGCAAATCCAACTACATATTTGGAGTGATCTTAAAATAAAAACAAAAACGAGCCGGCTCTTCTTTGGGAGCTGTGCCACAAGAGCCGGCTCTTTGAACAAAGCCGAACTTCCCATCTCTATCCCACACCAGGAAACCGGAAGTCAACCCCTTTAAACGTGACATTGCGCACGCCTCTCGTGTGTTCGACCTCTACTACAGACCGGTGAGTGTTTAACCTCCTCTGTCACTAAAGCCGTGAAGCTCGACTGTTAAAAACCCGACACTTCTGTGTCACTCGTGTCATTGCGGTTTCATTCACCGTTCTGTTTTGCAGCTTGCTCGTTTTCAGCGACGTTGTGTGGGTTTGCGGCTCATCTTGACCTTATTTGTGTGTCCACTCAACTTTGCACACATTGTACTTTCTCATTTAGCAGACTAGCTAACAGCGTCAGTGATGCTAACGCTGTATGTTGTTGTGTTCAAATGCTTTCTGCAGACGTCGGAGAAACGCCAGCTGCTTGGATTGACCTGAAGCACACAGTCCCATCATAATGTACGCCTGTGCTAAGTTCGTCTCCACGCCCTCTCTGGTGAGTTTGCACGACTGGACGCTAGCTGCTAACTGTACTAAGTGCTGTGCCATTAAATTAAACCGCACATGTTTACATTAAGACAGTCTATAAGACGCTGTCGTTCACGGCGAGCAGTTAGCAGTGAGAGTTAGCATGCTGCTAACGCTGGTGCTGAGCTGTGTAGCGTCTTTGACCCTCTGCTAAAGTCAGCTGCTGCTCACCTGCAAGGACGTCCTGGTTTGTCAGGACAAACCGCTGCATGTTCACCGTTTCCACGTGTGAAATAGTTCCTCCACCTTTTATTAAGCAATTATGAATCAGCATCATCTGAATTTAAAAGGTTTAATGTAGTGGAATTAAGAAGAAGCCATATACAAGTTAAGAACTGTGCAGATCAAGTAGAATTAATCCTCAGCAACACTGCAATGATTGCAGTTACAGCTAACCAGATTTAATACTGAATAAGCTGAATATTACTGTGGATGAAAACACATGACTGGGATTCTGTCTTGGGCAAAGTACGTATAATCACAGCAATGTCACTAAAATTATCTAATAATTTTCATTTATCTATTTGTCTATAAATTTATCATCTGAATGTGTGTTAATGTGTCTATACCATTCTACAAATTTGTGTGATTATTGATACTGCTATTGATTCATTACTGATAATGATGTATAAATATTTGGATTTTATTTTTTGCTTTGGCCTCAGTATACTTAAGCAAACACACTATACACAGTGGATTAACATTGTTTTCATTTACAAATTCCATATAATTTCTTTGTATATAGATTTCAAATTCTCATTGTTGACCTGACTTAACAAAGTAGATGACTGCCATATTGATTTATAAACTCTATATAATGTGTGTATATGTAGATTTACAATTATCAATAGCAAACTTGAGTTAACACAGTATACACAGTAGATAAATGTTTTTATTTCCAAATTCTCATTAGCAAGCGCTAAGGTGATGGTATACAAGTAGACAGACACTATTCAAATATTTATTCCTTTCTAATCTTACTGATTGTGAGGAAAAAGTGTCTGATCAATTTCTTCCTTTGATGTAGCTCTTTGAATACATGCAGTGTCTTCTCACAGTACCACCACAATGTGGTATTGTGTGTACAGACATCACAGATGCTATTCAAATAATTTATTTGCATATATAAATGCATGTATATTTTGTCTTGTCACAGGTCCGTGTTGGATCCCGGGTTCTGTACAGACCAATCTCAGCAGCAGTACTGTCAGATGGCAGGAAAGCAGAGGTGGGCAGTTAAGACATGAACTCAAAGTGAATTATTTACACAGGAAGAGGCTATCACAACTCCATTAATCCTCTTTGCTATTTCCAGTGCCTTATTTTTCATACAAATAGAGTAATTAGACAATCCCTTTACATATTTATCCAAGGAGAAGTTAAGATTAAATTCTTTTGTTTTAAACCTATAGCTAGTGCAACACTTAGGAAAAGGCCCTCATATTACAAAATGTAGTTGGGCAACAAAGTTACTGAATTTTACAGTTTTTTATGTGTCCAGTACAAAAACAGGCAGGGACGTGACAGGAGAATTAGGAGCTGAAAGCAACCTGTCTATCAGTAAGTGTTTCCCATTGAGAAGTATGATTTGATGTTTGTAAATCATCAGCAAAAGCAATGCTGACATTTGCAGTTAACTTCAACTTTAGCTTTAGAAACAAATGCAGTTTGCATATCAACATGTGATGTTTGCTGCACGTTCCTAAAGCTACATTAATATTCACTTGAGCTTACGGAGAGACTTAATGAGGTACATAGTAGAGACAGGCTTAAAGTTGTTTGTAACGTTGACTTATTTCAAACAAGTGCTGAGCTGATCTGCACATTTGATGATGACAAAACCTTCACATCTGCTAGGTAAAACAAAAAAAACGTTATTTTCCATGTCATTTTCTATTGAAACAACTAATCATTCAATTAGTGAAATAAAACTAAAGGCATCTATATCTTCAAGGCCATTGTGGTATTTTCAAAACCTTGTTTTTTCCAACCATTTATCAAATAACCCTAAAATGATCAGGTTAGACTTCCATAAGATGAATAAAAGCACAAAATCCTCACAAGTGACAAACTACAAGTTATTGTTCATAATTTATGCTTAAAAATTACAGAACTGATGGAGTGATTATCGATTTATTTTGTTAATCAGTTTATCAACGTATCATTTCTAAACAAAATGTAAGTCACTAACTTGGAACCATGCAAACCACTGCTGATATTTTATAGCTGTCACTCGGCAATCCTGTACTGCCCTTGTATTCTGCTAAACTCACTTATTTTTGTACGTCAGACTGCTTCACTTCTGGCACCACAGAATATCGCAGCGTCCCAGCAGCAGGTGGCGGTTCGGGGATTCCAAACCAGCGCCGTGAGCCACGACATCGACACCGCTGCAAAGTTCATTGGAGCAGGAGCTGCCACGGTGGGAGTGGCTGGATCCGGAGCTGGAATTGGAACAGTGTTCGGTAGCCTTATCATCGGATATGCCAGGTAAATTAAACACATTATCTGTGACTGGAGGAAATTTTTAAATCTCCACCAGGGTAGGATGATCTGTGATCTGGTGGGCAGATAATGTTTTTGTCAATGAGCAAATATTTAGATTTGAGATGTGGCTTAGACTTGATTAGATTACCGCCATTTGATGATTGTATTAGCTGTGACTGTAAAACTATGGGAGCCATACTTGATTTTCAAAATGGCAGTGCTATGTTTGCATGGTCAAAAATAGTTTAATGCAGTTTTTGAACCAAAATATTGAAGAACATTCAGTACTATTAGTATTCTCTATTTACTGAAAGTTATTTGGTCACATGTAATACATCTTTTATGGAGAATCACAAAAAAGCTTAGCAGTTGTACTTCAAACTCTTTGTGCCTCCACTCATCTCATCTGCACCTCTGTTTCTCAACAGGAACCCGTCTCTGAAGCAGCAGCTGTTCTCTTATGCCATCTTGGGCTTCGCTCTGTCTGAAGCTATGGGTCTCTTCTGTCTGATGGTTGCATTCCTCATTCTGTTCGCCATGTAAACCGGTTCGGCGATTTTACTGTGAAAGGATATATCACAATATTAACAAGAATTAGCGGTTTTGTTAGGGTGACCTCAGCTTATTGTGTTGCTTTTTCTTGTTTGTGAGTGTTTCTTGAAAGGTTGTGAATCCGTTGCTGTTAAAACTCTGGCAATTGCAACTCATTTTAATGACGGTTTTGTCATTATATTGTATATTTAATGAAACATTTTTGTTAAGAAACCTGCAACCAACAACACAAGTAAAACATTTAATTCCTGAAGTGTGTCTGTACATTTGTGCTGAGGTGTTTTATGTTTGTTTGTGCCCATTAGACCCTGGCACTGTGTTTCTTGTGTAATAATTGGCCACACAATGAAGAAAACGTCAAAATTTAGCTAATGCAGCAAAGAATATCCTTAACTTCCCTGATACTTACCTCTATAAGTTCATAATGAAAGGTTGCAAAACTTACTTCAGACAGAGCATGACGATATTTTCTGTCTGCATAACTTTAACTTTGGTTTGCAAAAAAATGCTAATGTAATGCTAGTATTTCCATTGTCCTGTAAATGTACGTTATCTTTCTGTTACTAGAAAATGTTTACCTGAAATGAAACTTTTAAGGTTAAATCCAACTTTTCCAACCAGAAACTTGCATTAAGGGAAAATGAATGGCAGTGTGGAGCTGCACTGCCAGGGGGAATACATATTCAAATATTAGTTTCACCCAAGGCAAACATTTTATCACTCCAGGAAGAGTGTAGACATATGTAGGATGACAAAAAACACATTTTAGAATGGAGTAAATAAGCTGTGGGGCCATAGCAGGCTTGTATGCCACCTATAAAATAAGTTCTGGGGCCGAAGCAAATCCTCTGCTGGCCCATGAGCCAATCTACGAAATAAACTGAGGACCTGAAGTAGGCCTTCAGAGGACCCACACCAGCAGTGAATCCAGTTCATTCTAGTTCAGTTTTATTTATATAGTGCAATTCACAATGTATATCATCTCAATGTACTTCACATAGTCAGGTGATGGCCTTACAAAATTGTAGAGGGAAACCCAACAAATCCAATAATTTCCTTTGAGCGAACTCTGGTGACAACGGGAAGAAAAACACTTCCCTTTAATAGGAAGAAACCTTCAACAGAAGCAGCTCTACCATAGCTGGTTGGAGTGAGGATAAAGTGGAGAGAGAAAATGTTAAAACTGACAAAAAATGCACAAGACCATGCTGGAGGTCGGTGAGGACAGTAACTGCATAGTTACAATGGGGCCTTTAAGATACAATGAAGCAGTCATTAAAAGCTTTGCAAATTGGATGAAGGATTTTAAATTTAATTCAGGATTTTACAGTGAGCCTATTAAGAGAAGCTAATATGGGCTAAATATGATATTTAAAAAATTGTCTTTTTTTTTGTGTGCATCCTGCCCACATTACGGCAAACTTTTGGGTTTTGTGTGGGCTGCACTTAGGACCTCCATTTCACAACACATGTGGGTCCCTTTTGGGTCCCCAATTTTCAACCGTCAGTGACCCCAAATGGGAGCCAAACCAAAGGGTTGTTTTCTAAGGTTTAACCAGTGAAAAATTAGGTTTTGTCTCGATGAGTTTATGTTGAGAACTTAGCAAGACTGTATCACAGAAGAGAGTAGAATTATGGAGCACTGAGGTCTTGGATGACAACATGTCATTAAATACAAATTTATATTTAAACACACAGTTCCAAGAATCACCAACTATACTCAGATTTATTTCTCTCGACCTGTCTCAATTAGGCTCCCCAACAACAACGACATTTAATCGAGAGGAAGCCATCAGTTTGTGAGGTGGAACTAAAGCGCGGTTGAAACATTAAGCGGACGGATTTGAAGGACGTACCAGTCAACGTTGAGCGTTTTCGAATGTTTTTATGAGAGAAATTTGCTATTAATGAAAATAAATTAGGACTTGTCAGCTACGCGGTAAAATACAGACCCCGATACCTAAAAAAATGTTTTCAGTACAGTTTTTTAATACGTGGAAGAAAATTTGCTGTGAAACTAAGAAGCTAACGCCGGCAGCTCTGTGCTGGTTGTGGTCGTCCAACTGTCACACGTCTTCTGACGTTGTTTTACAGCAAAATACCCCAAAAGGAGCCACAAATAATCAGGTAAACAGATTAAAAAATACGTTTTGAGATGAGTATAGCTTGTATATTATGTCATTGTCTTGTCTCGAAAGCAGCTTTGCTATTAGCTTCTTCTGTCACAACTCCTACACAGTTTAATTTGCTTTCCTATTTTTCTCAACAGCTCATTATACATTTCTGAGCTTAAGTTTAGTACTGCAGATATTAATTTGACAAACCCCTCAGTAGGTCATCAGATGTGGACCAGATTTCCTCACCGTAGATGATAAATCACCTTTAATATTTGTTACTTATTTGCCCAATAGATGAAGCAGTTTGGGGTAACTTCAGTCCATATAGCAAATTTTTTTTTTTGTTTTTTGTTTTGTTTTGTTTTTTGACTTGACATGTATTTCTGAACAGATTGGATAATATGGATGCATCAGGCTATATTAGTCATGGTGTTTTGGGATCTGGCTCAGCTGAAATAGGTCTGTAATGCCATAAGGCTGAAGGAGCTGAAACACACTGCACATTTACATTTCTGCTCAGTATCCAAAAACTGTACCTTTCTTACCTCCTTTCTCGAAGGATAGATTTTACATGCAGTATCCACCAGGGGTAGTTGGTGCATAAGACACGAGGCAGCAACTTTTCTGAGTCAGAGTCAAGCAGCTTGAGGGGAAAATCCACCTTAAACTTAAATGTAAATGTAACTCTTCCAGTGGTTTTGATATGCAAATTGCAAAGCCAGAATTTAGAATGTCAAAACTTGACTTACTTTTTTTTTTTTTTCAGATGTGATCAATGTTTACTTACATCTTTCCTCTTGATATTAAAGCCTAAATAAGTTTTGCATGAGTAGGACTCACAGCTTTGAATGAGAAATTGTCCCAGTAAAACTAACCAAAGTGCTGACTAATATAGGATGCATTTCTAGACAACATTTTCAATGCAGTCTGTTTGTATCAGGTAACAAAAAGGCCCAAAAAAGAAAGATCTTCATGTCAAGCGGTACTGAATCACTTTGACCAGCAGTACAGTGAGGAACTTGGAGACTTGTGGCCATCTGCAAGGTAAATTTTGTCTTAAATAATTAATGCAGGTCTCACATTGAGAGCAACTCTACTTTTCCTTCTCTGGGATTGCTTTTGTCATGTAGGAGAGTGCTGTTGGACCCTCCGTCTTGGCAGTATGGTGTCATGCTCAACCGCTTCGGCGCTGTGACAGACATCACACAGATTCTTCAATCCCAAGGCTTTTCTACATTGCTGCCGCAAACGGATGTCTCAGCGTTGCTTTGCAATGGTCCCTCCACTGTGTCAAATTCTAAATACCAAGAAGGAAAAGACGCTCTGTTGTCATCTCACTACATCAACAAATGCCCTCCTGATGACTCCCATCCGCAGCCTGACAGCACCTCGCACACGCTCGGTCAGGACCCTCAATCAGGGCCTTCACTGGGTTTGCCACATTGTCCGTTACAGTGTTACATCCACCCAAGCGCACTTCGATTTCCCTCTCAGGCTCACAGGCCTGGCCAGCTGAAGCAGTACTACCTCCTGAACGCTGCCTCCCTGCTTCCAGTGCTGGCTTTGCAAGTCAGAGATGGGGAAAAAGTTTTGGATCTTTGCTCTGCCCCTGGTGGCAAAGCCTTAGCCATTATGCAGAGTGCCACACCAGGTAAAACAGCCATTTTTAATTGACTTTACTTAATTTGATTAATTTATCTGCTGTGAATAATCTGTTTTAACTGAATTCTCATCCCTGTGCTCTGCTCCAGCACTTCTCTGCTGTAACGAACCAGATCCTCACAGACGGGACTGGTTGGCCAAAACCTTGGAGTCTTTTCTGCCGAGCTTACTGAACAGCCAAGTGATTGTGTCTGCGCAGGATGGACGGTCTTTTGGGCAAAGTGAAGCTGGTTTGTACGACAAGGTGGGCATGGAACTCCTGTCACGTTCGTGGCGATTGAATTTTACTTCAGGGTCCATCAAATTAAGGTGACACCCCTCTTTTTCAAGGCCATGGTTACATATGAATGAGAACAGCAAGCCTTTGAATGTAAGCTAATGAACCCAGCACTAAAGAAGAAAAACGTTTATTCAAAATAGGAGAGGCAGACAATGGCTGGGAGGAATCAAAAGACTCTAAGTGACTGATAATGGAACCAAATATTAAAAAAAGGAAACCACAAAATGAAAAGGCTTAAAGTAAGACACAGCATAAAAAAGACTTTAAGACGGATGAGTACAAAACATAGAAGCTGTTTTGTCTCAATGAGAGGGATTCATAAAATCAAATCCCTCTCATTGCCACAAAATCGCTACATCTCAACATCAAATAGATTGAGTTTTGAGATGTAAAGTTTCAGAAGCTGTTGTGTTTTACTTAATTCTCTGTATAAGATATTTTGAGGGAAATTCTTTTTCTACCCTTACTGTTATGTGCCTAGTGGAAAATATAACATATACTTAATGTAACTTTCAGAATCTCCTGCATTTGTTTTTTAATCTACTTTTACCCTCATTATCCATTTAAACTTCCTTCCTCCTTTTCTTTTTTTGTCTCTGATTGTTCTCTGACAAAGTCTCTGAACTGCTCACGTTTTTAATTTTATTTCTGTCTTTGTCACAGGTTTTGGTCGATGCTCCATGTTCAAATGACAGGAGCTGGTTGTATTCTTGCAGCAACCAGAAGGGGGAACAGAGGCTGAAGGAAAGAGGCAGGCTGCCTGCGCTCCAGGCTCAACTGCTTAGGTAAGCCCAATCCCCAATGTGAAGATGTCTTCTATTTGTTAGCCTTATTATACTACTCAGGATATGTGACATGACAGATAATGTCTTTTTTTTTTAACAGAAATTAAAATCTATATCATCAAAACTGAATATCTTTAATTTTCAAAAATGAATATCTCCACTAATATTCACTCAATTCCAACCAGCATTTTATTTTTTTTTTGTGAGTGGAAACAACTTAGTTTTGTCATATCAAAATGTCATTTGGTGCCACATCAAAAACTGACTGCTACAGGTCTTCCTAAAATTAGCTTTGAAGCTAAAAAATCCACTTTTTAGGACATTTTAACTGTATTTTTTTCCAGGAAGGATTGTTTCGATTTCCGTGAAACTTTTTGAAGGGACCATTTTCATATTCATTGAAAACATATTAAAAAAAATAAAGATGTTATATTACTCCTTCATTGTTTAATAATTTCCGGTAAATGTGCATTTGGTGCAGTCGTACTGCAGCTTTGAAAGTTTTAGAAAGTCAAATTTTGAATTTGGAAAAATGGAAATTTTGTTGAGATGGGAAACATAAAATCATCATTTATCTGTTAGCAACAATCTGTGGCATCATCTGTCAATTCAGAACATGCACTTCATAATTTCAACAGTTCCTTATCTGAACATTCCAATTCAGTCAAACTTTAAAATTCCAACTTTTCCACTGGTGTAGCTTGTTTGTGACTTTTATCATCTTCTTTCAAGGTTGTTCCTATAGAACAGGGCTCCAGCATCTCATACTTTGTCTTCAAACCATTTAATGCAGAATTAATTAATGCGCTCTCTTATATACCTCACAGTATGTTGCAATCATTTATTGTGCTGAGAGAAGAGAAACTTGACAGGTATGGTACAGACATCTACTGTACATTGGGTTTACAGTTTGTTTGCAACCCTTATAACATCCTGTTTCATAGAATTGTGTGAAATGATCATTTAAAATGTTAGTATTTCAAATTCTGAGTCCTTCCCCAGAGCACCTTTGATATAGCAGCTAAAAGGTTGCAGCTACATATCTGTAACGTCGATGGTTCGATTTCAGCTGAGGACCTTTGTTGTTTGTTGCACCTCTACTCTCTACTCTTTTTTCCTCTTTTCCTCTTCACTACCCATTGTCAGCTCAAGGCAGATGTTTAAAGCAGGTGTAAAATCAATATCATCATCAATCATTTTAAAGACTTTTTCTCATGAAGTGGGATGTTTGTCTATGGTTTTCAGGTCTGCACTGTCAGCGGTGCGTCCAGGGGGCATTGTTGTCTATTCAACTTGCACACTGTCCAGCTTTGAGAACCACGCTGTGATTAAGACAGTGCTCAGTGACTTTCCCGAGGCTGAACCTGAAGACCTGTGGGAGGAGATTGCCATTCCTTTATCAAAATACTTTGCATTTAGTTCTCACCCTGGTCATGGACAGACACCTCACAAGCCCTCCTTGCAGCCACAGAACGGCACCATGTCCTCTTATCATCACGGACTCGGCATTCTAGTGGTCCCTCAGCCCAACAAAACCTGGGGACCCATGTTTTTGTCTCGGATTAGAAGAAGGAAATAGTCTGTATTTTCCTGTGTGGAAAAGATGTGTAGAATGAAACTGCTAAACTTACACATTACCTTAATGTAAAGCGCCAGATTAAGAATTTACAATTCAGATATATGCTGCAAACTCTGCCAACCTGTGCCATTTACAGAAGAGGACAGTAACAGCAGCGGTAGTTTTGATATGTGGGTGTAAACATGTTAGCGTCAACACATACAAGTCTGAAAGTCATAAATGTTGCAGTTTTAACAATGTAAAAACTGCAAACATGCATTACGTTAATGCTTGACAGTGGGTAAATGCGATTTGATTGACTGCTGCCTTGAGAAACTGAACATTTCTTAACTTTCCACAGTTCAAACACAGGTATCCAACTGACCCACAATTCAGTTTGGAAACTCTTTATGTAACTCAATTTCAAGTAATGGGTAAGCAAGACAGTTGAAACCTGAAACACGTGCCGCCAAGTGTCGCAGCTGCAGTTTTCATTGTCGAAAACTGCAGGGTCTTTGTGTGTGGGTGTGTTAAATGAGACTGTACATTCAATAAGCAAATAAGAATAGAATACTTCTCACATCATTCGTACTTGTCTCCAATCTGCATCAACACAGACCTTAGACAAGATATATTTAATTAAAGCATATAATTAGCGTCCCTATGATAATAAATGTATCAAATGACGATGTGATAATGTGTCTGTGTGAAAGAGGCTGCTTGCTGTGATTTACATACAGAGAATTACCAGCCAAATCTGCAGCTCCCCTCGGGTTTATGGAGCTTTATTTCCAGTTTCAGTTCATGTGTCCAGCCCACGACTTTATTTTGTTGGTTTACTGTTTTCATGGTATCAGCTGGTTTCAGGAAAAAATAATCTAAGAGGAGAATTTAGCTTCTACAGTGCCAGATATTTTCCTTCGGAATTGGAAGAGCCCCCAAAACAGATCTAAAAGATCATGACAATTGGAGTTAAAGTCTTCAAGATGCCAAAAACAGAACTCTAAATGAATGACGATGTTGCTCCATAATTAGTAGATGTTTAAATCAGCTGCAGTTTGCTAACAAGTTTGCCCATGTTAGCTTAAAATGCAATGGTATACCAGTGTGATCACAGTTTGTTTCCTCTTCCCTCAAATGGCTAGAAAATCCTGTTAGGGCAAGGTTGACTGCTTTATTTTAGCCTCTACATCCCACCTTCTTTTTATTTTTTGTTATTTATTATTGATTGTTTATTCCCCACCCAACTTCTTTAGCATCTTAAAGTACATGACTGTCATCTTGTGGGCTAAGGACACACATTGACACCACATAAATGTGAACTCTGTAATGTTGCAGTAATCAGCAGAAAATGTGCCCCATTCAACTGCCAGTTTAAACTGTAGAATTTACAATCTTAAAAACACACACACTTCCGAACAGAAGATATATTTTTTAAAAAAACAACAAAAAACCAAACAAACAAACCAAAAAAAAAAACTGCAGCTGCAGGAGGAAGACGCAGCTGTCAAAATTGCAGAAACTGCTCGCATGTCTATATCTAAGTCTGAACCGCTGCTGTTGCTGTCTGGAAAATGCAAGGTGCAGAAACCTGAGTTTCCACTGCAATGTATAATTTGATATCGACCGGATGTGCTTTTCCATTGCAGTACTTTGCAATAATAACACTGTATCCACATAAGACTTCATTATTGTGTGATGTGAGATGGTAATATTAAAAAACAAAACAAAAAAAAAACGCATTCATAGTGTAGTCTGTTTGGAACGAGAGCCTTTTTTGTAAGTTTCACTGCACTTTGTGTGAGCTTTAGTTTCTAAATACAATAAGTGCTAGTTGGAGAATGAGAGATGACACTACAAGACAAGCACCACAGAAGCTTACATTCAGAATCTCCACCTTCGAAGCCTTAGGTCAGTATATCAGCTTGTGTCGTGGCTAGTCATAAAAATCAAAGTCAATGTACATCAGAGAGCCACTGATGCACCTTCGGCATGTAGTGGATGCAGGCAAAAGAACTCTACTGACCAAACTAAATCTATGTGTTTTGTGTTGGTTTGTTTATTTGATGCAAGCGAACAAACTGATTATTATTCTTGTATATAATATATGTTATATTGATTTAAAAAAAAAAAAAAAAAAAAAAGAAAGGTGAGCTTTTACAGGATTGAATTTCCCTTCTGGGATGAATAAAGTATTTTTCATTTCATTTTTCATTCATTTCATTTAATTTCAAACAAAGAATAAAGAATCATGGCTTCTCTTGCTTTGGTAAAAAAAAAAAAAAGTAAAAAGTCCATTCTATACTGGTCCTATAAATACATAAAAATACATAAAACAATCAACAAACCAATCAGTATAAATGAAAAAAATCAAGTGAACAAGTTAAGTATTAAATGAAACAGCTAAAAACAATAAAGCTCTTACAGGTTGCATTTGTTTAATATTTATTCACACTCTTAAAGTTAAATTTTTTTCCTTGCAGTTGAATTTTTTTGTTCTAGTTTCTGGCTAAACAACACGATGATGTGTTAGCCACTATTAGTTTTTTAGATATTTAATTGGGTGTTGTAACAGTATTGCACATATTTGTAGACCAAACGCAAAGATCAGAAATGATATATTAACGGTTTCTGTCTTCGTTTCTGCTATTCATTGTTCTGTTCAGAATTAACACATAGTTTAGACTTCACCAGAAGTACTTTTCCATCTATCTTGTCTGTCATCTTACCTCCCTTTAGTGTGATTGAGGCAGCTGCATCATCTCTTATACTGGCTCATTACCTGGGAGGGCTGTTCTTGTGTCATGCTTGAGCGAAAAGTAGACGCTGTTTCATCGCGGTGTTGTAGCTTTTCATCAGCCTGTGATTGCTCTGATCAGAAGCGAAGGTATACTGAAAGCAACGGTAGACAATAATACGCGAGAATTCATATAGTCGTACCTTTTCAACATAACAGGCTGACAAAATATGCTGTCGCGAAGGCAGTTATGTGTGGAAACCCTTATTTCTTCCCCACCAAATATATATGT
Source organism: Stegastes partitus (assembly GCF_000690725.1). Classification (NCBI taxonomy): domain Eukaryota; kingdom Metazoa; phylum Chordata; class Actinopteri; family Pomacentridae; genus Stegastes; species Stegastes partitus. The sequence continues at coordinate 878,584 of NW_007577750.1, read as the reverse complement.
CTGGTGGTTTTGAGAGATCCTAGACACTGTCAAAGATATGATTGTTGGAATAGGAAAGCTGCAAAAGCCTTGCACAGGCTTCATCCAAGTACTCTGTGTGGCCATAGACACAACATTATGGGGTGCATTTATATGGCTATTTTTATTGGCTGTCCTACTTTTGCTCTACTTTTTGCGTGCCTCTGAAAAATAGCACCCGTCTCTGATATGAGCGCATCATTACACCACCTCATCATCAACGCAACTTGAAAGCAGTGAAATGTGGAGATGAAGTTGGCCTTCATTGGGGTTAACCATACTGCTGACCTTTGTGTGAACTCTGGTTTGTTGATGTTCCCCATATTGCAGTGTTTCCTCAAGGGGAGAATCTCTAAGCAGCTTTTCCTCCACTTCAAAGGGAGAGAATGTAGGCCTGCTTTGCATAATCAGGTGGGGAACAGCTTTTTGCCAGAGAGGCAGGAATTAATTTGTGGCACCGCCAGATGTAATCATTAAAACCCTAGTCATTGACAATAAGGGGAGAGGAGGAGGGGAAATTAGAGGAGGAATTGTAGAACAGTAGATCGAATGAGAAAGAGATGTGGAGCATAAGATAGTCCTGAATGCCAGAGGATACTATAGCAAAGCAGACTAATCTAGCCTGAGCTCTGCTAAGCCAGAATACCATTTTTTTTTCAGTCTCGTAACATTCAGCTCTGTCACTCTGTGTTTGGACATGCTGGCATGAAGTTAATCCTTACTTCTCTCACCCCTTTATTTTATATGCATGTCATCATTTTAGCAATGCACAAAGTGATGGAAACACATGCTGAGAAAAGGATTTGAAATTGAGAGAGCTGGTTATTTCGGGGACTGTATAACAGTCAAATTGCAATGTAGAGGTATGTGTACATTTTAAAACTACACTTATAGTCTGTAAATGCACTTTGTGATTCAGTCCCACTGCCGGCTTAACCCTGTTTCCAGCAGCAGAGAGCTTTTTTTAAAATGTTTTTTTAAACAAACAACATCTGAAACCAAATGTACTCTACATGTAATGATGTAATGATATTTTAAAGGTAGGAGTTAATGTTTATGTCATCGTAGACATTATAAAATATTTATGTACAGGATAATGTCACTAACAACACTGACTTCAAGAAGCTTATTCATTTTTTGTGCAGCTAAAATCCAGCCAGTTTTCAAACCAACATACTCTAATACTTTGCTGCTTGTGAGCATATTGAACTTGAAGCATTTGACACTGAATATCCTGGACAGCTAACAAGTGGGTCTATAGATTTAGTGCCTTTTGGGGTGTCCATCAGTCATTTCAAATGTCATCATTTGTCAATATTCCATCAGTGAAAGAGAGAGCAGGATTGCTGCTCTTGATTGATTGATACACTACTAAGCTCTGAGGGAAAACACGTGAAAAGAATTAATAATTGTTGAGGTCAGTCAATCGGTGGTTTTGTTCATCTGCATGCCAAAACCCACGCCATTAATTAGGCCATTAGCTCTTTACTTGACTAAGTTCACAGTGTTACAGAGCACAATGACTTGCACACACTCCTGCAAATAATGAGCAAACCTGTCAGAAAAAAGACTGATGCTGGCAGTCTTGAGTTTAGCAAGTACCACGTACGTGGGAAGCAGTCTTAGCAAACCCTGCTCAAGTCATCAAGTTTTTGTGTAATCCAAGTGAAGTACATAACGTAGAAAAAACAAAATTTCCTCTCATGTGTTTCATAGCCTGCAGATACATCAGGTACCATCAATGTCAGCACAGACAGACACCGCTAGAGGAAAATTAATGGGACACAAGTGAAAGTGAGAGGGTAACTGAAACAAAATAAAAGAATGGAGCACAGAAACTTCCATGCTTTTATCTAATGTTTGTCTGTCATCCACACAGACTCCAAAGGCAAAGGGAAGTCTAAAGTAGAGAGAAGTAAAAATGTTGTTTTTGCTCGGAGATTTAGAAGTCAGGGCGGTGACGCAGCTTGATTTCAGAGGATTCTGGCAAAATACAGATGCACTTGAGTGACGAGTGTCTGAGAGGACAGTGGAGCTTTGATAAAACTTCAATAGCTGCGTTGTAGTTGGACTGTGTTCTTCAGAACTTGTTCATATTTTTAATTCTAAAGGGGGAAAAAAACCCAAAACAAAACAAAAAAACAACAACAAAAAAAAACAAGAGCCCTTCAAGACTGCGGTGTGGCCCCTGATACTGAGAAGAGATGTGTTTCTGTTGGTTGTTCCTTCCATAGACCTCTGTGAACCTCAGCGGCAACGAGGAAGGAGACATCCATAAAAGCTGCATGAGAAGACAAAGCACAGGCTTAACAGACTGAAGGCAGGACAGATTACTCTGGCCCAGACATTCATTCATCCTTTGAAGAAAAGACAGAATTGATCTGGAGATATAAAACTAAAGCCCTGGACAGTCTTGCAGCAAAATGGGGTTTGAGAGAAAACTACCGGTTCTCTTCTGTTTTAAGTATTGAGTAATAATTTCTCCACAAATTAAATGCAAATTGGAAAAGCAGCTCAGTAAAACTAGCCATAAATTTATGCCATTTTAGGCTGAAAATTTATAGTACTTTCCGCTTAAACAATAACTACTCTAACAGCGGTTCACTGTTGTTTTCACTTGTGGCCTCTGTGTCTGGCTACAGAAACAAAGAACAGCACCAAGAAAAAGAAAAAAACAGTGAAACCTATGAAAAATTGAGAAGTAAGCAATTTTTAAAAGTGTGTATAGGGGAGTATGGTGTAGTTTCTCACAATGTCTTAAAATATCTCGCAGCCAACCTGCAAATATTTCAGGTAGTGTTTTCTAAAATGTACGGGAAAATTAGTGTTTCATTTATGTCCTGAGAGAAATATACTAAATTTGTCATTCAGTTGTTTTGACACATGATTTATAATTCTTCAAGAAAAATGGCATTCAGGCTGTTAATCTGCATAACTTGCCAGAGGAGGAGCATTGTGACAGACGAAGGTCCAATGACAAACCACTTAAGTCAACTTTAAGAAATTGTGCCTTGAAACTTAATTTGGACTCCCTAAAAACAGGAGGAACAAACAGAAATAACAAATAAGACATTGACACAAAGGTCTTACATAGCATCAACAACCTGGAGTTGTATTTTTTAGTGCATACGCATTAGAAGGACAGGGTCTCATGTAAAACAGCATTATTAAAAGCATGTCATGGCATTATAATTTTCATTATTCAATGACATTACATTACAATTATTAAAGATATTAAGTGCACTTTTTCTGCACTTCTTCTTCTTCTTCTTCCTTTTCTTCTTCTTCTTATTATTATATTTATTTATTTATATATATATCTTTTCTATGTATCCCCATTCAGAAGCCCATTCTCGTACTCTGTTTGCACTATTCTCTTTTTATGTGTACTTTTATACTTGTTTGCACTGTTTCTTATATTTATATGTACATTTTTCTGTATAGTATGTGTATATCTCCATGTGTAGTGCTGCTGACAACAATGTGAATTTCATTGTGAGATAAATAAAGGCATATCTTATCTTAACAAAAGATGTTTTACTATTTACAAAGAAAAAAAATGCAAATTTTCAAGTGTGCCATTAGCTTGCAATGCTCATTTGGTGTAATTCAGTTTCCCTGCACAACCCTCCTTCAGCTTGGTCCTGCCAGAGGTTTTTTCTGGTTAAAATGAAGTTTTGCCAAGTGCTTGCTCAAAGGGAGTTGTTGGGTTTCTCTCTATAGTACATTTTAAGTTCTAGACTTCACTATAAAACAAAGTGCCCTGAGTTGACTTGTGTTGTGAAAAAATTTAATAAATGGAATACTTTCTGTCTGAAATGAAACACTCTCTGTCCTTATGCTGGTTCAGCTTCAGGGGATTCGATTCTTTATCATCAGTTTAATGTCATCTTAGAAACTTTCTCCCTCTTTCCAGTACATAGTTGACTCATGTTAATCAACTCCATTTGTATTTGACAGCAAACCTAAATGACCACATGCATAGAAGCCCGCTGTTAACATTTATTTGACCCCTGCATGGATCCCTGTGGTACACATACCCAAGAATGAAATGTTCATCCAGTAAAGGTATCCCAAGATTGAGTTGCCTCATCCCAATTTTACTTCACTTCTGTTCAACTTTCCAACTTCAAACCTTGCTGAAGTAGACACAACCTGAGTGAAGGAAGAGCATGAATAATAGATTCTTTCACCTAAAGGTAAAAAACGGGAGGAACGGAAGTCAGAGTAGAGGAAGTATGAAGGGGTTGATTAAAACCGATAGATTTCATACCAACACTTTTCATTTAAAACTTAATTAAAAAAAACATTGGGGGTGGGGGGGGAGGGGGATGTTATTCGAAAGCTCAAGTAGGTGACACCATCCCAAATTAAAAGCATATTCTCAGAGCGCTTTGAGGTAATTCAGACATAATGGAGCCATCCTCCTGGAGCCCAGATTGGATATTCAATAGTCTATTCATCACATTTTATGTCACAACTTAAGCACTTACACATAATATATTTATTATTAACATTTCCCCAGTAGTGCTAGAATGTGTGCAGGTATAAAATGTTGTAGAATGCCATCTCTCACACCTCAATTTGTTCACATTTTTTAAAAATATCTATTTTGATAAAAGTTGGGTGGTTTGCCTTTGAAATTTGGCACTGATAGCATCACATTGCGTTCCCGTGCTGCAGTAATAACATGACTGTAATTCTTTGGATAGTTGTTCTTTTCCTGCAAAAAAAAAAAAAGGTTGGTTATGGCAATTTGATAAATTTCAGATATGTTTTTTTGTTCCACTAAAGTACAGTATACTCTTGTCTCTTAGGAGACAGTCTCACAGCCTTCATTATTGTAGTTGATCTTGTCCTTATGTGGGTCGTTTTTAATGATCACAAACTTAGACATATTAAGTTTTGCTTCACTCACCGTACAGCTGAATAGGAACTTGATAGCAGCAAGGTACATATTCAGGAGTAAGCGGAAGGTCAATGGATGCCCACAGCAAATTTTGACCCAAGGGCTGCTTGACATGTTAATCCCACCATGCTGCAGCCATAAAGCCACAATCATTAAGTTTCATCCTCTGGGAAATGCAAATGTCTGTAGGAATTTTCATGGCTATACCTATGCCCTAGTTGTTGATAATTGCAGTGTGAACCAGTGGCAAACCAGTAGTGAAACGACTAACAGAATGACTTTGCTGTTCAACAAAATAAGCCATGCCACTGCTAAAAAAAAAACAAAAAAACGAGTCATTGATGTAAAGTGTTTAATGCATCATTCCGTAAAGGAAAGCATATTCACTGCAGACTTCTCTCCAATTAGCAAGGCTCAGTAGTCAGTGTGCCGACCAGTCAAGTTCAATACCTGCTTTGTTTCAAGGGTTTCACAAGACATACAGAAGGTGACACAGAGGGCAATGCAGCGCATAAACTGAAGTCAGCAGTAAGGCAGGTGGCAGAAGGGAAATGTCTTCTATTTACCCTCCCTGTCGATTTTTTCTTTATCTGCCTCCCTGTCCCTTCTGTGCTTTCAGAACTTGCTATTCTCTCTCTCCTTGTCGCTGGATGACTTTTTCCTCTCTCTTTCTCTGTGTCTGTGTATCTGGCTGTCTTCCTCTACCCCCCTCCTCTCCCACTCAGAGTCAGCCTTTGATCTTGCCAATCCTAGCACACAGGTAGACAGTGATGCTGTATGGCTTTTCTCTGCCTATTAATGTCTTAACTCTTGCTCTGCCTTTTGCAGGGGGGGGCTACTGAGACATCATTTCCCCAGAACCACACTGTCTAATGACAGGCCCGGACACCCTTAATCATGAGCATACGCTGTATCTATGTGTGTGTGTGTATGTGCGTGTGTGTGTGTGAGAGGAATAAGGTAAATTCAAATGAGGTGAGAAACGAGCTCGAAATTCAGATAAGCTGAAATGAATGTGGTGACAGCAATAACGCTCCATATCAATGTCCATGTCAATGACAAACCACAGGCTGCTGTTTGTTTCCACGGATAATAGCACATACTGACCAGTGATAATCTCATGCGAGTAATAATTCTGCCGCATAATGGAAGGATAACTAAGATGCAAATCTATGAAATTAAAAAAATTTGAGCGACGTCTGAAGATTGAATTAGTAATTACCTGTCACATAAGCAGTTTTAAACTTTCCTAAATATTTCATTCATCAAGGTGTCATTTCATCATTCTGTCACGCTACATTTTGAATCTTTGCCCAAGGAAGATGGGGAAAGAAGCAAATTCCTCCGTGGCGATAAACAGGTAAATTAAGATAAATATCCATTCTGGTGGGTGCCAAGATTGCTCTACCGGTGTCACAAAAGAAGTGAATGGAAGAAATTTTGAGAGCTTGAGATTTACTGAAACTGCTGTAAAAGATGCTGAGCCACACTGACATGTCAACCTTTGTTGTGGCTGTATACAAACAATAAAGTAAAACCTGAGCAAAACAATAATACATTGAAATATGGTGCTGCATACAAGTGTGCATACACTCCCCTGCAGAAGCTTTAATTTCTGGTAACTTAAAACTGTAGACTCAGCATTGCACTCAGACTAGTGATCAACTGGGGTTTTTTTTTTCGTCTGTTTTTATTTTATTTTGTTTATTTTTGTCCTAGTCATTCTTTTTCTTTGTCACACTCATTACCTACAATACAACTTGTCTGCCATCAGTTCAATGGAAATTCAGGTGTGATATTCATGTAGTGGCAAATGCAACCTTGAGCCTCAAGCAGAGATGAAGAGCAGCGGTCTGGTAAGCTCTTAGTAACCTTTTATTTCAGTTTTAAACCTGTTGTCTTTACATCCGAGCAACACAGAATCAAGCATATACCCAGTCTATAAAAGATGGATGTAGCCACCATGACATTACCCACTGGTTTGTGGATTATCATATCAAAGCATTGAGTTTGGAGTTTGATCATCTTGGTTTTTTTGAATGAAGATGTGATGAGTTAAGGCTGAGAAGTCAAGGACCGTACGCATTCTCTTGTGTCAACCAAATGTAGCGACATCCTGCTTTATCATCTATTTAACTCTAAATTAGACCATAATTTATTAAATGAACACCGTACTGTGTTGAGTAAGACTTATAACTAGTGATCGATTCATAAACTTATTAGGAAAATGTTTACTGAAGTAATAAATCAGTTGAGAAATGAAGTCATTTCCTCATTGAATAAGGCACAATCTGACCTATCTTTGCAAATACAACAGTCGCCTCCTGCTGGCCATCAGAATAACTGCAAGTTTAAGACACAAGTTCAAATGTGAAATAGTTCATTAGGTTCTGCTCAGGCCCCTCTGGAGCCATGTATGTGACTGTGCACAGCTCTTTGTAAAGCATACATACTGTACATCCTAATGCAGCATACTGAAGAATAGTTGGTTATTTTCATGTTCCTCTTGTTTGAGTATTTTGATTTTCTTTGTATTTTTATAGTATATCATGGTATCTCTTGTTTTGGAGCTGCAGGTGGCTGTTGGAATATAAAACTTTTATTCAATGGGACTGCATAATTTTAGAAAAAAATGAAAAGAAGTTTGGATGAAAATTTATAGGACCGACAGAGACGTAGCAACAAACATAGCATTTGGGATCTTAAGGCTCTATTTATCCTATTTTCAAAGTAAGCTACTGCTGCCTTTTTTCTCAAATGCTGGACTAATTATATTGTCTTTAGAATGCCAGCAAATGGGGGGAAAAATACATTTAAAAATTCCCATAGCCTATTGTTAGGTCTTCAAACTGCACATTTGAGAAGCAACAAATATTTTACAATTCTGCCAGAACGATCTCCGAAATGATTTTCAATTGGTTATAAAAACAGTTGCTTGTAAACCACTGACTCTACCTTACTCTGTTCTGAATTAAATGAAGTTCTTTAAACAGAAGCAATGAATGAGAAAAAACAGGTATTTCTTTGAGTAGCTATAGCCAGAGACAGAAGTCAATAAAACTCTGTACCTTAACTCTAAAACACGAAGTAATTCACCAAACCTGAATGTAACCATGTCAAAAGATTGACCTATACTTATCGATATTTTTTTTTTAAACAGTGTAACTTCAATTATTATTCTCCCTACCTTTAAACACATCACCAATTTTAAAAAGCAGTTAGCAGCTGGCAGCAATGGTTTTGGGAGATTTAAAAAAACTATATATATACATCTCAATGAACCAAATTTACAGGGGATAAGCTCGTCTCACTCTGTGAGTCTGTCCTATGTCACCCTTTCTCCCTTTTCCCCTCCACTTCTCTCTCTCTCTCTCTCCACTCTGTCTCTTCGTCTTTCTCTCTTTCCTGGAGTGATGGCTCAATTACCATTCCTCACACTCAGGCTTCAAAAGTGAACAAAATGGAGCAGGATTTCTTCACCATGAAAAAAAAAAGCTGAAAAAAAGGACTTAATTTTCCCTTACTCCCCTTCTCTGGCTGTCAGAGTTCACTCAGCTCAGTAGTGAATTGTGACACCAGTAATTCAAGAGGTTTCTGAGCTGGAGCTGAGCATTGGATTGATTCAGTGAACTCAGGACTTAATGGCAGAAGACTTCTGAATGAATGCATGAGGGAATCAATTAGTTATAAACTCTGCTTCTTATAAAAACTGAAATGAACAATGTAATATCATCCAATCTCGGTTTTATATTAAAACATCTTGTCAGAATATCATCCGGTTACAAAATAATGAAATGGTGGAAAGTCATTTATCCAGAGCTTTCCATTCATCTGTTTCCTTTCCGCACAGTCCTTCTGCTTCCCTTCATACCTCCATCTCCCTGTTTCTGAAGTCGCTCTTTCTCTCCCCGCTTAATCCTCTCTTTCCCTAAGTGCTCGCTCCCAGCCTCGAGCCGCAGGGATCCACACGACTAGATTGTGTTTTGATGTTCCTGTGAAACCTACAAGTGCACTCAGCACTCAAGACCTACACCATACATTTTCAAGACCGTTTGCCCAGAGGAAAAGCGATGGAGGGGAAAGGAGGAGTATTTACTATTACTGTTGGTGGCACAGCGTAAACACTTGCAGTAGCGTAAATATACAGAAATCCCTATACATTGGGGAGAGCAAAAACATTCTGTATATTTACTTTGATTCTTTTCTAAATTCCTTGAAAGCTTCATTCCTCTTGTCCCGAATTACAGCAGAAGTGCCCGTATACATTGCATTTTTGTAATTTTTTATCTTTCTGTATTACTTTTAGTGATTTCTTGTTAGTACATGTTTAATAATTAATGCAAATATTAAGTTACATCAGATTTAAAGTGTTTCTGCATCACACAAATTACTTGATTCTACAAATTTTATTAAACATGTCTCTAAAAATACACATTTTAGCTAACATGCTCCATGTTATATTAGAACTATGAATGAACTATCTGTTAGGTTTTATTTTAGACCCGTCCTGCCCCCAAGAAATTTGTGTTTGTATATGACCAAATTGCAACAGCAATTTCTCATACCAGCTTAATTTCTTCACCTAATTCAAAAACGTTATCTGTTCCTAACTTTAAAACTGTGTAACACTTAATTTAGTATCAACTTGTCCAGCTTGGAAATAGAAATAATGGTTTGTAGCTAATGTTTATGTCTATATGTGTTTTTTTTTTTATTATCAGTGTTTATTGATTAAAACATGTGAAATCTCCAGTAAAAATAAATAGCCAAAGAAGACAACTGCTATGTTGAGTTGTCTGATGACCTGAACACTGACAAGTTGTGCATGTTGGAATCTTTCCCATAGTTACCTTCCTTACTGTGCGATGGGAACGTAACATCAGTTAGGTTGATGTTGGATGGAGTTATGCTGGGACTTTCGGAAAAGTTTTTCCAGCGAACAGATGCAAAAAAAAAGGTAGCAGAGAGAAAACACCTGAGTGGGTGTGCTTGGGGTGTGTAAAGTCTTTAAACTTAACATCAGCCATCTCTAGCTAACAAAACCATGTTGACCACCGAGTATTAGTAGTAGTAGTAGTAGAATTGCTAATCACAATCATTGACACTACTTTAAATGGATACTGGAATAGTTAGAAAATACACAAAAAGATGAACTGATTTAAAAAATTGAGCCAAATGCTAAAAAAACAACAACAAGGTGATAGTTAGGGATGCAAGATAAATTGGCAACGACGCTGGTATCGGCCAATATTAGTGTTTTTTTCCCATATATCAGTATCGATCCGATGGACATATTTAGCTGATGTGAAAAACCAATGATTGTCTAATACTAGCGCCTTCGTCTCTACATTTGATATTGCTGCTATTTCACAGATGTTTTTGCTTAAATGGTCCTGGACTTCAATGTTAAATATGTTAAAATATGTTTAAATATGTTTTGCCTTTGTGACGTAATAAGAAAGACTATGTGGTCTAATTTGGTATGGGCTTCTTCTGAATAGTTTTCACGTTCTCACAGTGCTTACTTACACTCATTTTTTGGTGTGAACAAAAATTTTATATCGTCATTGGTAATATTGGTTAGATTTGATCATCATTTCATTCACAAAACACAACATTTTGACTGGTCATAGGTAAGACAGTCCCCACAAAGCTGTGACAATGTGACAGTGAGTCAACAAGCACAACACCAGGACCTCAAAGCTTACGGTAAATGGAATGAAGCTGTAATTAATTTTATCACTTCCAACCATGCTCTCGAGACATGTCAGTGACAAAGGTCTGTACTGGCTACTTAGCAACCATAAGAATATGGTTGAAGCATCGCTAACAATAAACAAATGTCGAAACCACAATATAAGACGAGTTTTAATGGGTTAATAATAAGCACTGATGATTTAAATCGATAAATCCTTAAAATCTACCTACTCCCATGCCTGTATGAGGAATAGGTTTGAAAGAATATTAGTCACATTGGAACAGCCTCAACCTATTAGTCACAAAGACGTCCATCAGTTTAAGAAATGTGTGAAAACTTGCCCCTGCAAGCCTCCACAGGATGTATCAGGTACAGCTGATTATAGATGGATGGATGTCTATTATTTTTATTTTCTATTATGGCAAAGAAACCGCAGAGAACAGTGGCACCGCTATAATGAAGTAGGACACAACAGTGACTCTAATTTAAAACCAAGCTGGTCATGATGCCTCAGCCTCAGTCCTTGCCTGTCTCCCTCTTTTTTTCTTCCTCTCACTCTCTTCTCCCTCCTTCTACCTCTCTCTCTTTCCTCCTTGATGACTACCCAGCCCTGCATGCAGCCTGCATGCAGCCTACTTAATTGCAGGTATTGGAGACAACTGTGGGGATCGGCTTTTCTGTCCACAATCACCTTCTGCTCCATAAAAGCTTATTCCTCCACATACCACCAGACCACAGACATTGAAACCCCGTTTTCCTGCTGGTCCCCAAGCTGTCTTCTGCCTGCCTTCCCTGAACCACCACCACCTGAACCCCCCTGCAACTACGACACATTCGCTACCCTGATCCTGCCACAACCAGCCGGTACCTACCTTCAGCTCTGCTCCCAGACCCTGAATTCCCCAAGCCTTTCTGCCCCCTTCAGTTTCTGTCCCCTGTTCTGTGAGCATCTCTGTTTGGTTGAGTCAGTTTAGTATTTTTTTTCATCTTAGGGTTTCTTAGGTTTCCCCTCTGTTCTTAGTTTAGAGCTTTCTTAGGTTTTTTGTAGTTTTGCCCCATTTGTGTATTACGTCTGGTTTACCCTGCTCTGTTTCTCCTTCTCAGTTTAGCTTCCTCACTCTGTTTTTTTCAGTTTTATTCCTTATCACTTTGTCCATTCCACCTGCCTGTCTGATTTGTGTCCGCACCTGGGTTTCCAGACCTCCCCGTAACAAAGCTGTTAATCCGAAATTAAGCATCAACACCAGACAGTTCAAATAAATTGTAATCAAAAATATAAAATGTATAAAGTTGAACAAAAGTAGACCAGTTTTTATGAATCTGACCAAATTCCTCGGGTTTCACTACATGTGTTTTAACTAGGTTTTCTATTACAAGTTTAACTTTGCTCCTCAAACATATTCACATCAGTCCAGCGTGTTTCTTTTCTCTCTCTGCCCCACATAAACACTTCTTTGTTTCTGAAAGTGCACTGAGTCCATAGTGTAGATGCTGATAAGACAGAGTGGTGATGTTTGTGTCTTCACATTTCTCTTTCCTTTGGGTGGATCAAATCGATGTGACAGGTGGCTGCTGGCCAGAATATCAAAGCTGGACTGAATGAGGCCTTTTTTTTTTTTTTTTTATCCCCACTCTGAAATCAATAAGTACTATATTTCTGGGAGAAGACTTTGGGAATTCACTATACAGAAGTTACATTTAATAAATGTACTAATAGAGCTGCTTTAAATGTATCCTCGGGAATTGAAGAAAGTGAATAATGTTGTAAATTTTGACATATAAATCAAACTGCGGATAGCGAGCAATCGGGAAGGCAGAATGGTTGATTTGAACATGTTCTGCATGTGGACTGTTTTCTTGTTAACAAGCAACAGGAGACTCAAACTGGTTGGGCCAATGAGGACACTCGCAGCTGAACATTAACTGAACTACAGACCGTGGACCAGAAATTAATGTTTAATTTTCTTGTGTCTCAGAGGGTCTTTTTCTTTGAACTGTTGTAATTTCATGCTACACACACACACACACACACACACACACACACACACACACACAAAGAGGGAGAACATTGTTGGTACAGCAGCTCTGTAGGAGAATTACTGTGCAGACCAATGTTGACATGTTCCATATCAAAGCACCTACATATGATCAGGCGCACAAACAGCCATCTATTATTTGGCATATTTTTGTATTTTTTCCTGAACTATATATAGAAATGTGAAATTATTTCTTAATTGTCAGCAGAAGTGTGTCAACAAGCAACCAGAAATGTGAATGTCAAAGCCTTGTGAGGGAGTGATTGGCCCAAGTGTGAAAACATAAACAGATCCTGACAGTCGTTTGTGTTGTTGCTGCTTTGCCACATTCATTATGCACAGCTAGTTTAAATGAATAATGCAGGTGACTAAATGGCTCTACAGAAGTAGTTCAATTATCATCATGAATAATAAATTTATTATTAAAAAGTGCTTGGAGATTTTAGTCACACAGTGAGGCAGCGTATAATCACTTTCCCAGACTTGTGTGCCAAATTAGATCCTCTTTAACATGGCCGACAAGTGACAAATGTGCCGAAATATTAGTGCTCGGGCACATGGAAAAGCGTGTATCTCGCAAGTGAGATATCGAGTTTTTCCCCATTTGTACAGACAATAAAATCCTACTTGTGCAAGATGCATTATGAGTCTTTTACGGTCAGAAGAAGTTTAAATGAGCTGAGAAACACAGGCGTCCCTCTACTAATTAAATGGTCACATAAAACTTTAATCTTCTTCAACAACTTCAACTCCCCTCACCCTCTCTTTTTTTTTTTCTTCCCCTGGCCATGTTTTGTCCACTTACCTGCCCATCAATCATCAGCTATAACAAGAAAATTAGAGGGATTTAAATTATGAATGAGCTTTCCAGCTGAAGTTTTAATAGATACGCTTCTGCATTCCGCGTCCTCTGTACATAAATCTTGCATTGCATACCTACTTAGTTGAATCCGCTGTCAGAGATGCAACATTGCTTTTTCCCAGCATGACTTTGGGAAAAGGACGGGAACATGCTTGTCGGACCGTGGCCACATCAATTTCCAAACACATTTTTTTGTTTGTTTGTTTCGCCTAAATCTACATGCTGTCACCACTACTACCTCGATTTCTTTGAGAAACTGCCAGAGTGCACCTGCTCAGACTAAGAGGTGAGAGGAAGGGTATAAAGAAATTACTGTGAGCAAGATTTTTTTAGCTTTCAGCAAACATTCCCCTTTCCTTCTGGCCATGGCTGCTGACTACACCTGAGCAGAAAGGCACTGTTTTGGCAAGAGCTTTGTTCCTACAGCTGTGCAAGCGACAAAAAAAAAAAAAAAAAAATCAAGTCTATAATGTGTACTGTCAATCAATGTCTTGTCTCTGTTGTGTGACCCCTGAAATTGAATGTCCCTGTAAA